>NC_081416.1:179265446-179608624 GCF_949786415.1 Peromyscus eremicus
GTTTTCTTGGTGTCCTCCATCCCTTCTGGCTCTTACACTCTTTCCTCCTCCTCTTCCACAAGGTTCCCTGAGCCTTGAGGGGAGGGATTTGATAGAGACATTCTACTTAGGACTGAGTGTTCCAAGGTGTCTCTCTGTGTGTATGTTGTCTGGCTGTGGGTCTCCGTAATTGTTCCCATCTACTGCAGAGGAAGCTTCTCTGATGTTGGCTGAGCAAAGCACTGATCTATGAGTGTAGCAGAATGCCATCACTTTATTATTTTATTTTATGTGCATTGATGCTTTACTATGGGTGTCAGGTCCCCTGGAACTAGAATTACAGACGGTTATGAGCTGCCATGTGGGTGTTGGGAACTGAACCCAGGTCCTTTGGAAGAGCAGTCAGTGCTCTTAACCACTGAGCCATCTTTCCACCCCCCACCCTTTAGGAGTCACTTTAATGATACCTTTTTTTTTTAATAAGCATATTTGTCTTTACCCTAGGTCCCTGGGCTATCTAGTCTCAGGTTCTTGGTCACGCAAACAGTGTTGGGTAGGGGTTCCATCTCATGGGGTGGGCCTTTAAGTCAGATCAGTTATTGGTTGGGTACCCCCACAAGTTTTGCACCACCATTGCCCTAGCATATTTTACAGGCTGGACACCATTGGAGATCAAAGCGTTTGTGTCTGGCTCGTTTACATTTCTCCTACATAGTGTGCAGAGTTCTTCCTGTCCTGGAGACATTTGAACACAGCAGTAAAAGCTCTGTGTACATGTCAGCTTGACTTCTCCATGCTCAATCAGTTGTGTAGATATTGTCCTCAGGCCAACAAAAAATGAACTCAATGGCCTCTTTAGAGGTTCCTTGTCTCATAATATTTCAGGGCTTTTCCTTTTTTAAAAAATTTTATCTTGCAGGGCGGTGGTGGCGCACGCCTTTAATCCCAGCACTCGGGAGGCAGGTGGCTTTCTGTGAGTTCGAGGCCAGGCTGGGCTACAGAGTGAGTTCCAGGAAAGGCACAAAGCTACACAGAGAAACCCTGTCTCAAAAAAAAATTATTCCCCCCCCAAAAAAAACAAAAACACCAAACAAAATTGTAGCTAGAGTTTTCCTGCCTGGCCCACAGTCAGGACAAATCTCTCTCACCTGCCAGACCCACAGCTGCTCAGACCCGACCAAGTAAACACAGAGACTTATATTGCTTACAAACTGTATGGCCGTGGCAGGCTTCTTGCTAACTGTTCTTACAGCTTAAATTAATCCATTTCTATTAATCTATACCTTGCCACATGGCTCGTGGCTTACCGGGATCTTCACATGCGGCTTGTCATGGCGGTGGCTGGCAGTGTCTCTCTCTCAGCCTTCCACTTCCCAGAATTCTTCTCCTTGTCCCGCCTATACTTCCTGCCTAGCCAATGGCCAATCAGTGACTTATTAACTGACCAATCAGCAACACACTTGACATACAGACCATCCCACAGCATCTATATTTTTTCTTCTCTCTTTTTATCCCATAGGTACTTTGTGAATATATTATGGATTCTACTTTAGTTTTTTTTATAGGATTCCTGACTGTGCAAATGAGTGGATCTCTGTTTCTTGTGCCTTCTCTTGGGACCTTCTCTTTCTGTTTGTTTGGCCCAATTCTGATGTGTTAGTTTTTGTTTTATCTTATTATATTTTATTATTATCCCTTAGAAGCCTGTTGGCTTTTTAATGAGAGACAGAAAGTGGGCATATCCAGGGAGGGGAGATGGGAAGGAACTGGTAAAAACAGAGGGAGGGGAAACTGTAATCAGGATACACTACATGAGAAAAAAAATCTATTTTCAATAAAAGGGGGAAAAGAAAAGTCAGACCTAGATTACATTTCCTGTGAACATTTAGAACCATCAAAATAATCACACGAGGATGGAGGGGTGGCTCAGCGGTTAAGAGCACTGGCTGCTCTTCCAGAGGACCTGGGTTCAAGTCCCAGCACCCACATGGAGGCTCACAACTGTCTGTAGTTCCAGCTCCAGGGAACCCAACACCCTCACTCACAGACATCCATGTAGGCAAAGCACCAAGGCACATAAAAATAAATTTTTAAGGATCACGTAACTTTACAACCAGCTAACATCATTTACCAGGCGTGTTTAAATGGTTGCATTCTGGGCCACCAAGATGGCTCAGTGGTTAAAAGAGCTTGCCACCAAGCCTGCTGACCTGGATTTGGCCCCACAGGGTGGAAAGAGATCCACACTGTTAGATCAGGATTGATGGAGGCGATGGGGACATGTCCAGAAGCAGAATTGTTCTTTTAATCGGGACAAGACAGCCCACAAGTGTCATCAGTGAAGTCAAGATTCCTATCCAGAGCTTCTCAGCCCACCTGAGGTTTTAGGTCATTAATCCTCCACACACAGTGCAGAGGTTTCCTCACATGCGCGCGCACACACACACACACACACATCCAATACATGAGTGTTATATTTTTTTTCTTTGACACGGGGAAACTACTTCTACCAATTACACCTAGGGCAATAATTCTCAAACACATTGGTTTGTCTCAAAATTACTGTGAATGTTCAACAATTCCTTATTTGATTTATATCTATGTTTACGTTCCATATTATGAACAGAAACAGAGAAATTTTCATACTTAAAAATTACAAACCTATTATATAGTAGCACAATATGCTTTGAATAGACAACAATTAACTTCTCAAAAACAATACTTAATAATAAATGTGGCGTTTATTCATCTTGAAAATCCCACTGATACCTTCCGAAGTTAAGGGCAGTTGAATTCTCATACCTACTTTTAGTATTTGTTCATTTTGGGAGGAATGTTGCACATGTCATTCCTGCCCACGGAGGTCAGAGGGCAACTCCCAGAAGTCAGTTCTCTCCCTCCACCGTGTGGGTTCCTCGACTCAAACTTAGGTCTACAGGCTTGGTTGTAATCACCCATGCCCCACCGCCCAGCCATTTCATCGTTCTGTCTCATATCTACTTCCTAAATTAAACACATGCATTATTACATCATGTGGAAAGCTGAATAGGAAATGACCCCCACCAAAAAAAAGAAAAAAGAAAAGAAAAAAAAGTGTTGGAATGTGTTGGTTTCTGAAAAGGTCTTGATTTCTCCCAGGGATCCATGAGCTAAGCCTTGCGAATTACTGGCCTAACTTATGCAAATAATAGGCATGAAATTGTCAACCTAAGCCAAGTGAATATACAAATGAGAGGCTGTTGATTAAACCAAGGGACGTGCACACCGCTATCCTTAATCTGTGCAGCTGCGAGGGCCTGAGGCGCATCCCCTCCCCCACCCACCTCCTGGCTCACTCTCCTTCTCGGTGATTCAACTCCCGGATACTGAGCGAGCGTTGCCTGGTAACCAGACCAGTTCCTCCATCCCCTCCTCTACAGTGGATACTGCACCCCCACTCCTGTTACACTCCACCCCCCCCAGGGATCTAGATCCTCTAAAGGAGAAGCTACAAGACAGTCAGTGTGCAGGAGAACGTGACGCTGTGATCCCAAGGCTTGAGAGATGCGCCAGTGCAGCGTTTCATAATGTACATTAATGAAGAAAAACAATGGAAATAAATTACCTTCTCCTGTTCAAAAGAAAAAGTTCTGTCACATAGACATACACACCTGTGACCCAGATAGCAGCCGGCAAGATGGCTCAGCAGGGAAAAGGGTTTGCTGCCAGGCTTAAACAGCCTGACTTCTATTCCCACATGACGGAAGGAGAAAACTGACACCCATAAATTGTCCTCTGACCTCCACACACATGTGCTGCCCGCCCCACCCCCTCCCCCCCACACAAATAAATAAATAAAACAAAGATAGAATGGCATGCTCTCAGGATATGGATCCACTGAAACCTCGTGCACTGTGGGTGGGAAGGCGACGTGTTAACATTCACTGTGGGAAAACAGTGCCGGTCCCTTCAAAATTATTCTAAAATATTTAAAAATCATTAGAGTGATAAATATTAACCGCTGTGTATTTTAAATATGCTTCAAAAATAAGTTTCAGCACTGTGCTCAAGCTTTTCATCTAAAAAAAAAAAAAATTAAGCATCTCCAGGTACTGTTTACGTTGTATTTATTTTTCCAGTTAGTGCCCGCTTCCTTGTCCCTTACTAAACACTGCCATCTAGTGGGGGGAGGGGCACTTGACAATCGCCGGCCCGAAGAGACATTTAAATCGGACTGTTTCAAGGTTCTTGAAGAAGACAAGATTGACTAGGGTTTTCCCCACTTCTTCCTCCCAGCAATCGGAGCAGAGATTTGTGCTGCTTTTAACCGTGAACTCACAGCAGCTCTGGTTACCAGCGTTCAACCCGCACAGGACCAAGCCAGTTAAAAATTCCAGCGTGACGCTTTAATCTCAGCACTCAGGGGGCAGAGGCAGAAGCAGGTGGGTTTATGTGGGTTTGAGACCACTCTGGTCTACATATGGAGTTCCAAGCCAGCTAGAGCTGTATAGTGATACCCTGTCTCAAAACAAATAAACCAACAACAACAAAAAAAAAAAAATCAAGGATGGATGGGGAGGGGCTTTTGAATTCCCACCCCTAGCTGAGGTGCTAAAAGCGGTTGGTGGCTACTGGCAGGGAGGGAAGAGACATTTTTCTTTGGGAGGGGAGGCCATTGGTAGGTTTCCCATGCCTCAGTGGATGACCACACACATACACCGCAAATATGGACAGAGCTAATAGTATCTAATAGGGGGATGCGGTATTATGTTTTATTTTTTTCGAGACAGGGTTTCTCTGTGTAGCCTTGGCTGCCCTGGAACTCTGTAGTCCAGACTGGCCTCAAACTCACAGAGTGCTCCACCACCACCCCACTTAATAGGTTACTTTTTAAAATAAATTTTCCAGGGGACCCAAGTTGAATTCCCAGCACCCCTGTGGGGCGGCTCACAACCATCTGTAACTCCAGTTCCAGTGGATCTGATGCCCTCTTCTGGACTCTGCAGACACCACTTGCATGTAGACAGACAAAACACTCATAAAGTAAAAATACACGTTTTCAAATAAACAAAAAAATAACAGTAAAACCAATGTTTCCCTGTGTCCAATGAACTGTTCTAGTAAATTCTCACACTTGAGCAGAGGCACATCATGGGAAACATCATTATCTTTCCCACAACTTTGTGGTTGTCTGGAATGTGCCAGAAGAGGCTGAAGAACTTGTAGTTCGTGTGGGGAGGGGATCACCATGTGTCAGGGATGTTGGCAGTTCGGGAATTTGCTTCTCTTCACCTCTGAGGTTGTCTATGACCCCCTCCGGGCTGCTGTGTGCTAAAGGTTTCTCCAGCTGACTCCATCTCAAGCAATATCCAGTCAGTCCACAGAGAAGGGCCACACAGCTTGGGTCACCAAGCACAAACTGACGGTGCTGGGACCCCATGGCGGCTGTCACTACCCATTCTGAAAGCCCAGTGGGCTGACTTGGACCTGAAGACACCCTGTGGTGCTTGCTTCATGAGCTGGGACACTGGCGAAGTCCCCAATGATAGACACACAAGACTACAGGAGGGAGAGGACTGTCAATCTCAGGAGCAGGCATAGGTGTGAGATCAATGAAGAGGAAAAATCCTATTGACACTTTGGGTCCCTAGATAGAGCCAAATCTGAAGCCAACTGCACCTCAAGTTTTAGTGTTTGAATCCGTAATAAATATGTTCTCTTAACATATTTATTAATATGCTAATAAGTTCAACATATTAATATATAACATATCGATATGGGTATATTAATTATAAATTCTATTAATAATGTATTATTAATTATATATTATATAATATAATGATATAGTACATGCTATCTATTAATTTTATAATATATAATCACTAATGTTTTGTTATATGCTAATATAATTAATATAAATAACTATATTAATAGCACATTAATTACATGTATGTTTATATGATATATTGTACATTTATTCTATAATATAATCAATATATTATTATATATTAATATAAATGATTATATTATTATAAAAATATATTAATATATAACATATAACAAAAAGACACACATTTGAATTGAGTGTCTCTTGTTTACAGCTAATAAAATCCCAACTATGTAACAGCAGATGCCTATGTTCTTTTAAGGGTTTGTTGCTTGTTGGATACAGTAACCCTAATCTCTCGGATAAAGGGAAGAGATCATCTCATATTTACTATATTCTCTCTATATATATTTCTATGATTTCTATAGCAAACCTGAGAGGCCATTGAAAATGTTTTTAAATGGTGCTGGGGAGATGACTCAGTGGTTAAGACCACTTGCTGATCTTGCAGAGGACCCAGGTTCAGTTTCCAGGATCTGCATTGTGCCTCTGTTACTTCAGCTCCAGTGTATCCAGCACCCTCTTCTGGCCTGTGTGGGTACTGCATACCACAAATACAGACAGGCAGATGTGCACCTGTGCATATGCACACACACACACACACACACACACACACACACACACACACACACATACACACACACACACACAAATAAAAATATAAAAATATTTTTTTAAAAAGGAATAAAACTCTGGATGATGGAGAGATGGCTCAGCAGTTAATAACACTAGCTGCTCTTGCAGAAGACCTGAGTTTGGTCACAACCATCCATAACTCCAGTTCCAGGGGATCCAACAACCTCTTCCTACCTCTGTGGGCACCAGGCAAAACACTCAAACACACGAAATAATATAAGTACATCTAAAGAAATAAAAAAGAAAATCCCTTTAAAACAAAATAGTGTAGTAGATAAATTCTATGCCCACACCCACAGAGGATTTTAAAAAGACACCCATACCAATTTATATTTGAGAGGGAGACTTTCAAATTATCAAATTGACTAAAAGCAATCATTTTCAATATAATAGAAGAGTCAGAATCAGGTTTTAACTGGCATTTATTGAGTGATTATTATATGCCTTATGTGCCTGGTGTTTTACATATGTCATTTAATCAGCAAATTATAATAGTTCTGGATTTGTTTGTATTGAATTACACAGCTAGTGAGGACATAAGGCAAATATTATAAAAATATACTGGTAAATCAAATTAACAGATGCACAGTCCAAAGTCACATAACAGGTGAAGCTAAGGAATATCATCGATGAGTCGGAGTTGACAGACATACATGGGTCTCTATTCTACAAAGAGCAGATATTCATCTTAACTACACACAAGATATTTACAAATATTAGTCGTGAACTTGGCTCTAGTTGCTTTCCAAGTGTTTTGGAAGCAAATATATTACAGGTTATATTAGCAGAATATAAAAGTTACACAACTCTTTTACCTTTGCGTTGGGGGAGATGGATGGGTCTCTATTCTACAAAGAGCAGATATTCATCTTAACTACACACAAAATATTTACAAATATTAGGCATGAACTTGGCTCTAGTTGCTTTCCAAGTGTTTTGGAAGCAAATATATTACAGGTTACATTAGCAGAATATAAAAGTTACACAACTCTTTTACCTTTGCGTTGGGGGAGATGGATGGGTCTCTATTCTACAAAGAGCAGATATTCATCTTAACTACACACAAAATATTTACAAATATTAGGCGTGAATTCAGCTCTAGTTGCTTTCCAAGTGTTTTGGAAGCAAATATATTACAGGTTACATTAGCAGAATATAAAAGTTACACAACTCTTTTACCTTTGCGTTGGGGGAGATGGATGGGTCTCTATTCTACAAAGAGCAGATATTCATCTTAACTACACACAAACTATTTACAAATATTAGGCGTGAATTCAGCTCTAGTTGCTTTCCAAGTGTTTTGGAAGCAAATATATTACAGGTTACATTAGCAGAATATAAAAGTTACACAACTCTTTTACCTTTTGCATTGGGGGAGATGGATGGGTTTCTATTCTACAAAGAGCAGATATTCATCTTAACTATGCACAAAATATTTACAAATAATTAGGCATGACCTCGGCTCTAGTTGCTTTCCAAGTGTTTTGGAAGCAAATATATTACAGGTTACATTAGCAGAATATAAAAGTTACACAACTCTTTTTCCTTTTGTGTTAGGGGAGATGGATGGGTGTGGGTGGGTGTGAATGGGTGGGTTGGTTGCACACATTTGGGCACATAAGTGCTCACCCATGAATGTGCTTGTGGAAATTAGGACAGGACATGGTTTGTCTTCCTCCTTTGCTTAACACCTTATTGCCTTGAGACAGGGTCTCTCACTGAACTAGAAGCTTGCCTTTTTGGCTAAACTGGCTGGCCAGTGAGTTCTGAGCACTGTCTCTACCAAATGCCACTTCCCAATGCTAAAAACTACAGCCCAGACAGCCATGCACTTTGTGGATCCTGAGGATTCAAACTCAGGTCCTTATGTTGGCAGAGCAAGAACTCTCGCCCACTGAGCCATGTCCCCAGCCCCTCCACCACCACAAAAGGGTTGTTAAACAACAAACAAACTAAACCACTGAACTTCCAAGCCTTTAGTAGGACTGCTACACAGAACGTCACAATAAGCAAGGATGTTGATTACATAATGTCAAGATGTGGCCAAGGTAATATCCAGAAGGATAGTTCTACTATTAAATATGTCACTATTGCAAGTATAGAGAGAATTTAAATTAAGTGTTCAGCCTTAAATGTGAACACAAGAAATAAAAGTGGTCAAAACTAAGCACAATTAAATCTTATAATTTAATACATTAAAAAGTAAATGACAAATAAAAGAAACAATGGCTATAAATAAAGCCAAACACTACATCTTTGGAAAAACCAGAACCAGTAAGAACCAGATAAGTGTTTGGTAAAGCCAAATAACAAGTAGGCCACAGAGACAAGTTGAAAGGAGAACAGTGATAGGAAAAAAATGCAGAGAATCTTTCTGTTTAATTATAAAAATAGTGTTCCTACTTAAGCTTATAATCTCAAAAGGTCTACAGAATGAAGAACTCTCTAGAGGATAAAAGACTATTATAGATCATCAAAATGAATCCAAGAAGTAAAAAAACTATTCACAAACTACCGATATAGAATTATCATAGTAAAGACTAATAAATGAGTTACATAACTCAAACCTCTATCCAAACATTGCCTGAGATTTCCCCCTCACAAATCTCAGAGCTGACTACTGGTGAATTCTTTAAAAAGATTTTTTTTTTTAAGATTTATTTTTTTAAGTATATGTACTTGAAGAAGAATATGAGTGGGTATATACATATGAGTGTAGTGCCACCAGAGGCCAGAAGAGGGAGTCTAATCCCCTGGAGCTGGAGTTACAGGCAGTTGTGAGCTGCTCCATGTGTGTGACTGGAAACAAATTGCAAGAGTGATATGCACTCTACAGCATTGAGCCATTACTCCAGCCACAGTAAATTCTTTCAAACTGCCAAAGATCTGATATTTCTCAAGCTACAGAATTATTCAAAAGCACTAAAAAGTGTAAAAAAAATTACTCACATCTCTCAATGATGCAAGCTTAAGCCATGAGACCAAAACCTCACAAAAATAGCACCAAATGAACACGTGAAGAAGAGGCAAGAGTCCTTACATAAAATAGCAAGAAAAAGAAGGCAGTATATGGAAAAGACTATACATACTGAAGATGCTATGATGTTGAGACTGGAAAGATGCTCAGAAGTTAGGAGCACTGGCTACTCTTCCAAAGTACCCAGGTTCAATTCCCAGCACCCACATGGTAGCTCAGAACCATCTGTAACTCCAGTTTTAAGGGATCCAACACCCTCTTCTGGCCTCCACAGGCCCCAGGCACATACTCAATATATAGACACACACATGCAAGCAAAATGTTAAATTGTAATATAATATTTTTTTAAAGACAGAAGATGATTCATCATTGACCTTAAGTTGCACATTTTTCACCTTCTCTGAAGAAGTGTCTTCCAATTCATAATGTCTTATAATCAATTCACATTTTTCTTTCTCAGCAGTAAACAAAATTTCTCAGTAGTATACAAAATAATATGTGTTTTTTACAATCAATGATGTATTCATTGAAATGAATCTTGGTCATGACAAAAACCTCATACTAAAAGGGTTATTTAAAAAAAAGAAAGAAAGAAAGAAAAAACTCATGAAGCTGGAGTGACAGGTCAGCAGTTCAGGGTGCTTACTGCTCTTGCAGAGAACCAGAGTTCTGCTCCCAGCACCCATACCAGGCAGCTCACAACTGCCTACAACTCCAGCTGCAGGAGCTCAGACTCCCTCTGCTGGCATCTGTGGGAACTGCACTCACAAAGCACATATATACACACAGAGACATATACATAATTAAAAATAAATCTTTAAAATAAATTAAAGATCATACTAAACTCATCTCAATGGATGTTTGAAAGGTATTTCATAATGTTCCATACCCATTCCTGGTTTCGAGCTAGGACAGTTCCTTAAGTGACACCAGGCTTACATTTCCATACAGCAGCTACTGTGATAGTTAAATGTGGAGCATCATGGGCATCCCAGTTAAAACCAAGAATAAGAACAGCACACATACTACCAACACAATGGTTGTTTGCTGTGGAGCTCTGGACCACTCCATAAAGCCCTGAAAGAAGAAAAAAAGAAAGAAAGAAAGAAAATATCAGCACTGGACAGGAAGGAGGTTGGCAGCATTCACTGAGGGAAAATAAGATTGTAGCATTCGGATTCTACCAGTAGAGAAGTTGTTTGAGTTTAAAATTGCATGACAGAACTGATATTAGATAAATATATGGAAGCAAGGGCTCGAGAGATGGCTCAGCGGTTAAGAGCACTGGCTGCTCTTCCAGAGGTCCCAAGTTCAATTCCCAGCCACCACATGGTGGCCCACAACCATCTGCAATGAGCTCTGGTACCCTCTTCTGACTTGCAGAAATACATGCAGGCAGAACACTGTATACATAATAAATAAATCTTAAAAGCAAGCAACACACCTGTGTTTCAAAAAAAATCAGAATAAAGGGATGCAATTTTCAAAATATCACTTGTATAGAAAGCCTTAGCTTTGTGCCACAGGTGTCTGGTTCTTGACCCAACCCTTCTTTTGAATTTCCAACTGCCTATCTCACTGTGTAAACATATTCATTTCTAAATATAATAGCCACCTTGAACTTTTCTGCACATGTTTGTGTTTTGTGTGCATGCATGTTTACATGTGTAGGGGCATGTGGCTACAGACAAATGTTTCTTTCCTTAATATTTATTTTAGTCTTTTAAGCTTTCATTTTAATTTTTTTTATTGTATATGGGGGTGGACTGCCTCCATGTATGTCTGTGTTCCATGTGTCTCATGTGTCCCATGTGTATACCTGATGCCTGTGGAGGCCAGAAGAAAGAGTCTAATCCCCCAGAACTGGAGTTATGAATGGTTGTGAGCTGCCATGCTGGGAATTGAACCTGAGTCCTCTAGAAAACCAGCCAGTGCTCTTGACTGATGAGCCATCTCTCCAGCCCAAGACTTATATTAAATTACATGTATGTGTGTCTACGGTGGTCATGGGTGATGTGCATACAAATTCAGGATACACAGAGACCAGAAGAGAGCATTGGGTCCCCTAGAACTGGAGTCACAAACTGAGCTGTTTGACCTGGGTGCTGGGAACAGAACTTTGGTCCTCTGGAAGAGTAGAAAGCAGTGTTAACTACTGAGCCATCTCTCCAACCTCAGATACCTGTTTGTTACCTTAATACTCCTACTCACTTTTCTCTTCCTGGGTTACATGGTGGGTGGATGGATAGATGAGTGGGTAGATGGATGGGTGGGTGGGTGGCTGGCTGGCTGGATGGATGAATGGATGGATCGATGAGTAGGTGGATTAATAGATAAGCAGCGTGAATGAATTGGTGGGGATAGGTGGATGGATGGATGGATAGGTGGAGGGTGGGTGGATATGTTGACTATAAGTGCAGAGCTATGGCTGTTTGTGTGCATAGAGATGTACACATGTCCCATGTGGACCCTCCACTGTGTCTGACCACCACAGGAATGTGCCACATCTCCCATGAGAGAGCACTTGGAACTTCTGTGCAGAAGTCATCCCAGGCTGAGGAAGGAAATGTGACAAGTCGCTGAGATCTTCAGGGTAACATTTGTGCTAACGGAAATAATTCCTCCACATACCTGGGAGTCCTCTGACTCATCGTCTTCGTCTACTGAACTCCAGTCCTGAGACAGCCCAGTGTCTTGAGAAGACACATCTGTGAAGACAAAGAAACAGGAGAGAAGAGCTGCTAGTGAGCAACCAGGACACTTCAGCGAGGCTCCGCTTGCTTTCTCCATGGCATCCTATCCCTTGTCTACTAATGACCTAGCACAAATAAACACACACACATACAGATATACATGTACACACACACATACACACACAAACACACAGATACATATATATACATACAAACACACATACACACATATACACATATATGTATATGTATAAACACACATATACAAACATACACAGATGTGCACGTGTATACACACACAGATATACATGTGTACACACACACACACACACACACACACACACACACACAGTTCATGCGGGGCTGATAACATGTCAGGCCTAAATTCAGACCCTGCAGCTGACTACATGATTTAAACTCCTCCGTTCACCTGTCCGGAAGGTAAAAGCTCCCTGGCCAGCTTCCAGCCAAGATCGGAATGAGGGAGCAGAGAGAAAGAATTACTCCAGGAGTCTCTCTACCTTCCATGAGAGAAGCTTCCAGGGAAGAATTTCCCATACAGTTGCAACCTATGCATCCTTCTCAATCCTAAGCAGAATGAAGCTGGCAGAGACTCTAGTTTTATTTATTCCCAGATTGGCCTGGAAATCTTCTCTATCGAATCCAGGTTAGCCTCAGACTCATGAGCAATTCTCCTGCCTCAGCCTCCCAAGTACTGAATTCCAAGAGTCAGCTACCATGCAAAGCTTGAAGTCTCCTTTTTTCTTTTAACATTTTGATGGGAGAGTGGAGGCGGCACACACCGTAGCACACATGTGGAGGTCAGAGGACAGTGGTAGTGAGTTCTCGCCTTCTACCGTGTGGGTCCCTGAGATCAAACTCAAGTCATCAGCCCTGGCAGCAAGCATCCTTCTGCACTGATCCATCATGCTGGCCCAGGGGTCTCTCTTAACTGACCTCTTTCCTTTCACTCTTGATTTCCTAAACCTACCATTCATTCTGGAAAACAGCTTTAAAAAAAAAAAAAAGGCAGGTTTAATGCCCTCAGCACTTCTGACATTTGAGCTGCATAATTATTAGAGGGGAGGGCCTGAATTGTTCATTGTGGGTTTTTAACAACACATTCTGACCTCTTCCCATCCATGCTCTTGTTAGTAACCTTAATCACGGGTTCCCTTATCTGAGGTGAGGGGTGTGTGTGGGTGTGTGTGTGTGTGATGTCTCCCTATGAAAAGTTTCACACAGCAACCCCTCCCTCACCGATCCTGGCCTTAACCAGGCCATATTTTTGACCAATAACCTAGGATCAAGATGCTAGCAAAGGCTTTCAAAGTGCCTAGGAGGGCTGGAGAGATGCTCACTGGTTAGGAGGGCTGGAGAGATGCCCAGTGGTTGAAAGTATATGCTGTGCTTGCTCTTTAGGACATGTGCTCAGTCCCCAGAAACTACATCTGACAGCTCACAATTACCTGCAACTCTAAAGGATCCTGTGCCGCCTTCTGACCTCTGTGGGTGCCTGCACACACTTGCACATAGACACACACACACACACACACACACACACACTTTTTAAAACTTTAAGTGCTTAGGCATCCCAGCATTCCCTGTTCTTCACCACCCTCCAAGGACCCATGAAAATAAACCTCTTGGAGACACGGCTCAACACAGTCGAGTTAGTCAGTCCAACCAGTGTGTGAGTCGGCCAGCTCCCTATGACCTCACAGGCAGAAACAGGTAACAGGAGACATGTCCCCTGAGGTCACATCAAATGGCTGACTTACAGAATTACGAACCCATGCATGCTTGTTGCATTAAGCAACTAAATGATGGGGTGACTTGTTACGCAGCAAAAGCTGTCCAATTCAGGATTCCACACGTTGTGTCCGTGGCCTCAGTGAGCGACAGAACGGATATTCAGCTTCTCCCTACATTCTGTCAAGGGCATCTCCCTTGCCCACCTCCCACAGGACCCCTCACCTTTCTCATCGCTGTCGCAGCTCGAGGCCCCGACATCCACAGCCTCCCAGTCCTTGGGGAAGGTGGGTTGGCATGGCTTCTCCCAGGCCCTGCCGTCCCGAGGTAGCAGTCCCTGTGCCTGCTCAGGCCCAAGGCCCTGCATCTCCTCGGGAGGAGGCGGGGCTTCCAAGGCAGGCTTTGACTTCTCCGTTTCAGCGTCCTAGGGTGTTCCTCAGGCACAGGATTCAAAAACCTAAGGACGGACAGACACATTGTCATCTAGTGGATCGTGCTAGGCGTGGTGCCGATTGCTAGAACGATGGCAGGGTGCCGGAGAGATGGTTCGGCAGTTAAAAATGAAGGGTTTACTTTGGCTCATGACCTATCATAGGAGGGGGCACCGCTGCAGGAGAATGAGGTGGCTGGTGACATTGCACGCCCAGTCAGAAAACAGAGAATGACGGAGGCCAGTGTTCAACTCCCTTTCTCCTTTTTATTCAGTCCCGTACCCCACTCCATGGACTGCAGGTGCCTATATTCAGGGTAGGTTTTTTCCTAATTAGTTAAGTCTATTTGGAAACATCCTTTTAGACATGCCCACAGGGTTTCCATGGTGATTCTAAATTGCCATCGTAGATGGTAATTTAGCTGACAAGATTAACCACCAGAGATGCTGTGGAACAAAAATATTTATTGTACTTAGTCTAACATCCAAAGGGGTACTGGCAAAGATTTTAGACCATCCAGGAATTCCTGGAAGGAAAAACAAAAAAACGAAACAGTTGCTCTCAACAGGAATCAAAGAGAATACCTCAGCTTGGTGCCAATGTATCTGTTGTTTGCTTTATTGGCTGGTTTTTTAAATTTTTATTTTGTGTGTGTGTGTGTGTGTGTGTGTGTGTGTGTGTGCACAGCTTCTTTCCTTTCACCATGGGATCCAGGAATGGAACTCAAGTCGCTGGCTTGGGTGGCATGTACATTTACTCCCCAAGCTGTCTCACCAGCCCGTGTTTTGTTTTAAGACACTGCCAATTAGCTCAGGGTAGTCTCGAACTCACTATATATCCCAGGCTGGCCTCAAACTCCTGACCCTCTTGCTGCTGCCTCCTGGACACCGAGGTTACAGGCGTGAGATGCCATGCTCAGCAGCGGTGTCCTTAGCCTCTCCCTTGTTGGGGTGCCCCTTAGTTAGGAAGTGGGGAGCAGCTTCAGGGGCCAATGGGACAGCTCTAGTCAGAACATGGTCCAGTATTTGCTTACTTTCACTGTACTCGTTTTCATAGTAATCCTCAATAACTGTAAAACCCTAAAAAGGAAAAGAGACGCTGGCACTCCCTCTCCCACTGTGATATAAAATCTCCCTGGGAAATTCTCAGAGGGAGATTTTAAAAGCAAGCTGGCTCACGGGTGCTGGTGGGAGTGTCTGTTAGCCCAACAACCACTTAGTAAAACCCCACCGCACCATCTGCTAAGGCTAAACATATGCATACCCCCACAAGTGATGTTCCCATCCTCGGCACCTACGCATGACAGAGGGAAATTATCCTGTATCCACATGTTTGTGGAAGCCGCCACTCCTCTGTCTATATTCACAAAACAAAGCTGTTCCGGGGCCTGGTACATAGCTCAGTGGGTAGAGCACGCTGCAGAAGCATAAGGACCTGAGGTCAAATCCCAAGCACTCACATTAAAAGAAAAGAAAAAAAAAAAGCCAGGCAGCACACATCTGTAACCCCTTCACTGGAGGAGGGACAGAGACAAAATTCCAGGGGCCTGCTGGCCAGCCAGTGTAGCCAAAACAGTGAGCATCCACCAGGCTTGGCAAAAGACCCTGCCTCAAAATAAACAAGGCAAAGAAGAATTGAGGAAAACATCCTTTGGCCTTTGTGTGTGCCGACATGGGCTTCTGCTTACACACACTTGCATACATCACACAGAGATACAGAAAAACAACACAAAGCTCTTTGTATTCATGGTTGGAGCTACTGTATATGCACCTTTAAGGGTAACTGGAATTGGGGACACAGCTCAGCACTCACAAGCACTGGCTGCTCTTGCAGAGCACCCAGGTTCAGTTCCCAGCAACCACATCAGACAGCTCACAATACTCTATAGCTCCAGTTCCAGGGGACCTGACATCCTCTTCTGGCCTCTGAGAGTACCTGCATGCACATGCATGCGCACACGCGCACGCGCGCGCGCGCACACACACACACGTTAATTTTTAAGCAATGCAGATATGTTAAAAGTATTACAGCTGAGGCTGGGCGTGTAGCCCAGTTGGTAGAGCACTTGCCTAGCACACACAAAGTGCTGGGATCGGTCCCCGGTACTGCACAAACTGGGCGTAAACTGTGGTGACACAGACGTCCAATCCCAGCACTCAGGAAGTGGATGTAGGAGGAAGAGAAGTTCGTCTACGAGGTGAGGTCAATACAACAGCCTGGGCTACATGAGACCCTGACTCAAATATGGACAACCACTGGGTGTGGTCGAGAGCAGCTACAATGTCAGCATTCTGCAGGCCAAGATAAGGCCTCAGACTTGAGGTCAGCTTAGACAAAGAGTTGTCTCAGACACGTCAAACAAAGCATTACAACCTCGATATCTATCAACAAGACAATGATTAAATAAATGATCCTTCATTTATACAATGGAGATAGGTATGGATTGACTTGAAATATGTATTTACGTGCATATAAACTGTATGTACCAACACATATATATGCATATGTACACACACAAATATATATATGTTAAATATTTATAATTAAATATATGAAGGCCGGAGTTAGAATCCCAAGCACCCACATTTTTAAAAACTGCCAGCCCCGTGGGGAGAGAATGGCTGTAATTTTCAGGCTGCTGAGCATTGTTCTGATGGAAGCCCCACCTCTCTGCCCAGACCCTGCTCCTCAGAAAGTCCCACCAAACACAGCTCCTCCCCCAGAGAGGCTCGAGACCACTCCCATGGAGTATTTAAACTACACCCCAGAAAAGAGACCAATGGATTTTCGGTCTCTCGTCCCTGTCTCCTCTCTGGGGGTGGCCAGAGAATCACCCGGGAATGCTTTACCGGTTAAACCTGGGCTTTCTGATTCGGGATTGCGGCGTCGTTGGCGGAGAGGCTTATCCGGGTACAGAAACTTTTCAAGCATTATAAGTAGCAGGTAAAGCCAGCACGGAGCTAACTGCGTGCCCTTGAAATGTGTCTGCGACACTCTCTGCCATGCCCATGCTGTGTGTCCTGGGACACACAACCTCTCTGAGCTTTAGCTTGCTCATCCCTGAAAGCAGCCACCTCACAGAGGCATTTTGAGATTTCTGCAGGGACAGAACACCTGCTGAATGGAATTTAAGGGGTACGTTCCTTCTCCTGGCGTCGTCGGCTTGGAGTGCCGCCCTTCCTTCAAGGCTAACTTTAATTTAAACATCACATCTCCACAAATACTTGCCACCCATGGGTGTTTAACTGGATATGAAATTTCCCAAATAGTTCTCAACAAAATTTGGGCCAGGCCCCTGCAGAGTCCCGAGAGCCTGTGGATGAACTGGATGTCCCCCTCGATATGGCTACTGATATCCTGGAGGTGAACAGGAAGGGCCAAACTGAGCAGCAGACATGATTGTGCGGCGGATGGAAATGCTGGCACCAGGAATCAGACTGCAAACACCTCCAGAGCTCGTCAGAAAGCACAGCACAAGAATAAAATAAATCAAGCAAGAGCCTCCCGAAGGCTCTCAGTTCTGCAGCTGAAAAACAAAATGCAAATCCGGAAGAGTGCTTCTGCACCACAAAGAAAATAGAAACAAGCAGGCATTGCGCAGCCTGGAAGAAACAATAGGGAGCACCCAGGATCGTGTAGCAAACGATCCATCAAGTGTCTTTTCGGGAGGAGCTGCCTTGCCCCTTCAGCCTGGCAAAGACCTGGGACACAAGGCTGTCACCGTCGATTTCTTAGGAGACTGAAAAAAAATTTTTTAAGATGACATCTTTTGCACTTTTAAAATATTTAAATAAAATCAGTATATATATTCTAATTAACTCACAAATAACAGCCGGTTTAAGGACTCCACTCAAACACATGCCCAGGCCCCAACCCCATACAGCTCAGTGACGTTTTTATACAGAAAGTGGCTACCTCAAGCAGCTCGCTTCATTTAAGTAAGGGCTTTGCACTTACCACTAACACACACTTACCTTAGTTAGCTAGTTGGATAGTTACTTATGTTATGTCTTTTACTTCTTCAATACCTGGAAAGTTGAATTCACTTATCCATCAAGGATAAAACCAAAATTTAAAAAAAAAAAAAAAACTATGAAAAAAGTTAAAACTAGAAAGGGGAAAAAAGTAGTTTTATACCATCTTTCTAACTCATGTCCTTTTTCCTACATTCCCCCTTCCTCGTCACCTAATATTATCCCTCTCTTGGTCTCCTTTCTTCTGGTTTTTATTTATTTCTTTTTGAGACAGGGTCTACAATTTAAAATGCCCATGATTTCAAACGCTTAAAAAAGAAACACCCCATGAGCCAAAATAGCAATATCTGACCTAGGGTAGACCCTTGAGCTGCCAGTTTGAAACATCAGTAAGGGTTGGGGTGTATGTTGTAGGGGGGTGTGGAAAGACAAGACTTCCAGCATGGAGGAAAAACAGAGCTAGGGAATGTAGCAGTGGGCAGTAGACTCAGTCTCCAGCACTGCATACACCAGCCACCAGGATGCTCCTTTGCAACCCCAGCACTTAGAGGTAGAGGGATCAGGTCAGAGTGAATAGTGAATTTTGAGACCAGCCTGAAATACAAAAATGTGCCATGTGAGTGTGTGAGAGTGTGAGTGAGTGTGTGTGTGTGTGTGTGTGTGTGTGCGCGCGCGCGCGCGCGTGCATGCGTGCGCATGCATTTTCCATTAATGTTACATGAACATTAATGGGAAAGAGTGTTAGAGTATCCTAAGAATTAGGGTTTGTTTATTGCTTTACTTTCAATATGAAGCATGATTAATCATGGGGTTAGGCTGAGAAGCAGAGAGCTAGAGAAGAAAACACAGGTGTGGAGTGGAGAGGGTGATAATATGACTCAGTGGGTTAGAGGTACTTGCTGCCAAGGCCTGATCACCTGAGTTCAATTCCCAGGAGAACCAATTCCCACAATTTGTCCTCTGAATGCTCCCACACAAATAAACGTAATTTTAGAAAAAAAAAAGAAAAGAAAGAAAGAAAGAAAGAAAGAAAGAAAGAAAGAAAGAGGCAGGTAGGAGTCAGTGACACAGGGAGAAACCTGGGGGGCAGGGATTAGAAGACCCTGCAGGTGCATTGGATGGAAGGGGAGAAGAGAGACAGGACCCAGGGGATTTACATCTCACAGTCCCTGGGGTCTTGATGAATTAGAAAACGTTCACCCGCTGAGGCGAAAGGATGAGAGGCAGTAAGAGCAAGGGAAACCGCCATAATAGTAGTAATAATAATGGTAATAATAGTAAAAATAATAATGGTAATAATAGTAATAGTAATAATAATAGTAATAATAATAGTCATAATAACAACAACAGTAATAGAGGCGCTGTTTCCTGGGATGAACGTTCTGATTTTCAGGCCCTGCTGAGTAGTTAACAGTTTTGGCTCCATTGCCCACACAGCCTCAGAGCTCAAGAGAGTTGGGGCTGCCCCTTAAACCCCGCACCTTTGGGACTTCACAACCTATGCTCCTTGCCTGTTGCAGGATACACCACACCGAGCCCAGGACAGACACAATGCACACACGCGCAAGTGCACACGCGGCCAGACTCCCAGGGGCAGCAAGCCCAACTACAGAGACTGGGGACCCTCCTCCCCGCCGGGAGATGATGTGCAAGTGCACACACCTACGAACGAACACAGACACCTGAGTGCAATCTCCCTGCAGGGTCCCTTCTCCCTGGTTGCTGAAATTCATGTGCGATGTACAGGCACCGGGTAAACGGATCAGGTTTAGCAGATAAACGGACCCAACCTGGTTAGACGCCCCCTCCTTTCCAGCCGTCTCCTCCCACGTGGCTTTGGGGACCCTCCCTTCCCAGACCCCAGACCTAAGAGCAGCTGTGCTGCGAACCCGCCCACCCCAGATCCACGCATGGACACTCATGCACACAGTCACACAAGAATGCGCCTCCCCGGATCACTACCCACGCCCCCAACCCAATCTCCCGCCCCCTTCCCAAACACGGGGTCCCTCTTAGGACTCACCCTCCCCAACCGGACCCTGCCAGGCACTGCGGAGCTCTGGAGCTGCCAAGGACAGCGGCTGCGCAGCCGCGGAGGCTGTGGGTGGGAGGTGGGAGGTGGGGGTGGAGGGGAAGAGAAGGAGGCGGCCTTCTTTCTTCCGCCTCCTCCTCCAGGAGCCTGCGTTTGGAAAGAACTGGAGACAGATTGGAAGGATGGCAGAGACCGCTGGCCTGTGGTGTAGTTGCAGAAGAACGGAGGTAGTATAGGCCCTGAGGGTCCAGTCAAAGTGGAGCGGCTCTCCGTGCGGAGTTAAGGAGCAATAAAGTTATATCACAATTCAGCGTGCTAGCTTTCCTATACAGCGCAGAATCTGATCAAGAGATGACGTTACCCACAGTGAATCGGGCCCTCCTGAGTCAGTTAACAATCAAGAAAATCTCCACAGACACGCCCACAAATTAATAGGCGCTAAATGGGTGGTTTCTCAACCTGTGGGTCGCGACCCCGTTCGATTCAGAGAACGGGGAAGTCATTGCCTTCTGATGTGTGCCCCCTGACGACCCCCTCCCAGGCTCCAGTGGAGAGTGACTTTGTTGAGATAATGGGTCACAAAACAAAACCAACAGTCATGAACCTGGGAACTGTTGGGCATGGGCTACGGCTTGATAGGCAGAGGAGGGAGAAAGAGAAAGCAAGGAAAGAGAGCAATAGCATATATTCTATACATGTATGAAATTGTCAAAAATCAAAATTAATATTTTTCAACTACGTGACAATTTACCAATATTATTTATATTGCATTGTTCTGTCATTGTGGAGAGACACAAGGAGATGAGTCCCCAGCCATTCCACGGATACGAGCTGAGGAGAAACGAATTGCAAAACAAAACATTCTATTCAGTTCCCACCATCTCCTTTAGTATTAAGATGTTATGGAAAGGACAGATGAGGGCTGATGCTCATCCCTCATGATGCCATGAGAGCTTACAAGTCGGGTCCCCAGACACAGATCCAAGCATGTACTAGTGAAAAACTTAAGGATGCTGATTAACTGGACCTCAGTTTCTTTGCCTGAAAAAAAAAAGAGGGGGGCAAGAATAGTTCCTGTCTTGGAGGGTTATTCTTGGGGTTAAATGAGTTAGTACTCATTCCCACCAGGGACCAGCAAGATGCCCAATGGGAAGAGGTGATTGATGCTAAGTCCTGGGTTCAATCCCCAGGACACACATGGTAAAAGGAAAGATCCTCTGACCTTCATACATGCACCATGGCACATGTACACACACATGTGCACAGATACACAGACAAACTCCTCTCTAAATACATAAATAAGCAAACAAGTTTCCATCAAATTATCATTATTTTAATGTTTTTCTTTGTGTATGTGGTATATATGTGTATACATATGTATGTGTGTATGTATGTATAAAGTATAGGTGTGTAGGGAGGTGCCTTCATTCACACGTGTACTTATGGAGAGTAAGTCCCTGGAATCCATCAGTCTCCCTCACCCATCACTGCCAACACTGGGAGTTTCAGGCATATGCTAACACACATGGCTTTTATATGGGTACTGGGGATTTGAACCCAGGTCCTTATGCTTGCACAGCAAGCGTTTTGCCCACCAAGCCATCTCCCCAGTCCCTATTATAACTACTGAACATGGATTCTTAGCAGAGGCAAGAACTCTAGTTTTGATCTTGAGAGTTCTTAGAAGAAGGGCCTGGATGAAATAATGTCACTGAGCAAATTCCTTGGGAGGTTATCTCTTTCAGAAAGGTAAGAGGGCTGGAGAGATGGCTCAGCAGTTAAGTGCACTAGCTGCTCTTCCAAAGGACCTAAGTTCAGTTCCCAGCATCCACGTGGCAGCTCACAACTGCCTGTTGCTCCAGTCCCAGGGAATCTGGCACCCTCACTCAGGCATGAATGCAGAAAAAACACCAAAATAAATAAATAAAATATGCTGTGCAGTGGTGGCACATGCCTTTGATCCCAGCACTCAGAAGGCAGAAGACAGAGGCAGGCAGATCTCTGAGTTCGAGCCCAACCTGGTCTACAAAGTGAGTTCCAGGACAGACAGGACTGTTACATAGAGAAACCCTGTCTCAAAAAGAGGGGCAGGGAGAAAGAATGGCGTAAGAACAGCAAAGGGAGTGTCTGGAGTCTTACACCACTGTTTTAACTTTACTCAGACTTCAGTCTTTCACACTTCCTTCCTCACCTTTGGTCATGTTTCTCCATGAGTGATAGATACCACCTTCCTGGCTGCTTACAGTGTAACATCATAATGCTATTTATTCCACTTATTTTCCATTTTGGTTTTTCCTGAGACAAGGCCTCATATAGCCCAAGTTGGCCTCAAACTCGCTATAAACTGAAGGTGACCTTGAACTGTCTTCCTGCCTTTACCTCCCAAGAGCTGGGATTACAGTGTGTGCCACCGTTTCTCACTTACTTAGCATTTTTATTTTAAATTAGTGTATTTTCCTAAAAACCTTTTCAGAAGTGTGCTGGTTTGAATAAAATTGGCCCCTATAGGCTCATATAGTTGAATGCTTAGGCAGTGGCATTGGGAGGTGTGGCCTTGTGGGAGGAAGTGTGCCACTGAGTGGGGGGTGGACTTTGAGGTTTCAAATGCTCAAGCCAGGCCCAGTCTCTCTCTCTCTCTCTCTCTCTCTCTCTCTCTCTCTCTCTCTCTCTCTCTCTCTCTCTTCCTCCCTCTCCCTCTCCCTCTCCCTCTCCCTCTCCCTCTCCCTCCCTCTCCCTCTCCCTCTCCCTCCCTCTCCCTCTCCCTCCCCCTCCCCCTCCCCCTCCCTCCCCCTCCCCCTCCCCCTCCCCCTCCCTCTCCCTCTCCCTCTCTCTCTCCCTCTCCCTGCTGCCTGCTAATCCAGATGTAGAACTCTTGGCTCCTTCTCCAGCACCAAGTCTGCCTGTGTGCCACCATGCTTCCTGCCATGGCTATAATGAACTAAACCTCCGCACCTGTAAGCTGGCCCCAATTAAATGCTTGCTTTATAAGAGTTGCTGTGGTCATGGTGTCTCTTCATAGAAATAGAAACTCTAGGGCTGGAGAGATGGCTCAGCGGTTAAGAGTGCTGGCTGCTCTTCCAGAGGTCCTGAGTTCAATTCCCAGCAACCACATGGTGGCTCACAACCATCTGTAGTAAGATCTGGTGCCCTCCTGGCGAGCAAGCATACACTAAATACATAATAGATAAAATCTTTAAAAAAAAGAAATAGAAACTCTAAATAAGACAAGAAGTGAGTTTGTTTGTTTCTTTGTTTGTTTGTTTGCAGTTCTGGGAACCGAATCGAGGGTTTCATGCATGATAACATAGTAGGCAAGCACTCTACCTACTGAGTATCCTCAGCCCCCTTTCTAACTTGCTGAGACATGGTCTCACTAAGATGCCCAGACTGCCTTTGTACTAATTCTGTAGCCTAAGCAGGGCTTGAACCTGTGATCTTCCTGCCTCAGCTCCCCCAGTAGTTTCCATTACAAGCATCCCCCACTAGTCTCATCCAAAATGCCTTTACAGGGAAATTGCAGAGCATTCCAATGTGCAGAAGGGCAGTTTCTTGTGTCATGGCCTGAATAGATATAAAAGGAAAATAGATTAACCATAGCTGTATGCCACTACTTGATGTAATAAATTCCAATACTGGGG
This sequence comes from Peromyscus eremicus, assembly GCF_949786415.1. Lineage (NCBI taxonomy): Eukaryota > Metazoa > Chordata > Mammalia > Rodentia > Cricetidae > Peromyscus > Peromyscus eremicus. Next base: position 179,289,425 of record NC_081416.1, read on the forward strand.
TCTCTTTCTCTCTCTTTCTTCCCGTCTTTCACTGTCCCCTACCCCAAGACAGTCTCTCACCATTTATCCCTGGCTAGCCTGGAACTTACCATGTAGACCAGGCTGGCCTCAAACACAGAGATCTGTCTACCTCTACCTCTGAATTGCTTGGATTAAAGGTGTGCACCACCATGCCCAGCACTGTTCTCTACTCTTCATTGCCCTGCTGTTACATACTGTACCATGAATGGCTTCACAAAAAATCAAGAGGCAATGTGAAAACATTTCACTCTTTGATGGGCATCTTGTATTTTTCCACTGTAACAAATCATCATCACTGTGAGTATGGAGATCACATGATGATGACTCCTCAATTCTTCCCAGTGAATTACCAGGTTAAGAGGATGGGTTTATCTTGGGAATCACAACACAGTCATCAAATCTTGGGCCATGATTTGACCAAGTTATGAGTCTTCTTGACATCTTGTTGGGGCTCCATGATTAAATGACAAAAGGCTGATCAATATAAAACTAGGATTTTATTCACTCACTCAATAAACTATCCATTCAGCAAATATTTATTAAACAATTGATAGGTAGTAGATCTTGTTCTTGGTGATCAGGATAATAAGTGTCTGTGGCCCAATGAAGTGTATGTTCTTTAAAATATATATTACATTTATGTTTTTACTGAGTTGTGTGCATGTACACATGTGAATGAAATGGTGTACTTGTGAAAGTCAGAAGGCAACTTGCTAGAGTTGGTTCTCTCCTTCCACCAAATGAGTCCCAGGGATTGAACTCAGGTCATCAGGCTTTTCAGCAATAACCTCTACCCCCTGAGTCATCTTGCTGGGCTAGAAGGGTTCATTCTAATGACGGAAGTACACAAACAGGCACATGAAGCAGTAAAATGTAATTCATACTAAAGTCCATGAAAAGGGCCAGTATGAGAGTGACTCTAAGGGGATGTATCTATCTCTACCATCTATCTATCTATCTATCTATCTATCTATCTATCTATCTATCTACCTATCATCTATCTATCTATCAGCTATCTTTATCTATCGATCATCTATCTTCTATTCATCTATTTATCTATCTATCATCTATCTATCTCTATCTATTTATCTACCATCTCTTTCTCTTAGTGGTGGGGAATGGGGGTTGCTGGAGATGAAACCTGGGGTCTCAGGCATGCTAGGCAAGTGTTCTTCCACTGAGCTACCACAGCCCAGAGAAGACATTTCAAAATGTGACACTCTGAACTAATACCTAAAAGATGGGAAGGAACCAGCTAAACAAGAATCCACGGTAGAATGAATCATTAAAGATACAAAGGGATCAATAAAGGGGCCAATGTGGGCAGAGTGGCTAGACAAGGGACAGAAGTGAAATATAAGTTCAGAAAGGCATTCAGGGTCTTGCAAGCACAGGAAGTTCCCTGGATTTGATTATGGGTTGCTTGGGAAGAATTCTCAGAACAATGAATAGTGTTGAGACTTACTCTAATTTACATTGTGAACGTGTGTCCAAAATCTCTTGTGTGTGGAATGCAGCAGAAGGGAGCATGATAGAAAAGTTGTGTGAGAGGCTCTTGTAGTAACTAAGGTGGGAGGTGATGGTGGCCTGAAATACAGTGGTCATGGAGATGACAGATGTGGATATATTCAGGATATGTGCTACTGGTGGAGCTGATAAGGCTGACGGGCAGATAGGTTTTGAGGTATAAAAACAAGGATGAATCTAGAAGATTGGGGCTGTGAGCCTGAGAAACTGAGTGCCGGGCAGTGCATAGAGTGTTATCAGGGTTTTTATTTTGTTTGCAGGGAAAACCCAGAGTTTCATTTGTGGCAGAAGTGTTGGATATCTGCACTTCTGTGGGTATGGTCCAGCGTATCCTTCGAGGGTACAAATATCTCCAACCAGAAACTCTACGACTGGGAGGTTGGGAGAGAAAGTTCAGGACAGTGCTCTAAAAATGCTGCAAAATGACCTCTGATGCTGAAAGTCCCCTTGGACCAGCCTGCAGTGCTAGCCCAGTGGAATACGTGCTGTCTGCTGAACCATTTGCAAGTAAACTGTCCCTGGTTCTAACACGTTTGGGAGATTGGAGAGAAGAGCCAGCCTCCCACACAAACGTAGAAACCGCTGCCCTGTAAGGCTTGAACAGTCACAAGGTATTCGTCAAAGTAAAAACCCTCTGGGGGAGCTGTCCGCGGTTCTGAAACCAAGCACCCTCGTGTTTTACGGGAGCGCTGTCCGGGGTGCTGAACCACACGACATAGAGCGAGATCAAATGGCTGGAGAGGATTTTACGCTGTCCATGGTTCTGAACCACAGAGCAGCGCGCGAGGAACTGAAACTTTGGCTGCCTGCGCTGTCCGCGGTGCTGACTCATGGCGCCAGGAATTGCTCCTAACCTCAACTGCAAGACCTGACTCGTGCTGATTTTATACAGTGTAACAGAAAGGTTTCCTTATCCTCCCATACAGAAACCTTAAGTAACTATCTGTATAGTAAAAAAAAAAACCCTTGCTGTTGCTTGGAAACACAGCTCACTGAGGTCTGTGGAGAGCGTGGGATGAGAGCTAATTAAGACAAAAACTGCAGAGTCACTTTAAAGAGGCACCTTTAGTTCTCAGGACAGTAGGGCCTTGCTACACCCTCCATAAGAATTATTAACAGCTTTTCCAAAACATCCTTAGAGGGCATGCAGAAAAAGAAACAGAGGGAAAGACCTGAACCAGGTTGAGGCTGTTGATTATCTTAAGTGTAAAGGGGTGGAAAGTGCCCCCATGAGTCCTTAGGGATTTTTGTTTTGTTTTGTTTTACGTTGTGGGGTGGGGGTCACAAGAAAGGTGTGGTTTCTGGTAGCTAAGGAAATGGCTCAATAAGTAAAGAGCTCACCATGCAAGAGTGAGGACTGTTATTCAGATTTCCCGCACCCATGTGAATGCCAAGTGAGCATGGAAGCCTGCCTGAATTCCCAGTGCTGTGGGAAGCAGAGAGAGGGATTTCCCCAAAGCAAGCAGACTAGCCAGACTATGCAAAATGGTGAGCTCTGGGTTCAGCGAGAGGTCTTGCCTTGAAATACAAAGGTGGAGAGTGCTTCAGGGAGACATCTGACATCAACTTTGATCCTCCACACACGTGCACCTTTACACATATAAGCACCCATGCACAGTCAAACATGCATACACACAACACACACCTACATGTTCAAAAAAGAGACAGAGATGCAATGGTTAACTTATAGAGGCATATCATGACTACATATTACTATGAACATTTGAGTGGTATTTTTTAATGATAAAAGTTGGCAATTTAAAAATGCTTCAGGCAGCTATACTTTAAAATGTAACCCATACTATTTTTTGAAGTTCCTTTGTTATCTTTTGTACTGCTTTTGATGAAGAACAGACATACTATTTTCTGTCAGAATTAGTCTTGAATTATGTTAGTTTTAAATTGTGCAGGCTTTTTAAGGACAAGTCACTGGAACGAAATCCACCCACACACTGAAAACTGATGAGTGAATGAATATATGCCTGAATGAACAAGGACTTGGTCACCAGGAATGTCCCTGAGGAGTGGTCCAGCAGCAAAGATATAAGGAACCTGTCCTAAAATGCCCCTGAGAGCAGAACCCACTTGTAGTGCAGCATTAACACTTTTAAATGTCTTTAACTTATATTGTGGAGGTCAGAGGATAGCTTGAGAGGGTTGGGTCTCTTCTTCCACTATGTGGGTCCCAGGGATTGAACTCAGGTCATCAGGATTGGCAGCAAGTGTCTTGATCTGCTGAGCCATCTTACCATCCCTTGAAGCATTTTCTTTTGCTGACTAACCCATCAAACTGTTGAGTGTCAATATTTTCTCATTTCCAGAAGGAGGAATTGGAAGGATAGAAGGGCCAAACAGAACTTGCTCAGAGCTACTCATCTGGGCTCAGAATCTTCTCCCTCTCATTTCTTCTCCAACCAAATTCCAAATGTGCATGGCTTGTCATAACATCTTCTGCATGGCAACGAGAGCTCTGATCATGAGGAGTTTATAAGTCCTCCTGTACCCTATACCTCTATCCAGCTGACCTTGGTAGCACTGTGTTCTGTAGAAGGAATAAAGATGTATGTCTTCCTCCGACAAGCTTTTAACAATTGCAGCAATTCTCAAAGTAATAACATTGCTAGGGATGCTTATTCAAATATTCCTCAGGATATTAACTCTAGGCCATAGATTCTTTGGGTCATACCACCAGGAACCATAGAATAACAGCAAGAATTTCAAAGTGACAGGAACTTAAAACACATCACATTGATAGTCAGGAGCAGACAGGAATGACTGTAAACATCCCTACTACCCAGCTCATTTTTCTCCAAACTTAAGCAGTCTAGGACTCAAGCTCAGAAAATGGTGCTACCCACAGTGGGCTAGGTATTCCACATCAATTAATGCAATCATACATTGGATTAGCCTGTTTATGACAGCACCTTACTGAGACTCTCTTCAGGTGACTTAAGATTACATCAAGTTGAAAAAAAAAACTATCCCACCTCTCTTGGTACCCTTTCTAAGAATGGATTATAACAGTAGTATATAAAACCAACGTTTTTAGGCTGGGTGGTGGTGGCGGTGGCGGCGGCGGCGGCGGCGGCGGCGCACGCCTTTAATCCCAGCACTCAGGAGGCAGATGCAGGTGGATCTCTGTGAGTTCGAGGCCAGCCTCGTCTACAGAGTGAGTTCCAGTACAGGCTCCAAAGCTACACAGAGAAATCCTGTCTCAAAAAACCAAAAACACAACGTTTTTGAAATTCTTATTTTCTATCCATCACTAATATTGGAGACTGTCATACCTCTACAATTCAAATTTAATTCTTTTGGGGGGGATATATACATCATCACTTTAATGTACATTTCCTTGATTATCAATGAATTATCACTTCCAGAAAATGATCCTGAAATTTTCCACTAAATGGTTATATTTCATACTGCATGTTTCCCACATCAGTTGCCAATGTTGCTGCTAGGGCTAAATGCAGGGCCTTGCCCATCCTAGACAAGTACTCCTACTTGTGATCCTCATCCCCAGCTCTGAAATAATACTTTGAATATCGCCGGGGCGGTGGTGGTGCACACCTTTAATCCCACCACTTGGGAGGCAGAGGCAGGTGGATCTCTGTGAGTTCAAGGCCAGCCTGGTCTACAGAGCGAATTCCAGGACAGGCACCAAAACTACACAGAGAAACACTGTCTTGAAAAAACAAAATAATAATAATAATAATAATAATAATAATAATAATACTTTGAATATTGAGGACTACACCCCTTTGTTACATTTGTTTTCTTCAGATTCATCTTTGTCTATCAATTTTCTTTTTTTGTGATCAAAGAACCTAATGTCATCTTCCGGGTTACCTGTAATTCATCTCACGCTATGGTTGCAGTACTGTTCATTTTCCTTGTACTTTGATATTTAAATCTTTAATCTCTTAGGCTTCCACTAGTGTAAAAGCACAAATCTGTTTTTCTAGAGACGGAAGTGTCCCAATGACACTTGGTCAGCCCATCTCCTCCCTACTGCAATGGGAAAAGCTGACATTAGACACAGGAAATCTGAAAGCTCCACACACCCGGAGTAACACTGCTCATACTCTAGACAGTTTGGGCTTGTGGATAAAGGCGTTTGGACCAAGGCTTGACAAACCTAAGGTAGATCCCCAGATCTCACGATGTGGCAGCAGAGAACCAACTCATGAGAGTTGCTCACTTTCCACACATGATGTGTCACACATACAACTTCATGCATGCACACATTCATGCACACACACATTCATGCACACACACACACACACACACACACACACACACACAAATGAAACTTACCCATTCTTGGAGAACTGCCAGGACATGGTACTAGTTAGATGAAAATATTCGTAAATTGACTGTAGTAATGATTGCACAACTCTTGTGAATACAATAAGAGCCACTGAATTGCATAGTTTTTAAAATTTGTTTTTTAAGATATATTTATTTATATTATGTATGAGTGCCCTGTCTGTATGTATGCCTTTATGCCAGAAGAAGGCATCAGATCGCACGAGTGATGGTTATGAGCCACTGTGTGGTTGCTGGGAAATGAACTCAGGATATCTGGAAGAACAGCCAGTGTTCTTAACCACTGAGCCATCTCTCCGGCCCTGAATTGCATACTTTTTAAGTGAAGCCTTGTGGTCCCCTTTTCACATTTGATAGAGGTATTGAGTATATGATGAGACCGGGCTTATATAAATTGCATGGTATGTGAATCCTATTTCAACAAAACCTACACATAAAACCAAAATGTGAAAAATAAATCCTACCTTCAAGTTTCTTTTTTCTTTCTTTTTGTTTTTGTTTGTCTGTTTTCCAGAAAGGGCTTCTCTATAAAGCTCTGGCTTTCCTGGAACTCACTGTGTAGACCAGGCTAGCTTCAAACACACAAATATTCGCTTGCCTCTGCCTCCTGAGTGCTGAGATTAAAGGCGTGTGCCCCCACACCCAGCTCCATTTATGCTGTTTTTAAAGGTTAAAGCACTGAACCACACTTTCAGTTGACTGTACGGTTATTCATCCCCTGAAGCTTTCTCACTTGTCTTTAATACTGTCCCCTGGTAGTCCTATATGCTAACAACAACAAAAAGCTGTTCTGACTGTTTTTTTCTGCCAGGTGAGGTGTGTTCGTCATCAACAGTAAATAATTAATACAATAATTTGTATTAATTATTTACATTCTTACAAAAGGAATAGTAAATCACCATTTTACCTCACAGGTCACCTCTACTAACACCTGGGAGAACAAAGGCTTCTCTCGGCTCTAAACCTGTAGGTTTTCTAATTTTGGCCTACTGTCTTTTTTATTTTATTTTATTTTATTTTATTTATTTATTTTGGTTTTTCGAGACAGGGTTTCTTTGTGTAGCTTTGTGCCTTTTCCTGGAACTCACTTGGTAGCCCAGGCTGGCCTTGAACTCACAGAGATCCGCCTGGCTCTGCCTCCCGAGTGCTGGGATTAAAGGTGTGCGCCGCCGCCGCCGCCGCCGCCGCCGCCGCCGCCGCCGCCGCCGCCGCCACCACCACCACCACCCAGCGACCAGCGTACTGCCTTTTTATTATAGCGCCATATAAAGGAACTATTTTTCAGGGCAGGGCTTCACTCTGCAGCCATGGAACCCACTATTTAGACTAGGTTGTCCTTGAACTCTCAGAGATCGGTCTGCCTCCGACTTTCTGCGTCTAGAGTGATGGGATTAAAGGCATGTACCACCACAGGAAGCCAGGGAAACTTTTACTTCAGTAGCTAACATTCATTTAGCACGAGCTATATACCCAGGATTGTGTAGTAAGCCTTTAAAATTTGTCCATTTTTCAAAGAAGGTATTTTAAATGGAAAAGAAACATGATCATATGTTTTTATTTTTAAAAGATGAAACTGGTCATAGTGCTGAGAAAGCACTATGAGGCACAAGATGGACAACAGTTTCATACTGTCACAGAGACACAGAAGACACAGTTGTGTCTTGCACTACAACGATATACTGTGGACTGGAAAAAAGGCATCAGGAGACTGAAACGACAGGGCTTGGTGGCCTGGGAGTGAGAAAGAAGCGCCTGGGGATGACTCTCCCAGACCAGGACCCTGATGATGAGCAAGATGCATACTCTGCCTGCAGGCTTTTCCACGTTTCCGCTCAGAGGGTTTCTCTCCCTCTGATGCTGAGAAAGGTGTGCCAGCTGGCCGAAGGCTTTATACACTGCTTACAGTGATAAGGTTTCTCCCCAGTATGAACTCCCTGCTGTTGAATAAGATGAGCCCTCTGACTGACCGCCTTCCCACAGCCAGCACACTCAAAGGGTTTTTCTCCTGGGTGTATTCTCTGATGCTGAGCGAGATGGGCGCTCTGGCTGAAGCTCTCCCACAATCAATACATTCATAGGGTTTCTCCCCAGTATGGAGTCTCTGCTGAGGAGTAAGGGTGATATTTTGTTAAATGTTTTTGCACAGTCATTACATCTTTATCTGTTTTTATCCAGGGTCTTATATGTATTTTTCATAACTGAATTATTTTCTTTTCTGTACCAAAAGTATATATTCTCGCTTCCATGGGGGGGTGGGGAGGGATCTGTATTAGATAAGATAATGAATCCATATGGAAATTTGTCCCAGACTTGGTCTCTTTTTCACAATAAAGGTATCTATTTTAGGTCTCATGCCTAAAATGTGTTTTCTGACTGACTCAATTTCAAACAAGTCTTTACATCTCTGTAGAGAAGAAAGCCTTGTGCACACAGATAAGCACTGGAGAAACCAGGAAAGTTAAACACACAGCTCACCTCTTCAAAGGAATGAGGTGCGAAGCTGCTCTTCCTAGGATGCTAGGAATGATGTCGTTTTACAGCCTGGTGATCCTTTGCTCTCTGACGAGACAGGCCCTGTCCTCATCTACCAGAATTTATGTTTTACTTATCCAAGACCCTTTTCTCTAACCCTTGAGCATTGTTTTTAGACCACAAACCCACTCTTACAAATGATGTCACTTGTGCCTTACAACAGCCTAAGTGACTTCTGTGTTATCTTAGGGCCAGGCCAGTCCTGATACCCACAGGCATCATATTTACCTCAGTCAAACTCCCTAGACCCTAAATCTTGGGCACTATCTCTGAGTTAACTGTACCCATTCTTGTGAAAGAAGCCAGATGTACTTTGTAAAGAATCTCTGTGTAAACATGCCTTAAAGTGTTGTGCAGTTGGGGCTGAGTTAATTGTTACCTGAACACTTTTTTCAAGAACTGTGCTGTGCCTAAATAAGACTAAAGTAAAATGATCTGGGCCATACTCTAGAAGTCCTGGTGCAGCACCAGTAACAATAAAATCGGTCATTCTTGTCTATTTGTAGATAATGTTCTCCTGCCTGCTGTAAAGCCTGCAGGGAAATCACCACACATCTCCAATTTTCACCTAATGTGGAACATTCCAGGGCATACTTTGTATTTCCATAATTATTGCCTAGGAAAATTTCTCTTCATAAATGTCCCAGGCGGTGGTGGTGCACGCCTTAATCCCAGCACTTGGGAGGCAGAGGCAGGCAGATTTTTGTGAGTTTGAGGCCAGCCTGGTCTAGTAAGTTCCAAAACAGCCAGGACTGTTACACAGAGAAACCCTGTCTTGAAAATAAATAAATAAATAAATAAACAAATATCACTATTTGAACACAATTCTTCAGTCACCCACATGTACTCCAAGTCTAAAAATATTGAGAGATTTCCTTTAATAAATGTTAGGAAGGAAATCTTAAAACCAAGTGGTTATTGAAGCCCAGAAGAGGTCTGTGGTTTTTACTATTTCTTTTCTTTTTTAAAAAAAAAAAGGTTTATTTATTATGTATACAATGTTCTGCATGCATGTACGCCTGCACTCCAGAAGAGGATGCCAGGATCTCATTATAGGTGGTTGAGAGCCACCATGTGGTTGCTGGGAATTGAACTCAGGACCTCTGGAAGAGCAGCCAGTGTTCTTAACCTCTGAAGCATCTCTCCAGTCCGGTTTTTACTATTTCTTAAATAAAATCAGATGCCATAACCATCCATGTGTACCTGGAATAAGCCATCACTGGCCATAAGGTCAATACTATATACAGACTTTTCTTTGTACCAATATTTGTAGGTAGAATTTATCTCCAGCTTACATTTTTGGTGGTTTTAGTAACCTCTGTTATCAAATAACATTCTATATTCACCAACATCATTTTGTAAACTCTCCTTTTCATTTTACTTAAGAATATTTTTTTAAAGTTTTATGTGTATGAGTGTTTTCTCTACCTGTAACTATATGCACCACATGTGTGCCTGGTACCTGAGGAGGCCAGAAGAGTACATCAGAACTGGAGTTAGGGATGGTTGTGAGCCACCAAATGGGTGCTGAGATCCAAACTCGGGTCCTCTGCAAGAGCAGCAAGTGCTCTTAACCACTAAGCTCTCTCTCCAACCACAGCTTTCTTTCTACTTACCCCAAATTTCAGTGTAAATAATAATGTGGAGGATATTTTTCCTTAAAGGTTTTATGGATTGATTTGTGAAACTACATTGTGGTTTATTCTCCTTTTGGGGTATCAGTTCATAAACAACTTTCTGTATTGCTTTCTGGTCTATCTCTTATATTGTCAGTCATGCTCATCTACACCTCTGTGTTCTCCTAGAATACCATGCATTCATCTAGATTTTCAGATTTGTGACAGAGAGTTGAGGAAAACAGATTCATATCAGTCTACTTTATTTATCTGGATTGAGCGAATCATGAGGGATCAAATTTAAGTCTTTGTATAGTTAAACCCACACCCCAGATCTTCATAGGATTCTTTTAAGTCTTTTTGTGGTTTTATATATTTTCTCTTATTTGTCCTCAGTTTATATGTTTTCTTAAAGACATGCATATTTAACTTCATTAGATGTAGTTTTCCAATTCATTGACTATGCCTTTGATCTCTAGAAACACCAATGACTATTTATAACTTATTTTGGCTCGGCTTAGATGCTTACTTATCCTGCTTTTCTATTGTTGTGATCAAACACTCCAACCAAAAGCAACTTAGGAGAGAAAAGGATTTATTTCAGTTACACAACCAGGTCACAGTCTGTTATTGAGGGAAATCAGGACAAGAACCCAAGCAGAAACTGCAGTAGAAACTATGGGAGAGTCCTGCCTCCTGACTCGCTTTCTGGCTCAGGCTCAGCTAGCTTCCTTACACAGCTCCAAACCAGCTGACCAGAACAATGTAAGCATCAGTGGGACAGAAGTTAAGAGACAGACTTTAGTATGTATAGGAAGTATATAAAGGTAAACGTGGTAGGTTTTACCAGTGGAGAAGAAACTACTATGACAGCCAACATCAATCCAGGAGAGAGTCTGAGAGGAATTTTCCCACAAACACCAAAGAGAAGAAACTCTTGAGTGTACTCTAATAATCGTGCACTCACCTGGGCACGGACCTCTGGAGGCCTCTCCTTTTATGTCCACGGCTCCCTCTCTTGATACAGTAACAGGCTCGCATCTGGTTTAAAAATGCAAAGACCTGTATATAAAACATGAAAGTTGACAGTGAAGTTTGTAAGCAGGAGCTACAGTTGATCTAGAGCAGCGGTTCTCAACCTTCTTAATGCTGTGACCCTTCAATACAGTTCCTCATGCTGTGGTGACCCCCAATCATAAAAGCATCTCCGTGGCTACTTCAGAACTGTAATTTTGCACTGCTATGATCTTAATGTAAATAAGATTTCCGATGGTCTTAGGCAACCCCTATGAAAGGCTCATTCGACCCCTCAGTGAGGTCACATGACCCGAAGGTTGAGAACCACGGGTCTAAATGGTCTTGAAGAGGGACAATGTCAGAAAACAATAAAGGCATGAGAAGATACCAAGTCATAGTGAGCACCAATGCTGCCCTTACCCACTGCAACCAGGTTCCTGTAGTTGTCCAGTATCACCTTCCTGTACAAACTCATCTGGGCAAGATTCGGCCATCCTCACTCATCTTGGGAGTTTATGGCCACACTTGTGAAAGTCACTAAGCCCTAAAATGACACAAACAAAATCTTAGCTCAGGTTTATAGGCTCATGTGGCTCTAGGGCACATGGATTATATTGTTCTCATTACAGGATAAAAGAATGTATGCAAGTAGCTGGGCTGTGGTGGCACACACCTCTAATCCCAGCACTCGGGAGGCAGAAGCAGGAGGATCTCTGTGAGTTCGAGGCCAGCCTGGTCTACAGAGTGAGTTCCAGGACTGCCAGGGTTACACAGTGAAACTCTGTCTTGAAAAATCAAAAATAAATGAACAAACAAATAAATAAAAAGAATCTGTGCAAGCAATTGCACAAAAGGTCTGAGTGACCTAGGTAAGATACTTACTAGACTGTTGACTGGTTATGTTGTACATACTTTTTTTTTTTCCTCCGAGACAGGGTTTCTCTGTGTAGCTTTTCACCTTTCCTGGAACTCACTTGGTAGCCCAGGCTGGCCTTGAACTCAGAGAGATCCACCTGGCTCTGCCTCCCAAGTGCTGGGATTAAAGGCATGCACCACCACTGCCCGGCATACATACTTTTTGAAATGGAAAAATACTCCATTCCAGATATAACTCAGGAATCCCAAGTCCTTTCTACACTTTGCCCCCTCAGCAGTGAGTCTAACTGGGCTATGTATGATATCCTTCACAACGATCCTTCACCAAGGAGGCAAGAAGATGAAATAAAATGGACTTTCTGGTGGTTTGATGGAAAAAAATGTCCCCCATAGGCTCAAGTATTGAACTCTTGATTCCTTAGCTGACAGAGCTGTTTGGGGAGGTTATGGACACTTTAGGAAGTAGGGCTTTCTGAAGGAGGTACATCACTCAGGGAGGCGGCAGGCTCTGAAGGTCTGTAGCCTTGTCCCATTTCCAGTTCACTCTGTGTGCTCCCTATGTGTGGTTGAAATGTGACACCTCAGTGCCCTGCTCTTTCCACTTGCTTCCACGCCTCTCCCACCAGGGTGGACTCCAATCCTCTGGAACCATAAGCCAAAATAGACTCTTTCGTCCATAAGTTGCTTTTTGGTATTTTATCATAGCAACAGAAAGTAACTAATACAGACTTCTTGCTAGATTATATGGGCTGTCTTGACCTTTGCTCATATAGAGGAAGGGACACCATTTTCTAATTCAGCCATTGCATCATAGGGTCAGTCAGAGGTCCTTCCCCACTACTCCACAGTGTCCTCTCTTCCTGAAGCACTTTGACATGTAAATGTTTTGTGCCTTTTCATATTTCCAATAGACTATCAACTCTCTCAGGACCCAGACACATACTGGTTCTAAAAGTTCCCCCAAAGATTATTCTTCTACCTTTTGAGGCCCATAAAAGGACTGAACACAAGGAATAGGTTTAGATCCAGTCCTTCCTCAGATGAAAGATGAACACCTCGGAGAGGGCAATGCAATGGATTATTGAGTCCTTCCCCATGGCTCCATCATTGATTAGAAACAGGAAATAGGAAACAAGTCCCAAGCTTCTAGTCTTAAGTAACTTTCAAAGGGAAACAAACACTGCCAAATCCTTCAGTATAGAACTTTATTTTAGTAAGAGAAGAGGGAATACTAACTCACTCACCAGGGACACAGCTTTAACCAACTTGATTTCTTCCTGTCCCTTTCACTTCTTCCTGGCTCTTCATTTGTGGAAGGACTTCACATTGAAAGCATACAACTGATGGATGAGAAATCAGTTGTGGAGATCAAGTTGCAAAAATACAACTCAGAAAAACACCAACAACCAGAGAGAGACGGAAAGACAGATAAACACAGACAGAGAGACAGAGACAGACAGAGAAACAGACAAACATACCAACAGACTGAGACCAACTGACCAGCTTATTCAGTGAAAACTTAAAACATAGCTGAGAATTCCCTTCCATTATGGATTTTCAGGTTGAACACAACCAACCAATCTTGCAATGTTTCCCCCCAGCCAAACACATTCATTAGCAGAGATGTATAGGGTATGTTGCATATTTACTATTCTTTTTCTAATTAAAAAAAATATTATATGTATAGGTGCTTTGCTTGCATGTCTGTATACCACATGGATGCCTGGTCCATGGAGGCCGGAGAGGGCATTGGATTGCCTGGGACTGGAGTTACAGACTGTTGTAAGCCATCATATGGGAGTTGATAATAGAAGTTAGGTCCTCTGGAAGAGCATCCAGTGCTCTTAACCACTGAGCCATCTCTCCAGCCCATGAAGGGAACTTTTAGTAACTTAGCTTCAGTAGCAGAAATTAATTACTGTATCTTCTTTGCTTCTTTCTAATTTCTAGTTTACTAAAAATAGTAGTCATTATAGCCATTGCAAAAATAGTAATTATTACTGTGGAAAAGTAGATGTTTGGCCTAATTTGCAGTAATTCTAAATGCCAGCTGTGTGGCACCAGAAAGGTTGAATTATCTTTTTGCTTTTAATTTATGTGTGTGAGTGGTTGCATGCATGTATGTGTACCATGTGCATGCATGGTGCCTGTGGAGACAGAAGAAGGCATAAGATCCCCCTGAAACTGGAGCTATAAGTGGTTGTGAGCTGCCATGTGGTTGTCAGGAATTGAAACTGGGTCCTCTGGAAGAGCAGCCAGTGCTCTGAACCATCTAGTCCTTTACCACTCTTTTAATCTCCATAATCTTTCAAAGAAAGGAGGGAGTAATATCACCATTTCACATATCAATCTCTAGAAGGCTTTTTCACAAACCAGCCTGTAAATAATGAGAATCAGTCACCAAGCTAGTGTGCCTGACCCCAGTACTTTTTATTCAAGTAGACACCATAAAATATACCTCCCTGTGAAATTAGTCAAGATTTGATGAGGTGGATTCCTGTAGAACCCATATTCCCCAAAGGCTATAACTTCAATACAACACACAGCCCTTGCGGATTTCAGAGAACTGTCATGAGACCCAATTCTCCATTTGCTTTATGACAAATGAGTTTTGATAAAGTCCCTTATCACCTGCCATGACTTGATCCTTTGATTATGAAGGGAGAAAGTAGCTGAATTCTGAACTTTTTTTAAAAAAAATATTTATTTATTTTACTGTATGTGTATATGTGTGTACCTGAGTGTGTGTATGTGCACCACATGTATGCAGCAGCCCAAGGATGTCTGAAGAAGGCATTGGATCTCCTGGAACTGAAGTCACAGATGGTTGTGAGCCACCATGTGGGTGCTGGAAATTGGACCTGGGTCTTCTGCATGAGCTGATACATTTCATTGGCCCTTGACTCTGACTTCTTTAATACAAATTCCATGACCTTCTCAAAAGATTATAATAAAAATGAACATTTACTGAATCCCGATGTGGCAGGGACCACACCAAGTTGAACACAACTGTAAAAAGGAGACTGGGGATTCCCTGCAGTCTTGTGAGGTTGTCTTAATACTCCCGAAAGGTCTTAGAATGTCATGAGACCCAGACTGTGTCTGTCACATAATGAGCACTCAATAAACATTAGCTATTATAACTGTATCCAGGGAAGCAAGCAACTGAAGCCTGAGCAACTGAGTGTACTGGAGTGAATAAAACGCTTTAAGTGGTTGAGAGTCCTATGAACAGCAATTCTTGTCCCCTCCCAGGGTGGACAGAGACAGCAAGGAAGCAAGAGAAGTTTGGGAAAGGTGAACATACTCTTGCAGAGAATAAAAGTTGGAATCCCTTGGCATTTCTAAGTAAAGCTGTGACCTTCCCTCCAACCCAGCTGTGACAGTACCGGGATCTGGCGGGTGAAAAACTAAATGCTGATGTCTTTGAACAGCAGTAGAGCACTCAAAAGAAATGTTCTAATGGCTGGTATTCATTCCGCTGAATTCTGGGTAACGCAAAGACCTAGATGGCAGAGTCTGATTAAGTGACTCTGGGCAAGTCAAGGTCCCTTCCTGAACTCAGCTTCACACTATAAACCAAAGTGGCCTTTCAAATCTTTAGACTGGAGTTCACCAGCCCCGGAGACCACTGACACCCTCCTCTAGCACTCGGAACTTCAAACACCATCTTCCTCAAATCTCAACTTCCCCCTTTTTTTTTTAGCCACACCCAAACCATTTCTCATTCTTATCTCAGTAGCGTCTGCTTCTAGGAGAGTCCTGAGCTCTGTCTCCAGAAAAGTCAAGCATTTCTATACTTCAGCTGCCCGGACACTGTCTCTGGATTCCTGAGTTTGCCACCTGAGACCACGTACTTGATGGTGAGAATGTATCCCCTCACCACTTAGAAGCCTTTCATTGATTCCAGCACACACTTGCCGCTGGGACGCGAAAGCAAGCAGGGAGACAAGGTTCCAGACATCCCCCGCCGACCTGGCATCCTGTTTCACACTGCCCAGTCTCCTCCCGATCAGTCCCACATTCCCACACTCACACACAACACGCCCATCAGATCCACGGATGCCAGACCACCCTCGCACCGACCTGAACACCACTCTCGGCAGCCTTCCCGGATCACATCTCACTTCCACCCCAAATCCACCAAGAATTCCACCTGAGAATCTGACAGAATTGAAGCGTCACTGACTTCCGGTTTCTACCGGAGGTGGTCGTGCCGTACTCCGCAATGGCAACTGGGATATGTAGTCCTCGCCCAGCGAGTGTCGGACGAGATATCCCAGGAGGATGCCAAGGAGCCTCTGCAGAGGTTCCCCAATTGGTGTCCCCCGATTCAGAATGCAGTCTTTAGAAGCTTCTCAGTCTCGTGTCTGAGTCCAGAAGTACAGGAGTACTACATAGTGACCACTCAGGCATGACTATCACTTTGAAAAGATGTGGAGTGGACAGCCCCAAGATGAGAAACCAAGCTTTAAAACCCAAGAAGGCCGCTGTGGTTTCTGCAGAAGACAACTGTGAGCAATGGGTGAGATTTAGAAAGCATCAGGGACACACACCAAAAGACAGGAGAAAAATATGTGCTTTTGTAATTGTGTACTTGTGATTTCTGAGTCTCTGTAACCTATTTCAGGCTTTAGTTATTGCTCCCTGACATAATCCACCCTCATCCCCAGGTTTACCTTTCCCTATAAGGCTGAATATTCCAAGACTACACATCTTCACCCTGCTCAGGGCTTAATTTTCAGTGACAAAAAAGTGTTTGACACATAGGATTTGTGGAACAGATAATCAAGACAGACCTACATCCCTAACGCCCCAACCAGGTGTTGAGCATAATTAAAATTTAAAAGTCACTAGCTGGGCATGGTGGCACAGCCTTTAACACCGGCACTTGGAAGGCAGAACCAGGTGGATTTCTGTGAGTTGGAGGCCAGCCTGGTCTACAGAGTGAGTTCCAGGAAAGCCTGGGCAATGTAGAGACCCTGTCTCAAAAAAAAAAAAAAAAAAAAAAAAAAAAAAAAAAAAGTCAGTACTACTATCATTGCAAAATGGTTTAAATCCTTAAAAGCACTCCTTGTGTTCTTTTTCTTGTTAACAGGCAAAGACGCTGGATGAGGCAATTTGAGCCTCTAATTGGTAGCTACTGGACTCTCTTGCTGCCAAAGGGACTACCTTCATGCAAACACAGGCCATCTTGAACATTTGTGGCATGCCTTCAGTGTGCAACTATGACAGCCAATTTCTCTGACCCCTAGAGGCACAGACACAGCCAGGGCTGTTCCCAGCAGTCCACACTACAAGCCTCAGTGAACTCTTGATCCCAGATTCTTACACTGGATGTAAACACTGTGAAAGGCTGCACACAATAAAAGCTCCTGAATGCACAACTCCAAATGAGGAATCCAACATGTAATGAACCTGAGGTCTTTTGCCAGCAATCTCCCATGTTGGATTACATGGTTCCACTGCAACCTCGGTTCTGAACACGGTGTACACTTCTCTGTGGATGTTGTCACTCCATGCAGTGCCAACAAAGGCTGTCTGAATCCCCTGGACTGAGGTTTGAGACTTGTATGTTAGGAACTGCAGTGTCTTCACTTCGGGTACAAAGTATTCTGTTCTTAAAGTAACAATATAAAGTAAAATAAAACGAGACTTTCAATATTTTCCTCCTGTTGTTCCTCAGCGTGTATCAAACTCCTGTATCTTTGGATTGGATTAGCATATTTGAAAATTTAAGAATACATGTGGCACACACACACACACACACACACACACACACACAAATAAACAAAAAGCCAAGTGTGGTGGTGCACACCATTAATACTTGGGAGGCAAAGGCAGGTGGATCTCTATGAATTCAGTCATCCTGGTCTACATAGCAAGTTCCATGATGGCCAAAGCTTCACAAGCAGACCCTGTCTCAAAATAAATAAATAATAAACAATTCTTTAAAAAAAATACTTTATATGCTTGTTTAATAAGTTGTCACATATACTCATGGTACTCATTTTGGAAAGATAATTCATAAACATTTTAATATTTTCTATAAATATATTTCTTTTATTGAGTTTTATATCATTTAATAATTTCGTCTCTTCATAAACTGCTTCATAAGCTGTATTTTTAAAGTGTCTATTGTTTGTGTTTGGAGTGTGCCTGCGACAGCACTTGTGTGAAGGTGTGAACTCAGGACAACTCGCATGAGTGAGTTTTCTCCTTCTACCACATGAGTTCCAAGGATCAAACTCAGTCATCAGGATTGGCAACAGGAGCCTTTACCTGCTGGACCACCGCACTGGCCCAGTGTTCTTGGGTTTGTTTTTGGTTTTCTGATCAGTGTTTATTATTGCCATGAAGTTAGGAACTTTTGTACCTTCTCCTCCTCCTCCTCAGCTGTAAATATCTGTGGCTTAACGTGGCCACAGTCTCTAGTACAGCCATCAATTCTGCCTCTGTGACAAAGCAACGATCACTGCTGTAGCTCAACAAAACTCTACTTTAGCTCTCTGAGCCAAATGGTCCTCATCACGATACAACTTTCCCTCTGAAGACAGAAGGAAGCACCACAAACAATATGTAAGTGACCGTGTGGCTGCAAGCCAAGACAACTTCACCTACAGATACTAAAATGTAACTTCCACATAATCACCAATGTTTAAAAGCACTTAACACATTTTTAGAAATTTAGATTATGGTCCATACAAAAATAATCAGTTTGCTGCTCCACTGTAGATCAGTTTGCCCTAGAGTTACTACTTGGATGTTTACCAAGAATGCATTCATAAACCAGTGACTTTAAATAGATCAGATCCTTCAGTTTTCTCATTCTTAAGTAATTTGTTGGTAGTTTTAAGTACACGTATATAAAACCTTGCACTTTTCCAATTGTTCTGATTCATTTGTTTCAGGTGGCCTACACACTTACATTGTCTATCCTTTTATTGCCATGTATATAGCAGAGTTGCCTCACTGAAAGTTCTATTACCATACTTACACTCATGTAGTTCAAATCCAAAGCCATGATACAATTCAGCAGTATGGGATCAACTGTTTTGTTTTTATTTAGAGATAGGGTCTCACTAAGCTGCCCTGCTGGCCTTGAATTCATGAACACTAGGATTACAGGGGAGCCCACCATACAATGGCTCAGCACCAAGTTGTCACGGAAAAGCAGCAAGCCTCATCAAGAACTCAGAGACTGCCTTTCTGTTCTGAAATCTGGTTTCTCCTAGCCTCGTTCTATTGCATCATTCTTATCAGGGCTGACTAAAATAAAATGACCATTTTCAAAAATAAACCTTTAAAAGAGCCCAATTTTGTTTGCTGAATACTTGGCACAGATCAGGCACTATACTAAGCACACCTTAGGCATTAATACAAGTTTCGATGAGCAAATTAATTCATTTACACTCCAAAAATAACCCAACCTGACTGAAACATGAAGAACAAACCTGTAAGGGACAAAAGGGAACAAAGGGACAGAGAGGTGAACTGTTAAAGTAGTGTAGTGGAGACGGCAATCTTTTGAGATTATGATGATGAAAGGGAGGGTGGATTCCACACAAATTTGGAGAAGAGGTCCACAGGACTGGATGTGGAAGGCAAAGAGTGAGTGGACACCTCTCCAGAATGAATTCGTTGATGGTGAGCAAAGTGCGCAGTCTGCCTGAAGGCCTTTCTGCCCTTCTTGCAGTTATACGTTCTCTCTCCAGTATGGACTCTCTTATGTTGGTTAAGATGTCCGATCTGGATGAAGGTTTTCCTACATTCCTTACACTCGTACGGTTTCTTCCCAGAATGAATTCTCTGATGTACACTAAGGGACTGACGGTGGCTAAAGGCTTTGCCACACGCACTGCACTCGTAAGGCTTCTCTCCAGTGTGACATCTACGATGGCAAATGAGGGATGACTTGGTCTTGAATGCCTTCCCACATTCCACACACTCATAAGGCCTCTGGCCGGTGTGGAGTCTCTGATGTTGAGTACAGGATGAGTTATCCCCAAAGGCCTTCCCACACTCCAGACATTTATAGGGCTTCTCTCCAGTATGAACCCTCTGATGTTGAATGAGGTGAGTGGTCTGGCTGAAGGCCTTGCCACATTCCTTACACTCATACGGCTTCTCTCCCGTATGAGTTTTCTGGTGCTGTGCAAGGTGAGCCTTCTGCGTAAAGGCTTTATTACAAACCTTACACTCATAAGGCTTCTCTCCTGTGTGAATTCTCTGATGAGTGGCAAGCTGTGAGCTGATGCTGAAGGATTTCCCACATTCCCCACACTCGAAGGGCTTCTCCCCCGTATGGATCCGCAAATGACTAGCAAGGTGTATATTCTGTCTGAAAGCTTTCCCACATTCTTTACATTTAAAAGGCTTTTCTCCAGAATGCACTCTTTGATGCTGAGTGAGTGACGCATGATGGCTGAAGGCTTTTCTGCAAACATCACACTCATACGGTTTTTCTCCAGTATGAATCCTTTGGTGCACAGTGAGGGATGAGCCGTATCGAAAGGATTTGTGACACACGTCACATTTGTAAGGCTTCTCGCCAGTGTGAATTCTCCTATGTTGATTGAGCCCTATGTGATCACTGAAGGCTTTACCACAATCGATGCAATCAAAGGGTTTCTCCCCGGTGTGATAGTATCTCCAGTGACGAACAAGGGAGGTGTTCTGTATGAAAGCTTTGCCACACTCGATGCACTCATACGGCTTCTTGCCTGTGTGGCACCTCTGGTGTCGTGCGAAAGAGGAGCCATCACTGAAAGCTTTCCCACACTCATCACATTTATAGGGTTTCTCTCCGGTATGAATTCTCTGGTGAACCGTAAGGGATGAGCTCTGGGTGAAAGTTTTCTTACATTCATTACATTTGAAAAGTTTTTTGCCTGCATAGATTCCTGTTTCTTTTATGACCACTGAATTTGGGGGAAAACTTTTACCTGAATCACAATTATGACTTCTCTCCTCTGAACTGTTCAAATGAAACCATCTTCCAGATTTGATATACACACAATCTCTCCCCTCTGAGAAGGCTTTGTTCTGAGTAACCGTCTCTTGCTCAAACAGTGTGTCCTGACCATTCCTTTCAAACACACACTCAGAATCCCAATTTTCTCTGAAGGTGGAGCACTCAAGTTCAGTGCTGGAAGTTCTGTCTGTCACCCTTTCGGCATTTGAGTCCTGCCTTGGAAACAAATCCTGGGCCTCATGTATAGACTGCTGGCCTGAAACAGATGAGGAAACGTGATCTCCTTTATTATGTATCAAGAGGAAGCGATCTTCTGCTTGTCTCCTTGCACTATGACCTCTGTCTACCCTTCCTGCTGGCACAAAGGAGTCACTAGGAATGACATCCTTGTTTCTCTGCAATACCTGAGTCAAAAATTTCAAACTTTACTTCATACAAGTTATCCACATCATGTCTCATCTACTCCATTAGGGGGATTCTTCAATGGTTTACACATGTGTGTGCGGGCACACACACACAGACACAGACACACACATACAAAGCTTCCCCTTTCTCCAGTCATCTGCTGATGTCCAGCTGATACGCAAAATAAAACAACTGGGTCATTTAACCTTTAAAGATGCCCAAGAAACTGAGAGGCAGACAAGCACCCAACTAGATAAGGAAAAAAGAAAACTACAGGGAAATAAGTTGTTAAAAAAAGGTGAGCCAGGCGGTGGTGGCGCACGCCTTTAATCCCAGCACTTGGGAGGCAGAGCCAGGCGGATCTCTGTGAGTTCGAGGCTAGCCTGGGCTACCAAGTGAGTTCCAGGAAAGGCGCAAAGCTACACAGAGAAACCCTGTCTCGAAAAAAAACCAAAAAAAAAAAAAAAAGAAAAAAAAAAAAGGTGAAAAGGGGGTTGGGGATTTAGCTCAGTGGTAGAGCACCTGCCTAGCAAGCGCAAGGCCCTGGGTTCAGTCCTCAGCTCTGGAAAAAAAAAAAAGAAAGAAAGAAAAAAAAAGGTGAAAAGGAAGAAGAGTCATTCTGAAATCTAAGAGTGTGATTTTTCTCTCCAGACTTGCAAGACTTGGCACAGTTTTCAGTGTGTGGTGGTGAGGATTTGCATCCTGACCAAAGCTACAGTGACGTCACCACACCATCCTCACACTCGCCTGAGAACAAGCCGGGTGCCAGCTCTCTGCACCATAGAGGGCTCCTTCCCTTGCCCCAGTAAAGAGACAAAACCTGTTTTAGAAACACAGCGTCCTGACAGTGCTTGCTTATGCTCTTGTCACTCTGAAATGGAGTGAGCTGCTTCCTGACTGAGAGAAAAGAACTGTTACTATAGGAAGAATTAGAAAGAAGGGGGTGGGGGTATCTCTCCAAGACAGCACTTTTGCAGAGGACTGAGTCTGGTTTCCAGGGCTCCTATCAGGCGGTGCACATCACCTCCAACTACAGCTCCAGGGGATCTAATGTCCTCTTCTGACCTCCACTGGCCGCACCACACACACACTTGAAAGTAAATTCCAAAGAAACAAAAACCAAAAAGCAAGGGCTCCTGAAGACAGATTCAGATCCGGGAGAGAGAAGGCCTTACCTAAGGACCCCAGGTCCTCACAGGTCTCCCATGTCACATCCTTACAGAAACTCTTGGGAGCTGACACAAGCTGCGGGGAGCTGTCTCTAGCCATATCTGGGATGGTCTTCAAGCCCTGAAAAGGTACAAACACACTCCTGAACCTGGGTGACCAGAGTAGGGTAGAATGTGTCCACACACTGGAAACAGCACACTCTGACAATATGTGTCACGAGTGCTG
This sequence comes from Peromyscus eremicus, assembly GCF_949786415.1. Taxonomy (NCBI): domain Eukaryota; kingdom Metazoa; phylum Chordata; class Mammalia; order Rodentia; family Cricetidae; genus Peromyscus; species Peromyscus eremicus. Next base: position 179,312,117 of record NC_081416.1, read on the forward strand.
AGCTATAGGGGTTCTATTGTGAACTGCCTTCGTGTGTGTGTGTGTGTGTGTGTGTGTGTGTGTGTGTGTGTGTGTGTGTGGAATTAAATAAGATGTCAGGGTGAGGTCGTTGGAGAAAAACAGCTGCCTTCTTCATCAGATCAACCAGACCTCCTTGCAAGAGAGCAGCAGGGCAGCCTATGGGTTGATGATTCTCTTAGAGGAGCTGAGAGAGTCACAGGACCCTCACTTGAGACTCAGTCACTCCTCCCAGACATCTGAATGCAGTTCTGCCCTAACTGCACATGGGATGGGGTGGGAGTCCATCTATGCCACTATGGAGAAGCCACTGCTCATGATGGGTGAAGACTTTCCAGTGTGGCCACTCTGGGGTCACCCACAGTCCTCCCAGCATCTCCTGACCCATGCTCTGGAAGTAACTCCAATACACACATTAGTTCTCCTGGGTGAACTTTGGTGAAACTGTACTTTGGTGTGCTGGTTAATTTTAGGTCAAGCTGATAAAGACAGAACTTCAATTAAGGAAATATTCCCACCAGACTGGCCTATAGGCAATCCTGCAGGGTATTTTCTTAATCAGTGATTGATGCGGGAAGGCCCAGACCATTATGAGTGGTGCCACCTCTGGACCCATGGTTCAAGATATAAAGACAGGCTGAATAAGCCATGGAAAGCAAGCCAGTATGCAGCACTCCCCATGGCCTCTGCATCAGCTCCTGCCTCCAGCTTCCTTGCCCTGCTTGAGTTTCTGCCCTGACTTCCGTGGATGATGGACTATAAGATGCTATATGAAATAATCCTTTCCTCCCCAAGCTGCTTCTGGTCATGGTGTTTTATCACAGCACTAGAAACCTAACTGAGACATTTGGTCATCAGTTCCTTATGAGGAGGGAGGATATTCTCATCTTCTCAGGGAGGAATTCTCCCAGCAGGGGGAACAGGAGGAACTACTAAGACCCTGCCCAGAGTTCTCAGATGCTCACTCTAAATCACACTTCAGTCACCTGAAGAGCTTGTTTGGGACTCATCCCTCCACCCTCTCTATTTGTGCACATGCGCGTGTGCGCAAGAATGTATGCACATGAGCATTTCCCCACTGTCTAAGGAATCATAAAGGGCTGCCTGAAGTTTACCCGCACTTACCCTCAGTGTCTGGAACACAGCATTGCCATCCCAGTTTCCCCCTAACACAGAGCACTTGGGTCTACAGTGCAGGAGCTGTTTTTTTACCATGGCCTGGGAAAACTTTCCTTCACGTAAGTCCTTTGGAGGGAACTTCTGCACAGCCTTTAAGTCTAAAAGATAGTAACAAAGCAAACAGCCCTTATTATTTGTTGTTTGTGGGAGGTTGGGGGGGGGCACAGGTATGATGCACAGATAATACATGCAGGCAAAATACCCATACACACAAAATAATTTTTAAAAATAAAAAATGAGTTCAATTCCCAGCAACCACATGGTGGCTCACAACCATCTGTAATGAGATCTGGTGTCCTCTTCTGGCCTGCAGGGGTACACGCAGACAGAGCACTGTATACATAATAAATAAATAAATCTTTAAAAATACTAATAAATGAAGTCAATGGAGCTGGAGAGGTGGCTCAGCTGTTAAGATCACTTGCTGCCCTTCCAGAGGACCAGGGTTCAATTCCCAGCACTTGAATGTGGCTCACAACTCTAACTGTGGTTCCAGGAGAGCTACTGTCCTCTTTGCAGGCACCAGGCATGCGTGTGCTGCAGTGTCCAGACAGAAACACAGGCAAAACACTCACATACACAAAATTATTAAAACGAAAAGACAGAGTGATGGAGGAAGACCTCTGACCCCTGGCCTACATACAAACACACACACACAGGTGTGTTCACCTAAACATATGCATGTACACACACATAAATACATATGTATACATATTTTTTTTTTAAAGTATGAGTTCCTAAGACTGAAAGGCAAAGAAGGGATACAGAGAGAAGTCAATTATCTGTCAGGGGATGGAGCCGTGCTGGAGAGCAGAGAGGGAGCATGAGGATGGCAAAGCCATGCCTAAGAGGTCATAGTGTCTGCGGGAAGGAGCGGGAAAGAAGGCCAGCAGCAGCCACACTGCCCCACTTCCTCACGCTCACCCGGGCACCGGACTCTTGTCCTCTTTCTTTTCATCACCCAGGGATCTTCTCCTTGTTCCAACAAGGCGATCATATCTGGTTTAGAAGCACAAAGTCCTAGATCCACGAGAAAAACAGAAAAAAGAAAGAAAACAGGAGGTGGTCATGCTAGAATGGCTGGACAGACCCAGGCGCTGCAGGGATCAGGGGAGAATGAGTGAAGGACTGCAGGGCCACAGGCACGGACGGGAAGAGGCGGGGGCAGGATCCGGACTCCCTCACCCAGGGAGGCCAGGTTCCGGTAGTTGTCCAGCATCACCTTCCAGTACAGACTCCTCTGCTCCGAGCTGAGCCATTCCCACTCCTCCTGGGAGAAAACAACAGCCACATCCCCAAACGTCACCACGCCCTGAAATGACAAAAATGCATTGTTGCTCAGCCAGTGTCGATGAACACAGGTGACCACAGGGTTCTTAGATGAACTGTGACCTCCCACCTTGTGCTCAAGTCCTCACCCTAGTCCTTTAGGAAGGAAAAGCATCTGGACACTGTCTTTGTCAGGGTTTCTATTGCTGTGAGGAAACACCATGACCACAAGCAAGTGGGGAGGGAAGGGTTCGTTAGGCTTACACTTCAGCATTGCTGTTCATCTCTGAAGGAAGTCAGGACAGGAACTCAAACAGGGCAGGATCCTGGAGGCAGGAGCTGATGCAGAGGCCATGGAGGGGTGCTGCTTACTGGCTTATTTCTCATGGCTGCTCCGTCTGCTTTCTTATAGAACTCTGGACCACTAGCCCGGGGTGGCCCCACCCATAATGAACTGGGCCCTCCCTCTGTCGATCATTAAGAAATTGCCCTATAGGCCTGCCCACAGCCCCATTTTATGGTGACATCTATTGAGGATCCATCCTCTCAGATGATATAGCTTGTGTCAAGCTGACATAAAACTAGCCAGCACATGCCGGGCGGTGGTGGCACACGCCTTTAATCCCAGCACTTGGGAGGCAGAGCCAGGCGGATCTCTGTGAGTTCGAGGCCAGCCTGGGCTACCAAGTGAGTTCCAGGAAAAGGCGCAAAGCTACACAGAGAAACCCTGTCTCGAAAAACCAAAAAAAAAAAAAACAAAACAAAAACAAAAACAAAAACTAGCCAGCACAGGCATGTATTCACATAAAATATCTGTGATCAATTTCTAACAATACATAATGAAAGTCAAGTTGTCCTGAGTACCAGAGGTTCTTAGAGCCTGTCTCCACCTTGTGACACATGTATGGCCTGGAACAGCACAAAGACCAGGAAAGAAACCAAGAGAGGATTCTCAAAAGATCCAAACAGTCGATCCCCCAGCTGGGACCTAAGAGTTGTTATTACCTATCGTTTTCACTGCAACTTCATTAACACTAAAACATGACCTACATTTTTTTTCTAAAAAAAAAAAAATGTGTGATAAGAATGAAAACCACTATCAAGTTTTAAAATTAATATAATGCCTTTAGGTGCTGACATGGTGATGCAGGCCTGTAATGCCAGCAGTTGGGAGGCAGAAACTAAAGGGCTCCAAGTTTGAGGCTAGTGTGGAATATACAAAGACAGAGAGACAGAGAGATGCAGGCTATTGGCCATGGTAGCACACGCTGATTTCCAGCACTACAGAGAAGGAGGCAGGAATACCAGGAATTGAAGGCCATCTCCAACTAAATATCAAGTTCAAGACCCGCCTGGACTGTGTGAGACCATGTCTCAAAATATAAAATTTGGAATGGGATGGGAGAGGAGAGGAGGGGAGGGGAGGAAAAGGGAGGGGAGGGGAGAAGAGAGGAGAAGAGTCACAATACAATGACATGGAAGATATTAAGGAAATATTGTGTCTCAAAACGCAAGTTGTAGAATCAGAAGAACAAGGTGGTGTCTTAGTTAGGGTTACTATTGCTGTGATGAAACCCCATGACCAAAGTACCTTGTGGAGGAAAGGTTTTATTTGGCTTGTGCATCTACATTGTAGTCCATCACTGAAGAAAGTCAGGATAGGAACTCAAACTTACTGGCTTGCTTCCCATGGCTTACTCAACCTGCTTTCCTATAGAACCCAGGACCACTGGCACCACCCACAATAGGCTTGGCCCTCCCTCATCAATCACTGACTAAGAAAATGCCCTTCAACTCTGTCTCATGGAGGCATTTTCTTAACTGAGGCTCCCTCCCCTCACATGACGTTAGCTCATGTCAAGTTGACATAAAACCATCCAGCACAGACGGTATGATGCAAACACACCACAGAGTTACCTTGTTTTTCTTTCAGGTCCACATGTACAGGGAGAAATGTACCATAAGTGTAGGGAAGGATACACTCTAAAACAATGATGGAGATTCCTCTCAAAGATGAGGATCCTAGTTGGAAGTAATATCCAGGGAGTTTCAGATTTGGTCTTTTCAAACTGTGGGCTGCCTGGCAAGATGGCTCAGTGGGTAAAGCTGCCAAGCCTGACAATTTGAGTTTGATCTCTGGAATCTACATGGTGAAAAGAGAGAACCTGCAAGTTGTCCTCTGACCACCGCACTGCATGGTGACATTAAACACACACACACACACACACACACACACACACACACACACACACACACACACATCCTCTCTCAAAATGAAAGATGGAAGAAGGATGGCTAAAGCTATCTTGTCAGCCTTCCAATCTGAGTATCCCTCACTGCTCCAAACCTAAGTCCTCACTCAACCAGTCACAAGCTGAACAACACCTGAGCCCCTCTGCTGGACGGTCTGTGTGATAGAAACCTAAGTTCCCACAAGTCAGAGCCTGTGAAGAAGACTCCATCATAACGTTAGCCTGCTGCCAAACCCTGAAGGCACTTTAACTCAATCATAGAAAGACAAGATGAGCCGGGCGGTGGTGGCGCACGCCTTTAATCCCAGCACTTGGGAGGCAGAGCCAGGCGGATCTCTGTGAGTTCGAGGCCAGCCTGGGCTACCAAGTGAGTTCCAGGAAAGGCGCAAAGCTACACAGAGAAACCCTGTCTCGAAAAACCAAAAAAAAAAAAAAAAAAAAAGAAAGACAAGATGAAATGGTTTTTTTGTTTGTTTGTTTGTTTGTTTTGATTTTTCAAGACAGGATTTCTCTGTGTAGTTTTGGTGCCTGTCCTAGATCTCGCTCTGTAGACCAGGCTGACCTTGAACTCACAGAGATCCGCCTGGCTCTGCCTCCCAACTGCTGGGATTAAAGACATGTGCTACCAACGCCCAGCAATGAAATAGTTTTTAAGTGATTATCTGTGTATGTGGGTGTGACTGTGTGTGTGTGTGTGACTGTGTGTGTGTGTGTGTGTGTGTGTAGGCCGCGGCAATGCTGTGTATCTCTTCCTCATTCATGTTCTACTTAAAAAAAGAAACTAGGTGTGGACTGAACTCAGGTCCTCACCCTTGCCCTGCAAACGCTCTCCCGGCTGAGCTGTCTCTAGAGCTGTTAGTAAACTCCCGATGGGGTTCCCGAGGCTGCAGACGGAAAGAACCTATGCAGTCTTTGTCATCTGGCCACACTTGCAGAGCTGAGAACTGTTCTGTGAGCTTGAGCAAAACATGACCTAGCACGCCTGCCTGAGCATTTAGCCTCAAACAAATGCTGCTCAGCTCTCAACTTTCTGCCTAATCCTGCCACAAAGAGCACTGACTGCTTTTTGGTAGGCATCTCACTACGAAGGATCAACACTAGTGTCCTGAGTTGACCAGAAGCTAAATACCTTTAATTCTCAAAACTCAGCAAGATTTGGCAGTAGAAACCTTCAACTGTACTAATAGCCAAACATTTCAATGCAGACACAGTATTTCAAATAGTGTCCAAAGACAGAATTAGTGGGCAGCAGTTAATACAAAGACACATAACTGGTCTAAGTACCGAGAATAAGTGAATGTCAAGTGCTCAGCCCAGAATGGGACACCTTGATCATCCCATACCCCAAAGGCTCAGGGGACATTATGGAAAAACTAGAAGATAGGGAGGAGTGCTGTGACATGCTGTGCTGTGGAACAATCTTTTTATACAATATGAATATGTATCACTCTCATTGGTTAATGAAGAGCTGACATGTCGATAGCTAGGCAGGATTTTGGGGGCAGAGGAATGCTGGGAAGAAGGGAGGAGTCTCAGGAGTCATGAGGAGATGCGGAGAGAAGCAAGATGAATGTGCCATGCTAAAAGAAGTACCGATATGTGGGAGAGCATAGATAAGAAATATGAGTTAATTTAAAATGTAAAAGTTAGCTAGTAACAAGCCTGAGCTATTAGCCGATCATTTATAATTAATAATGAGTCTCTGTGTGGTTATTTGGGAAGTGGCAGGTGGAACAGAAGAGTCTGCCTACCACTCTGCCTTCTGGATATGACAAGGCTGTTACACTCATGAGCTACTGAGCTGTGGTCACCTGAACAAGATCAAATCAACAAGGGCAGGCAGCAGCCAGCACTAACCGATTCAGTGTGTTATTCACAGAAAAAGAAAATGATATGAAGGGGGGGGGGTTAGGGGTTGGGGGAGGGAGGAGTCGTGGTGCCGATGATCAACATACATTGTTCACACACACAAAATTGGCAAAGAGTAAGTAAAAGATACTCTCTTTCAAAATAGTGAAAGGAAGCAAAACACTGACTATTTGTATAGGAACCCTTACATTCTCACATAATCTTCCACAGGCTTTTTACAGGGCCAAGGCCTAGAGTTACAACTTCGTGATTCTGGATGCTCTGTCTTGCACTCATCTTTTTTTTTCTTTTCTTCAGATTTTCAAATACTTTTCATATATGCTTTACTAAACAAACCAAGTCATCCATCTTTCTATTTTTTTTAATCTGTATGTTCTTAGAAATTTTTGAAAATGATGCCTATTTAGTGGAATACGAAAGACCACATTGTGTATACAGCAATGCAGTTTACATTAAGTGGCACCACAATAGAATGGTTTTATAGGGTTTTTGGGTGTCATTTTGGTTTTGGTTTTTCAAGACAGGGTTTCTCTGGGTAGCCCTGGCTGTCCTGGAATTTGCTCTGTAGACCAGGCTGGCCATGAACTCAGAGATCCACCTGCCTCTGCCTCCCCAGTGCTGGAAATAAAAGGCATGTGCCACCACAATTTTATAGTTTTTAAACAGAAATAAAAAAGGAAAATCTTCAGATTACAAAACTCCTTCCCCAAAAAAATTGTTTTAGAAATCACTTTTTTTTTTTTTTTGGTTTTTTGAGACAGGGTTTCTCTGTGTAGCTTTGTGTCTTTCCCGGGACTCACTTGGTAGCCCAGGCTGGCCTCGAACTCACAGAGTTTCGCCTGGCTCTGCCTCCCGAGTGCTGGGATTAAAGGCATGCACCACCACTGCCCAGCTAGAAATCACTTTTTCTAAGTGGGCCAATGTAACAAATATGTTGTCCAGTCATGTCTGAGTCCTATTGCACGCATATCTATTCTCCCTAGCATTTGTGACTGCCTTGTCACCATCAAGGAGACTTTGGTGACTCCCAAAGGAGAGAAAAGCAGTCAGATGTTTTCTTATAACTGGCAATAATTGGTTTTGACTTTCCCTTTCTGAAACAAAATCTTGCCCTGATGCCTTGGCTCATCCCAAACTTCTGGGCTCAAAACACTGCTGGGATGACATATGGCAGTATCCTGAGTACTTGAGACAACAGAGCATGCCACCACACCTGGCTCCCTCCCTCCTCCCTTTTATTCTTTTACATTCTTTCTCTCTCTTTCTCTCTCTCTCTCTCTCTCTGTCTCTCTGTCTCTCTGTCTCTCCTCTCCCCCTCACGTGTGTGTGTGTGTGTGTGTGTGTGTGTGTGTGCTCGTGCGCACGTGTGCATGTGTGTGTGTGCACATGTGTGTGTGTGTGTGTGTGTGTGTGTGTGTGTGTGTGTGCATGCGCTCACATAGCGGGTTTATGTGTTGAGATCCAAACTCTGGTCCCCCACTGACCTACCCCAAGATTTGAGATTTTAAAGGGTATGATTGTGAAAGGAGAAGGCAACTTTCCAGAAACAAAGAGAATGAAGGTGAAGGGCAGATGTCGGCGATACCAAGGAACCACATCTCAGACAGCTTCCCGTTACTTTAGGGATGGGGTCTCTCTTCAGGGACACCTTGGAAAGTTCTGAGCAGAGAGCTGACACAGCAAGAGCTGACATGCAGAGCACTCTCTGGCCCTCAGAAGAGAAAGGAGTAGAAGCAGAGGTCACAGAAGCTCAGAGGCATGAGGCCCAGAGGAAGAGATGAGGATGAAGGCCTGGTGTGGCGGTGTATACCTTTAATCCCAGCATTCAGGAGGCAGAGACAAGCAGATCTCCATGAGTTCAAGGCCGTCTACATAGCGAGCCCCTGGTCAGCCATGGCTACATAGGGAGACCCTATCTCAAAATCAAAGGAAATAGACAAGACGTCCCAGATCCACGTTAGGGAATCTGGATTCCCGCATGCTTTCTTGACTTTCTGTCAACAGGTTGTGATTCTTAGAGATCAAGAGATGTTTTTAAATTTAAAGTTATTTCTAAAAAAACTATTATTGCATTTATTGTGTGTGGGTGTATACAAGCACACATGTTAATGTCATAAGACAACTTTCAGGAGTCATTTTTCTCTTTTCTACATGTGGCTCCCTGGGATTAAACACAGGTTGTCCAGCTGGGCAGTAAGTACCTTTACTCACTGAACCATTTCACCAGCTCAGTTAAAAATTGTGTGTGTGGGGGGGTGTATGTGCCCATGAGTATACAGTTCCTGTGCCCCTGCCACGACCAGCATGCTGAGCAGCCTCCTTTACTGCGTTGAGACAGGGTTTCTCACTAAATTAGAAGTTCACCTTTTTGTCCAGGCTGCTGGGCCAGAGAGCTCTAGAATGTATATGCCTCTGCCTGGAAATGCTGAGGTCTACAGGAACACACTTGCCTTCTGACCCTGGTACTGAGGATTCAAACTCAGGTGATCATACTGACAGAGCAAGTGCTCTTACCCACTGAGCCCTTGACTCAATCCCCTAAGTGGGGCTTAGCCATAATATGTTTCTCAAAGAAATCAGGTAGAAAGTTTGCTGCATTTCTGAATGTAAGAATCCTTCTGAAGTAGGGCTTGAGGGCATACACCTTTCATCCCAGCACTCAGGAGAGAGGCACACAGATCTCAGTAGTTCAAGGCCAGCCTGGTCTACATAGTGAGTTCTAAGGCAATCAGGACTATGTAGATAGACCTTGTCAACAAACAAAGTCCTTCTGAGACAAGTGGAACAACAAAGGGGATATATCATTTCTTCCACCAAGAAAGAACAGTTTCGATGAAAAGGAAGGAGGAGGAAGGGCCCTGATCAGTTTGAAGCTTTCCCTGTAGCCCATCACTCACCAGAGTATGAGGAAACAGCACCCAGGACAGGTCTCTTAAACTGAAAACTTTTCAGAGAAAATAAAAATCATTAAGTGTTGAAAAGGCAAGACTATTTCAGGGAGCAGAGAGAAAATGTGACTCACCTGACACTTGGCTTTCAGTTTAGTCCCTGGAGAGGCAGCTTCCTGTTTGCGGTTGATCTCCTGGAGGAAGTTGGTATCTCTGGAAAGCAGAGCTGGGGAAAAGGAAGGACTAGACACCAAGTCTACACAAGACTACACCGTACACGAGCATGGTCAGACCATTTTGAAAAGATGAGATGAGATCCCGTTATTACCCTGTGCCAGAGTAGGGAGAGGCTAGGATGAGGAGTTTGGTTGTCTCTTTTTTAAAAGTTTATGTGTTGCCTGCATGTATATACGTGCACCACGTGCGGGTCTTGTGCCCATGAAGTTCAGAAGAGGGGATTATATCCCTTGCAACTGGACTTAGGGACGGTTGTGAGCCACCATGAGCCATCTCTCCAGCCTCCTCTGAGAGTTTCATCTCTTGAAGCATGGGCATGGAGACAAGTCTAAACTAAGGTGACCCCGGAGACGTTCACGTCCCCCGCTACACTTCTGCTGGACTGCTCTGGCTCAAAGTTGAGCTTTCAAGGATTGATTGCCGTCTAACATCAATCACACTCAGAGCCCAGAGACACCATCTCCAGCAACAAGGCCTCGAGAACCTTAGGACCTTACCCTCCCTTCACACACCGAACAGATTCATCTTTGTCCACTCAGCCGGGACACAAGCCACTCACCTTTGTGCGCAGGCCCCGAGGTCACCGCTCCATGCCCGCCCTGGGAGGCCGGGCCACTCTTGGAGCGCGGCCTTCCCCGGGCGGGACGCCCACGAGCGGCTGTAGTTCCCACCGCGGGACCTCCCCCAGCCCTGGGCTTTGTGCAGAGGGTGCCGCGCCCCAGGAGGGCCCGGGGCTCTCGCGGCCCCCCACTCGCCACCTCCCGCATGCCACACGAGGGGCACAAGCTCTCCCGGGCAGGCCGCAGACGCCCTCCAAGGCCGAGACTCACGGACACACCCCCGGACACACCCGCACCCTGCAGGCCACGCCCGCCACGCCCTGGCCAGCCACGCCCTCTCCCTGCCTAACCCGGCCCTGAAGGTTCCGACCCTTGGCAGTTCAGCCCGAACGCGCCGGAAGTGGACTTTGCTTGCGCCCAATGCCCGCTGGGAAATGTAGTTCCCAGACGGGAACTCAGTCGCGCCAAGCCAAACTCAGTCTGTCCTGCCCCAGGATGCTGAGAAGACCACGACTGTGAACCACTGTTCCCTGCCCGAAACACGGATCGCGCGAGATACAAAACAGTTCCCTAGAGGTCTCTGGGAGTTGAGGTGGCAGTCGGAGCGTACGTGCGCGGTGGCAGGGCGACCGGAGCGTTGTTTGAGGTTGATTTGACTGAGGGGAGTTGGGAGATGTTGTGAATTGGGCGGGGCTAATGCAGGCCTTGACAAATCCACAGTGGTTTTTGGTTGGAGGTGCTTGTCAGTTTGGGATTTAGTTGCTGCGGTCACCTCCTTCCATTCTCCCCAGACCCCCCTCAACTCTAATACATGGTGTTCTAAAGACCCCTCTACATGCACAGCCAGGTCCTAGGTCCTAGATCTGCAGTCTTTTCCTAGATTTTTTTCTGGGATGAACCTTTAAAATGTTTATTCTTTGTCAGTTTCATATATCCAACTCTTCTCCTCTCCCAACCACCCACATCAGACACCCCAATACTTCCACATTCATGTTTTTTGTTTGTTTGTTTTTAAATATAACCAACTGAATCCAGTTAGTGCTCCCTGCATGCACATGGGTGGATGATCATCCACTTGAGCATGGGCAATCTGGTTGGGGGACGGGCACATCCCCAAAGAAAAATGACTCCCTCTCTCCCAGCTGCCTTCATTTGCCAATAGCTCCTCAGCTAGGTGTGGAGGGGTAAGCCCTTCTGTCCATGCTGGAATATTGATTGGCCCGATCTTGTGCAGGTAATTACAGTTCTTGTGAGCTCATGAGCACAACAGTCATGACGTGTCCAGAAGCATTCCACAGCACTCATCGCTACTCTCAGACTCTTACATTCTTTCTGCTCCCTCTTGTATGATGTTCCCCGAGCCTTGAGAAGGTCGCTTTTAGGGCTGTGGGGTGTTCGTTTTTGTCATTCAATCATCTAAGAGAGTGCTGCCTAGTGTCATAGCTCTAGTGACCTCTTCTCACTATTTGCTATAATTGCACCCACCACCAGTCCCATTTCCTGCCTCTAGATTGGTCTCCTTTTCCAAAGGACTCATGATCTCAATAATTGAATTAAAAAGACCTCCTGACTAGAGCAATCCAAGGAAGCCTTGAGACACATGCGCAGAATAAATAAGGTTGACACAATTCAGTGTCACAGAAAAGGCTGTTCCAGAGTCAGACAGACCAACAGCTAAATAACTGATAGAAACTGACTGCTTCTTGTCTCTTCAGCGTCTGTTGTCATACTTCCATGCTAGCAGAGTACACACTAATTTTGAATCCATCAATAAGGAATTATAGTATAATGGTTCTGTTTCCAGGCAAAGGGACTGACAGCACAAAGTAAGGATATCATATTCTTGCTTATCAGGTAGCAAACAGAATGTACAACACTAATATAAAGGGATTTACAAACCTCCAAAATATTTGAGAATTAGCACTACCCCAACTATTGAATCAAATCAAAAAGCACATTTTGAGAAAAATATAAAAAATATTTTGAAAGAAAAAAAAAAGAATCAATGGGCTGGAGAGATGGCTCAGTGTTTAAGAATGCATACTGTTTTTGCAAAAGACCTGAGTTCAATTAGGAGCTTACAGTCACATGTAACTCCAGCTCCAGGGGATCCAACGCCCTCTTCTGGCCTCCAAGGACATCTGCACACATGAGCACATACCCACACAGAGGCACACATAATTAAAAGTAAACCTTTCTGAACAACAGGACTAGATGATACATATAAAAGTATCCTCTAACTTGAATAAATAGCCAAGTAGATTTTTTTTTTGAATTCTGAAAATCAAATTTTAGAACTAAATGAAAATGGAAGTACATGTCCAGACTTGTGCCTGGCAACTAAAGAGATTTTTTTTTTTTCAGAAAAAAGCAAAACAAAATAAAAACAAGAGTATTCAATGAAGAGATCAGAAAAAAAAAGGAAGCTCAAAACTAAGCTTCCATCTTAAAAATAAAAACTGGATAAAGAATAGGGCTGGAAAGAGGAAGCAAGGGGCAAACAGACATATACACACACATATAGACACACATAGAGACAGAGGGAGAGGAGAATCAGTGAAATTCCAAACAGAATATTAAGAAAAATCAATGAAACAAAAAGCTTTGAAAAAATAAATAAAACCAATGCATAGACAGATAGATGATAGATAGATAGATAGATAGATAGATAGATAGATAGATAGATCCAAACTGCCCACGAAACAAAAAGGGAAAGGGCAGATGTAGGGGCACATGTCTTTAATAACACTCAGAAAGCAGAAGCAGGCAGATCTCTGTGAGCTCAAGACCAGCCTGGTCTATGTAGCAAGTTCCAGGCCAGCCAAGACTACATAGTGAGTCTCAGTCTAATTTTTTTAAAAAGGAAACAGGAACATATTAATAAAATGAAGACATCAATACTTTTCTCAGAGGCATTTTTTTGTTTTGTTTTATTTTTTGTTTTGAGATGTTTTTGTTATGGAGTCTGGCAAAGTGTTCACTGTTTTAGTTTGTTCATTTTTGGTTTTGTCCTAGGGTTGAATTCCAGGGCCTGATATAAGCTAGGCAAATGTGCTACCACTGAGCTACATCATCAGTCCCATTAAGAGATAAATGATCAAACACTGTGGGCAATGTCATTCCCATTGATAGGTAGACAAAACAAACCTATATCTTAAAAGAACTCACAAATCACCAAACTTGCTTAAGAAATGGATCATTGGAATAGCCATGTGCCTTGGGAAATTACAAAGTAGTATCCCTCATGAACATAGATGTGATAATCCTTCACTTACATTACCTAATAGAACCAAGTAATGTATTTAAGATAGAGTAAGAAAATACTCTTCATTTGTTTTTGGTTTTGTTTTGTTTTTTGAGACAGGGTTTCTCTGGGTAGCCCTGGCTGTCCTCGAACTCAGAAATCTACCTGCTCTGCCTCCTAAGTGTAGAGTTTAAAGGTGTGTGTCACCACTGCCTGGCAAACAGAATATTCATTATCCAAAATGTTTCAGACCAATAGTGTTAGATTATTTTTGTTAGAAATTTTTCTAATTTGGGATTATGTGCATACCATAATGAAATATTTTAGGGATGAATCCAAAGTCTAAATATAAAGTCCATTTATGCTTCAAAAGCACCTCACATAACCTGGAGGTAATTTTATACTAATTTTAACAAAAACAATCTTGCAGCATTGTCACCTGAGAGATTGATTTTTATTTTATGTGCATGAGTGTTTTGCTTTCATGTATTTCATGTGCACTGGGTACATACAGTGCCCATGGAGGTAAGAAAAGAGCATCAGATCCCCTGTTACTGGACTTAGACAGTTGTGAGCTGCTACGTGGGTGATGGGAATCAAATCCAAGTCCTCTGCAAAAGCAGCTCTTGACCTCTGAGCCATCTCCCTAACCCCAGGAATTTAACGAATTCCCCCCAAGTGCCTGCCTTGAGGAGATTTTTATTAGGGTCTAGAACAGATGCTACAAGTGGCCAAGGATACTAATCTGAGGGATATCAAATTAATCTAAGCACACTGAGTTCTTTAGTTCATTCACTTTATTCTTCCAGGTCAATTCTATCTACACAGTTTCAGCCCTGTCCTCACACAGCTCCTCTCTGTGCCCAGTTTTCCTGTCCTCATAGTTTCAGGAGGCTCCTGTGCTTTTGACCTGATCTGTGTCCTCTGTCCCTTCATCCTCCCTCTCGCCTTCCTAGCTCCTTACTCCTAGCTCTCAGAAAACTCTACCCAAGATCTGCTTTACCCTCTACAGAACTTCTGTCTTCCTCTTCTCTCTCTGGACACATGGTTCTGTGTCCTCTATTCCTGCCTTACCCTTCACTCTTTCTCTCCTCTCTGGCCAGAGTTCCGTGTCTGCCTGTGGAATTCTGCTCCAGTCTTTACTGCACCTGGTTATGCAAAAAGCCCTGTTGTCCTCAGTCAGTCTCTCTGCCACGACCCTAGTCTGAGCTTCATTTGCACAAGAAACAAAGCTGTGCATCTTAATAGCCTGCTTGTCTCCTAGGCTCAGTGGGGGAGTTAGTTACCTAGATGTTCAACAGGTCTGGGAAGCTTAGATGTTTGCCAAATGGTCTATAGTATTTGGGCACACAAGAATCTCATAGCAGAAAACAGCTGAAATATTAAAAACTGGATAACACCAAATATTCCATAATAAATGGCTTGCCCTTTGACAGACCCTTGGCCGGTCAAAGTTCAGCTTTAATACACAGCTGAATCTCTACAATATATTCTTGCGGCTGGCAAGAGTAATTTGATAACAATTTTTTAGTTTTCCTATTTTTTTATTATAACTTGTTACATGACCACTTGTGATGTCATATAAGCACCCAGAAAGCTTCAGACTTTGGAGCATTTTAGATTCCAAATGTTCACATTAAGGATGCTCAATTTGGATACTTCAAGACCACCTGGGGTTCATTCAGGAATGCAACACTAGTTCAACATTCAAAAATCAATTTATGTAACTTAACATGGTTAACAAGCTAAATAAAAATTAGTCAACCCTGTAGACTTAAGAGCAGTGGTTCTCAACCTTCCTAATGCTGTGACCCTTCAATACAGTTCTTCATGTTGTGGTGACCCCCAGCCATAAAATTATTTCTTTTTTTTTTTTTTTTTTTTGGTTTTTCGAGACAGGGTTTCTCTGTGTAGCTTTGCGCCTTTCCTGGGACTCACTTGGTAGCCCAGGCTGACCTCGAACTCACAGAGATCCACCTGGCTCTGCCTCCCAAGTGCTGGGATTAAAGGCGTGCGCCACCACCGCCCGGCCATAAAATTATTTCTGTTGCTACTTCATACCTGTAATTTTGCTAGTTATGAATCATAATGTAATATCTGATATGCAATCCCTGTGAAAGGGTCACTCAACCCCCAAAGGGGTTGCAACCTGCAGGTTGAGAACTGCTGACTTACAACCCCAGAATTATTACCATGATCCAAGAGCCAGGACCTCTACAAGAGCTAAACTCCCAGGGGCTGCCCTGATAGAAGCCGGAGCCTAAAGAATTCAGAGTTTGGGAAGGGATTTGGAAGAGAGGTACCACTAGCAGCAGCAGCACCCAAAGCAGAAAGAGTAAGAAAAAAAAATACCCTGGTTTCCTCTCAGTCTTCAATCTTTGTTGTCATTTCGGACACCAATTGGCAAAAGCTTCTAGGAAAAACATCTGCAGACGTAAACTGAAATATCGTATGCAGGGTGGGATGGGGAGAATGGACTTAATGACAAAAAAAGGAAAGGCGCCAGCCCAGTTTACAAAGTGAGCTCCAGGATAGGCACCAAAACTACACTGAGAAACCTTGTCTCAAAAAAAAAAGGAAAGACGGGCATACTGTCCAACAGAACTTACAATGAGATGGGGTTGGCAAAAAACCCCTCTGGGACAATTACAGTGGAACAGGGCCCCCTCTTTTCCTTTCTACAGTATGTACTCATCTTCTTGTCTGTTATCTTTTTTTTTAAAAGATTTATTTATTTATTATGTATACAGTGTTCTGTCTGCATATACACCTGCAGGCCAGAAGAGGGCGCTAGCTCTCATTACAGATGGGTGCGAGCCACCATGTGGTTGCTGTAATTGAACTCAGGACCTCTGGAAGAGCAGTCAGTGCTCTTAACCACTGAGCCATCTCTCCAGCCCTTTTGTTGTTGTTTTTATACAAGGTCTCACTGTGTGACCCTGGCTACCCTAGAACTCTGTAGACCAGGCTGATCTCAGAGATCCACCCGCCTCTACCTCTAGGCTGCTGGAAATAGATATATGTGCCACCAAACCCAGCCACAACCCCACTTTTAAAATTTATTTTAGTTATTTATTTGTATGTATATTCATATGTGCACGTCTATGGGTGTGATTGCCCAGGTGTGCACGTGTGAAGGGTGTAAGTCGACATTGGGAGTCTATCACGTTCCACCTTATATTTTGAGATAGGATTTCATAATGAACCTGGAGCTCACTGTTTTAGCAAGATTGATCTGTCAAAGGCTTAATAATAAACACTAAAATGTTTCTTTTTAGATCCACGGCCAGGCCCCAGGTGGAGCTCCAGGAGTCCAACTGGCGAGAAAGAGGAGGGTTTGTATGAGCGAGAATTGTTGAGACCAAGGTTGGAAAAAGCACAGGGACAAACAGCCAAAGGAATGGAAACACATGAACTATGAACCAATAGCTGAGGAGCCCCCAACTGGATCAGGCCCTCTGGATAAATAAGACAGTTGATTAGCTTGATCTGCTTGGGAGGCATCCAGACAGTGGGACCGGGTCCTGTCCTCAGTGCATGAGTTGGCTGTTTAGAACCTGGGGCTTATACAGGGTCACTTGGCTCAGCCTGGGAGGAGGGGGCTGGACCTGCCTGGACTGAATCTACCAGGTTGAACTCAATCCTCAGGGGAGTCTTTGCCCTGGAGGAGGTGGGAATGGGGGGTGGGCTGAGGGGAAGGCAATGGGGGGGGGCGCAGGATAGGGGAGAACAAGGGAATCTGTGACTGATACGTAAAATTAAATTTAATAAATAAATTTTAAAAAGTTTCTTTTTTTTCCCTTGACTATATATACACTTGCATATGTTTTCCCAAACAAACTCTAATCTTTTATTCCAATCTTATTCAAAGTTCTAGGCACTTCCCAAAACAGACTCTACATAACAGACCATATTTAATTTCTTTGCACATAAGGAAAGATAACCTTAGAATCATTAAAACGTTTCTATATTATTAAACTTTAAACATACTACATATGCTAATTGTCATCCACCTGAAGACACTTCCAGTTTCTAAATTGTTATGATCACCTAAGCCATATTTCAAATTCCAGAGTTCATAGTTTGGAAATAGTATTTCTGGTCTAACACATTTTCTAAGCACCCCCATGAGTCAGTGTAGTGAAGTCCTGTAATTTTATGTTCTCTTGGTATATATTTAATTAGTTTTAACTTTCCCATGCTAGAAGCATAGGTCAGTCACCCTTGACACCTTCTACCACAAACAGCTCAAGCTGGTGCCAAGAGTAAGAACTTAGAAGCATTTCTCCTGTCAAACTGAGCTCCCTGCTCCCACCACTTCTTTAAATGGACTGCTGCCAATGGCCTGGGCACATATGCCACAATGATCACTTTTCACACATGACATGACCTTCCAGAACGCATGCCTGCTTGTTTCAACTCACCAAAGGAAATCTGGACCCTTGGGTCCAATAAAGGCATTGGCTCACGAATGTCCCCTTCTGTCCCTTTACTTCTGTGTATGGCCTCTGTGTCCTGTGCTGGTGTGTCTCCTAATCATTGGAGGGATGTTCTCCATCCAAACTTAACGTACTCAGTCATGTTGCTAAGCATCTCATATGCATTAAACAGACATTTTACAATGAGTTCTAGAAGAGTTACATAAATAACATTTATATTTTTAAAAGATTCTGTGACTGTAAAATTAATAATAAACTTGAAGGAAACAATGCCAATTACAGACATTTGGAAAAGTTCAAGTGAAACAATGGTGTTCTGGAGCACACTAACAGAAACAAAAATAAATGGAAATACTTAGCAGGTATATACACAAGACTTGGTGACACAGAGGAATGCCTGAGATGACTCTGCATCGAGAACTCTCCAGTGATGGACATTTTAAAAACACTGCTTGAAGCCGGGCAGTAGTGGCACATGCCTTTAATCCCAGCACTCGGGAGGCAGAGGCAGGCAGATCTCTGTGAATTTGAGGCCAGCCTGATCTACAGAGCGAGTTCCAGGACAGGCACCAAAACTACCCAAAGAAACCCTGTCTTGAAAAACCAAACAACAACAACAAAAAAAGAACACTGCCTGAAGACTTCTGCATATTCCTTGCATTCCTAAGAGCTCTCTTACCTGTGTGAATTCTTCCACATAGAATAAACAATCTGGTTGAAAGTTAAATTCTCTGATGAATAGTAAAGGTTTGTCAGTGGCTAAAGGATTTGCCAGAGGGGATATAGTTTTAAGGTTTCTTTCCAATATGACATCTTTGGTGACAATTAAGGGATGACTTTGTTCTAAATGCCTTTCCACATTTATCACATACATAGGGCCTCTGACCTGTGTGAAGTCTCTGATGCTGAGCACGGGATGAGCCATCACCAAATGCCTTTCCACATTCAGTACATTTGTAAGGTTTCTCTCCAGTATGAACTCTCTTATGTCTTACAAGGTAGGCAGTATGTGTGAAGGTTTTCCCACATTCATTACACTCATAAGGTTTCTCTCCTGTATGGATCTTCTGATGTCTGGCAAGATAGGTACTTCTTTTGAAAAACTTACCGCACTGCTTACATTCAAAAGGTTTTTCTCCTGTGTGATTTCTCTGATGCGTGGTTAGCTGTGAACTTTCTCTAAAAGCTTTCCCACATTCCTTACATTCATATGGTTTTTCTCCAGTATGAATTCTTGAATGGACAACAAGATGTATACTCTGCCGAAAAGCTTTCCCACACTCCTTACATTTATAAGGTTTCTCTCCAGAATGTACTCTTTGATGGCCAGTGAGTGACATGCTATGGCTGAAGGCTTTCCCACAAATATCACATTTGTAAGGCTTCTCACCTGTGTGAATTCTGTGGTGTACAGTCAGGGATGACCCACTGCGAAATGCTTTTCCACACACGTTACATTTGTAAGGTTTCTCTCCAGTGTGAATTCTCCTGTGCAAAGTAAGTCCTATGTGAACACTGAAGACTTTCCCACAATCAGTGCAATCAAATGGCTTCTCTCCAGTGTGATAATGCCTAAAGTGACGAGTAAGGGACATGTTATACCTGAAGGCTTGACCGCACTCAACACACTGAAAGGGTCGTTTGTCATTGTGACACCTTTGATGTTGAGCAAAGGTAGAGCTATCCCTAAAGGCTTTCCCACATTCCTTACACTTATAGGGTTTCTCCCCAGTATGAATCCTCTGATGCTGAGCCAAGTGTGCAGGCTGCCTGAAGGATTTTGCACATTCCTTACACGTATATGGTTTTTCTCCAGTATGAATTCTTTGATGTACAATGAGGTATGAATTCTGGCTGAAGGCTTTCTTACACTCTTTACACTCAAAGAGTTTCTCATGGGTGTGTGTTGTATGATGTTGAGCAAGGTGATGACTCTGCTTGAAGGCTTTTCCACACACTGTGCATTTATATGGTTTCTCACCTGTATGAATTCTTTGATGAACAGTAACAGATGAGCTATGAGTAAAGGTTTTCTCACATTCATTACATTTAAAAATGTTCTTTCCTGCCCAGATTTTCTTGTATTTTCGTACCTTGGGATTTTTGGAGAAGGTTTTCTTCTTTGACTTGTGACTAAAAATATTCTCTTCTACATTGTCCAGATGGACAGATTTCGAAGATTTGGAGTACTTGTAGCCTATTTCTTTAGTGTGAGTTTCTTTATGAGTGACTGTTTCTTTCATGTTAAATAATATTTCTTGATTTGTCATTTGTCTACTAAAAAGGTCTTTACATTTCCACTTTTTTCCAGAAGTGGGACACTCACAACCAAAACTTGTAATTTTCTCCACTGACACATTATCAAACACAAATTGCTTCAGAGATAATTCTTGTGTCTTGTGTATAGGTTCTCCATCTGAAAAATGTAAAATAATAATAATAATAATAATAATGTATTCTCTATCATGTGCTATTAACAAAAGAAAACTTGCTGTGGGATGACCCCTCTGAATGCTGTGAATATGTTTTATTCCCATTGATTAATAAAGAAGCTGCTTTGGCCTATAGCAAGGCAGGATAGAGCCAGGCAGGAAATCCAAGCAGAGATACAGGGAGAAGAAGGGTGGAGTCAGTGAGAGATGCCAGCCAGCCGCTGGAGGAGCAAGATATATTAGAGCACAGGTAAAGCCACGAGACACATGGCAAAATATAGATTAATAGAAACGGGTTAACTTAAGGGGTAAGAGCTAGTTAGTAATAAGCTTGAGCAATCGGTCAAACAGTTTGTAATTAATATTAAGCCTCTGAGTGATTATTTTAAAAGTGGCTGTGAAACCAGGCAGGACAAAAAAGCCTGTGTTTACAAAAACCTCTAAAGTGGAGTAATTGAAAACTATTTAATAAATTCCATACATCACATACAAGTATCTCAACTGGAAAATGTGCAGGTTGTCTCTAATAAGAGCTTTGTAATAACTAATCTTGACTGTCAACTCCACTAGATGAACAATTGCATTGGAGACTAGTAAACCATGCCTCTGGGTATACATGTGAGGTTGTTTCCAAAGCTGATTAACTAGGGAGGTAATGCCTTTCCTGAAGGTGAGTGTCACTAGCCAGTACCCTGGAAGACTGGAACAAAGGAAAACTCAGGAGGACACTCAGTAGCACGGGCAGGCTTCTATTCGCTTTCTCTCACTGCCATGAATAACTGGTTTTCCTTCACCACACCTTCCTCCACGCTTCTGCACTGCCACCAGTCCCAGCCACGGAGCCAGCTGATCACAGATGTAAACCTCTGAAACCACGGGCCAAAACCAAATCCTTTCTCTCTTAAGCTGATTACAGCAGGTATTTTGTCAGGGTAATAGAAACGAATATGGCAGCAGGGAAGAGATAAAAAAGAAAGACAGCATGAGAAAATGACCAGGAAAGCTAAGTATAAGGTGAAGTCCTAGGAGAAGCAGTCTGCAATGATAATGGTACTTGGGGGCAGACTACAAATTAAACTCACTTCTGTAATGCCTCCTATCTTTAAAAATATTTATTTATTTATTTATTCAATATGTATGGATGTTTTGTCGGCATGTATGTCTATGCACCATGTGCATGCCTGCTGCCTGCAGAGGTCAGAAGAGGGTGTCAGATCCCCTGGAACTGGAGTTATAGACAGTTGTGAGCTGCTATGTAAGTGCTGGGAATGGAACGCAGGTCTTAACCTCTGAGCCATCGTTCCAGCCCCACGTCTCCTACTTTTAATTGATTAGTATATGCAGTTAATTTTGTTTAACTACCAATATATTTAATTGCTATTGCTTCTCAGAACTCTCTAGAGATGCCCAACAACACACACTATGCTTTGTGACTGCCCCCTAGGATTTAAAGGCAACTGTATGGTTATAATTTCATAATCAGACAATAGTGTTCCCAAGGTCCATCCTTTACATGTTTATGTTTCAGTGTACCAAACTTGTTATATCTCATACAACTCAGGCTTCCTAGGAAGAAATTTCTTCATTCATTTTTTACTTTCAACCCCTTAGAGAAGTGTCACCTTAGGCCAGTTACTATTGGGTTTTGTTGTGAGCAGTGACAGTTAGGAAAAGGTATCTCAGTGAGGGACTGTCCCAATAAGAATGGCTTGTGAGCATGTCTGGGGGGGATTACCGTGCTTGTCTGAATTGATGTGGGAAGATGCGGCCTGAATATAGGTAGCACCATTCTCAGCTTTGGGGCCCTGGACTGTGTGTGAGTAGAGAAAGCTAGCTGAGTAACAGGCATGCATGCTTTCACTCTCTGCTCTGTGACCAGCTGTTTCAAGATCGTGCTGCTATGAATTCCCTACAATGATGGCCAACAGTGTGGACTTAGAAGCTAAAACAAGCACTCTTCCCCTTAAACCTGCTTTTGTCAGGCAGCTTCATCACAGTGACAAAATGGAACTAGGACCTTCTTGCTGTGGGATGTTCTGTATGGCAAATGTGTTGCTGATTAATCAATAAAACACTGAATGGCCGTTGGCTAGGCAGGAAGTATAGGCAGGACAGGGAGGAGAATAAAGCTGGGAAGTGGAAGGCAGAAGGAGTCACTGCCAGCCGCCATGATGACAAACAGCATGTGAAGATGCCGGTAAGCCACGAGCCATGTGGCAAGGTATAGATTTATGGAAATGGATTAATTTAAGCTATAAGAACAGTTAGCAAGAAGCCTGCCACGGCCATACAGTTTGTAACCAATATAAGTCTCTGTGTTTACTTGATTGGGTCTGAGCAGCTGTGGGACTGGCGGGTGACAGAGATTTGTCCTGACCGTGGGCCAGGCCGGAAAACTCTAGCTACACCTTCTCCTTTGTACAAAACAACTTACCACAGAGACAAGATGGAAGCAGGAGAGGAGAGTGAAGCAGGAGGGAATCCATGCTAAACGGGGAAACTTCAATTCACACCCAGGACCATAAGGCTTGGGAAGAATTTCTGGGCAGCCTCAGTGAAGAGTTAAGGGCCTCTGAAGTTGGCTGAGCCATTCCCTAAAAATATTTCCATCTGCTTCTCCAGTTCTCACCTTGTAATGCGCTTCTCGTCACCTCACCCTTCACCTCCCAAGGCTCCTTCCCATGCTCCAGTAACAAGATTAGATGTGGCTTGGAAATGCAAGCTCCTGCATTAAGAAAAAAAAGTCACCAAAATAGCCATGTTTTGGGTTGTTTTGGCACATAACTCAGCTCCTTATAGCTGATGGAACTATGAAATAAATAGATTAAACACATTTGAAAGACAGACTACATCAAACTCTGGAATAGTCAAGTGGCAGCTGTCAACAGTCAACCCTACAGAAATTAAACATTTCTTATGGGGTGGGGGAAGGACAAAAACCTTAACTCAGTATTTTTTTAAGGACCATCGCAGTAATCAACGAGATACTTTTTAAACAGCCTGCTAGGGGATGGGGTAAAGAGATGGCTCAGTGCTTGAGAGCATACTGCTCTTGAAGAGGAACTACGCTCTGTAGCTGAAGTTTTTTTTGGTCCTGTCTGGTTCCCGCAGCCCCATGGTCCTGCAGCTATTTAGACACAAGTAAACACAAGTTAAAACTATTTGGCCATTAGCTCAGGCCTACCACTAACTAGCTCTTACATTTAAACTCAGCCCATTTTTGTTAATCTATATGTTGTCACATTTTCTGTGGCTTTACCTGTGTCTCATTACATGTTGTTCCCTGGATGGCGGGCTGGTGTTTTTTCATTTAGCCTTCCACTTTCCAGAATTCTCCTCTCTGCTTATCTTGCGCCCAACGTGGGGCACCACTTGTTCCTCTAAGAAGTTGTTACCTGCGCCTGCCGGCGTAGGTAGGTAGGTGTACACTGAGCCAGTCAGTGTAGTGGTGTTCAGCCACCAAAGATTAAACAATAACAGAGCTATGATGCCCTTGAATGTCCAGGGCTGCATGCACACTACACTGACTGGCTCAGCTTGTGCCTACCCTACACCAGCAGGTGCTAGTAACAACTTCTTAGAGGAACAACACTCAGTTTTCAGCCCCCATAATGAGCAGCTCAGCACCACATACAACTCCAGCTCCAAGAGAGCTCACATCCTCTTCTGTAGGCAATTACACTCACATACACACCTCCCCCCATATATGCATATACATATTTTTAAAATACAAATGAAATCTCTTTTAAAAATTAAAATAAAAATTTTAAAGGCCTGCTAGAGACATTTAGGAGGTTGAGTCAAATGAACTACCTGTCGCTGGGTGGTGGTGGTGCACAACTTTAATCCCAGCACTCAGCAGGCAGAGGCAGGTGGATCTCTGTGAGTTCGAAGTCAGCCTGATCTACAGAGTAAGTTCCAGGACACCCAGGGCTATACAGAGAAACTCTGTCTTGAGAGAAACAACATTTTCAGAGAACACTGACAGAATGCAGAGCCTCTGTAGTTTTTACTTGCAGTATCCATGATAAAATCCACAATCACTGGACATAAGAGAATGGGAAATGTGAAACCATAGCCAGAAAAGCAAAATGTGATCAATCTGCAGTATCACACATGTTAGAATTAGCAAGCAAATTCAAAAACAGCTATGGACTCTACACTTAAGAATGTAAAAGAAAGTATGCTTGTAAAATAATAGACAAACAAGCAGCTGTGGTTGCCTACAGCACAAAATCAAGCTGGTCAACATTCCAGCCTGGATAGGGGAGGAACTTAGGAGGCTCCACTCCTGAGAAGCTATTGGCAGGTGATGTCTGCTGAGAAAAACAATTACTGTTCTTTGTACCATGCTTTCTTTTAGGCCAACAACCAGCTCCTAAATCATGACATGGAGACTTCTCATTAGTTATGAAAGCTCATTCTTATCTTAGCTCTTATTTTAATCTTTCTCTTTGTCTACATTGTGCCTCGGGGCTTTTTACCTTTCTTTCCTTCTGTATATCTTACTTTCACTGCTTCTCCTGTCTGGCTGTCTGGAGGCTGCCTGGCTTCTAGCCCCTGGGCATGTCCCTCTCTTTCTCCCTTGTTCTCTTCTCTTCCTTCTCTCTTCTGCCTAGATTTCTCCTCCTATTTATTCTCTCTGCCCACCAGCCCCACCTATCCCTCTCCTGCCTAGCTATTGGCCGCTCAGCTCTTTATTAAACCAATCAGGTGCCTTAGGCAGATAAGGGAAGACAAATGCAACACATCTTTACATAATTAAATAAACGCAGCATAAACAAATGTAACACACCTCCACATAGTTAAAGTAATATTCCACAACATAAACAAATGTAACACATCTATCCATAGTTAAATATTCCACAACAGTTCTTTGGTGATGTGGCTGCTGTGTATGCCCATGGCTCAGTGGATGGCCCTACACTTATGCACATATGGTCAGCACTAACTGTATTCTGGGGTAATTCATTAATAGTAACAATAATGAGAAAATAAAAAGAGCATGAAGTAAGAAGGGAGCCGGGTTGGTATGTCTCAGTAGGAGTAAGAGAGGGCCTTGAGAGGTGAATAAGAATAAAATACACTGTATACATATATAAATCTCAAAGAATAAAAATATTATATTTATAAAAATAAAAAAATTAGACAAATAGGCTGAGAAAACGGCTCTGCTGTGGGATGGTCTTTCTGTACACTGTGAATTTGTGTTGCTACCATTGATTAATAAAGAAGCTGCTTAGGCCTATGGCAAGACAGAATATAGCCAGGCAGGAAATACAGGGAGAAAAAAGGCCGAGTCAAGGGAAGATGTGGAGAGCTGCCAGAAGAGCAAGATGTAATAGAACACAGGTAAAGCCATGAGACACATGGCAATACACAGATTAATAGAAATGCATTCACCTAAGATGTAAGAGCTAGCTAACAAGAAGCCTGAGCCATAGACCAAACAGTTCGTAATTAATATAAGCCTCTGAATGATTACTTTATAAGTGGCTGCAGGACCATGGGGCCAGGTGAGACAGAGAAAAGCCACCGGCTACATGGCTCAGTGGGTAAAGCACTTGCCATAAAGGCACAGAGATCTGAATCTGAATTCCCAGGACTCAGCAGTATATGCTCAATCCCAGCTTTCCTGCAGCAGGATGTGAGGTGGTGGAAGGAGAATCCCAGAAGCTTGCTCATAAGCCTGTCATAAGCTGCAGATGAACACCAAAAGGTGGAAGGTAGGGAATGACACCCAAAGGTTGTCCACTGACCTTCACACACACTGTAGCATGCACACATGGATGTGCACACACACACACACACACACACACACACACACACACATCCCAAAACTATTTTAAAAATAGGTAAAAAGGGGGTGTGGTGGTGCACGATTTTCTTCCCAGCACTTGGGAGGCAGATCTCTGTGATAGTGAGACCCTGTCTCAAAAAAGAAAAAAGAAAAAAAAAAACTCTCAGTAGAAAAACAGAAATTACAAAAGTACCAAAGAACCAGCTGGAACCTGGAGATGGCTCAGTGGTTAAGAGTGTAAACTGCTCTCCTAAAGGACACTAGTTCAGTGCCCAGCACCATGTGAGGAAGTTCACAGCCACCTGTAACTCCAGTTTCTTTTCTGGATTAGTTGGTTACCTACACACACACAGTCAGTCTCTGTCTCCACCTCTCTCTTACACACACACACACACACACACACACACACACACACACACACACACAAAAGAACAACTTAAATCCCAGCACTCGGGAGGCAGAGCCAGGCGGATCTCTGTGAGTTCGAGGCCAGCCTGGGCTACCAAGTGAGTTCCAGGACAGGTGCAAAGCTACACAGAGAAACCCTGTCTTGAAAAACCAAAAGAAAGAAAGAAAGAAAGAAAGAAAGAAAGAAAGAAAGAAAGAAAGAAAGAAAGAAAGAAAGGAAGAAAGAAAGAACGAAATAAAAGTCTAAAATTGAAGATAGAGTGAGTGATGCTTTAAAGATGACTAGATGGGCTTAACACAAGGTTGAAGAAAGCAAGAATAACCATTCATTCCGGAAGCTATCAACACAAACTATACGATCTGAAACACTAAATCAAGACTTCACAAACTAAACAGATCGTCAGAGGCAGAGTACCAAAGGATCCAAGTGCAACCTAAGTCCCCAGGTAGATGAGAAAAAGTCTACAGTTTCCAAAATTTGGTTAAAGGCATAAATTTAGCCTAAAGTAGCAGTTCTCAACCTGTGGGTCATAACCCCTTTGGGGATGCAGATCAGATATCCTGCATACACACCAGATATTTACATTATGATTCATAACAGCAGCAAAATTACAGTTTTGAAGTAGCAAAGAAAATAATGTTATGGTTGGGTCACCACAACATGAGGAACTGTATTAAAGGGTCTCAGTGTTAGGAAGGTTGAGAACCACTGGCCTAAAGAAGCTCAAGAGGATTGGGACAAGGAACTTCTAGAGAACAGCAAGCTCATCTAATAACATATATGGACCCCAGGCTTAGAAAAGTCCATATTAGTCTCTCCAAGAGCAAGCATGTGAAGATATTTTAAGACACTAGGTTTCATTGATTTATCATAAGTTAATAAAAAGATTCATATTTGGGGGTCAGTGAGATGGCTTGGTAAGTAATGACATTTGCTATCAACCTGATGACCTCAGCTGGTCCAAGTCCTGTAAGTCACCCTCCAACTTGTATGTGGCATACATGTGTGTTCCCCTTTCCCTCCATGTAAAATCAATGTCCCTCCATAAAAATTAATGTAGCCGGGCGGTGGTGGCGCACGCCTTTAATCCCAGCACTCGGGAGGCAGAGCCAGACGGATCTCTGTGAGTTCGAGGCCAGCCTGAGCTACCAAGTGAGTTCCAGGAGAGGCACAAAGCTACACAGAGAAACCCTGTCTCGGAAAAAAAAAAAAAATTAATGTAATAAAAATTTTTGGGCTGAAGAGATGGCTCAGTGGTTAAGAGCACCAACTGCTCTTCCAGAGGTCCTGAGTTCAATTCCCGGCAACCACATGGTGGCTCACAACTACTTGGCCGGGCGGTGGTGGCGCACGCCTCTAATCCCAGCACTCGGGAGGCAGAGGCAGGCAGATCTCTGTGAGTTCTAGGCCAGCCTGGGCTACAGAGTGAATTCCAGGATAGGCTCCAAAGCTACACAGAGAAACTCTGTCTCGAAAAACAAAAAAACAAAAAACAAAAACAACAAAAACAAACAAACAAAAAAAATTTGGACACATATTTGAAAAGTGATATTCTACATTTACAGTGTTGTGGGGATTCACCAAGAAGACTGCTCAGACATGGGTTTAAGCCAATAGAAAGTCGTTATTAGCCGGATGGTGACTACACTGAGTGTTTGGGATCCAAGTGTAGCAATGAGTCTTTCTCAAGGTGAGCTTTTGAGTTCAAAAACCACGTTCTGGGTTGACATACTTCAGTTAACAAGAACTGTTAGCCAAAAGCCGAACTACAGAAGCCAAAAAGCAAGGGTAGTACATTTTGAGACTTTTCCAGAACTATATGGACTTTGATGAATTAGGTCTTTGTTTTATTTTAGCTGGTGGTGCTGTATACATGCTAAGTTTTACAGCCTGAATGGCACTTCCATCACAGAGTCAGTTGTGCTAGGTCTGGGGCCCTGTTACTGTCTACTGCTACTGCTGAGAAGAGCAGAACTGTAGCAGAGAGGCAACATAAAGCAAAGGTACCTGCTACAATTTCTACCATGTCTGGCTTTCTAATTTGCTGCAAGCCACAATATATTATGAAGATTCAGCTGTATATAATAAAGCTATACCTAGAAAGGTCAAGAAATCTTTTCTAGAGGGGAGCCATTTATCAGAGAATATTTGGTGTTATTCAGCTTTTAATATTGAATTGTTTCTTGCTATGAATTTCTTGTGCTCATAATTTCCCCCAAGAACAGTGTACATGGACATATACACTCAAAGTACTTGGATAAGGCCAGGTAAATAAGGCTTTCTGCCTCCAGACTCTCTGCTCCCTTTTTTAGCATTTGAATGGGATATCTGTCTTCTGCAAATATCTCCTTAAGCTACATCCAAAGATAGGTCCAGCTCCAGACAAAAGCATCCAAGGACAAGCGACTAACAGAATAGCTGGCCACACCACCCACTAGGCACCTGAAGCCCCTGAACAAAGGTAAAACATCTTTTCAGAGACAGCCTGGCTCCTAGGCCAAGAGCCTGGCTCCTGGGTGCATAGCTTTGTTTCTTGTATAAATCAAGCTCAGATCTCCCGCTCCTCTTACAGCTCTAGAGTAACTTCTTAGAATGAAAGGTTTTTAGCATAACCAGTTGCAGAAAAGACTGGAGCAGAATTCCTGGGGGTGGGCAGAGTCCTGTGGCTGGAAAGAGAACAAGGCCAAGTTTCTGTAGATTGTAAGACAGACTGGCTTTGGGCTACTTACTCGGGAGTAAGTAGCAAGGAAAAGTTTGCAGACTGTAGGTGGATTTGAATCAGGTCAGGAGAGGAGAAGAGGAAAGATGAAGGATGAAGGAACAGAGGCCAAAGATGAGATCGAGAGCATAAGAGCTTAGTTATTACTAAGGGCTATGAGGGGACAGAAAAAGAAGGGACAGAGAGGAACTGAGTGTCAGCACAGAACTGAAGTTGTGTAGATAGAAGTTGGTTGTAGAGAAATAAAGTAACAGATGTAAGAAACCAGTGTATATACATTCCTTTCCCTCAGATAACCCCATGCCAGATGTAGCGTAGCATCTTCTCCAGGATTCTGGGAAGGATTTTCTCAGGGCAGGCCCCTGGGAAAATTCCAATAGTAACTGCCTAAAGATATAACCACGACTATCCGAAAATATGTCAAATTCACAGACTGCACCTGAAATTCTCATCTAACCCTGACACAATAAACATAACTGATATGGATTCACAACACGCCCCCACGGTTGGGCATGGTTGTGCATGCCTGCTGGACCTAGGCACTTCCACCTAGCCATTTCCGGGTCAAAACGTCTCGTGTGACCAGGACCCCGTGGCTTTGTGTGGTTGCATAAAGCACGCAGCGCAACCATGTGATCTACGCGCATGTGTGGAGTAGCCACATGGGCCTGTGTGCGCAGGCACGGCCCAGCCTTTATAAGCCGGCGCCCTATTCCCGGCTCCATCTCTTTTATTCACGTGTCTTTTCACAGACCTGAGCACATCTGTCCCTCTCCCTTATCTTAATAAAACTCTTGTTAGTGGATTCTGTCATGTTTCGTGACATTTCCTCGAAGGGTAAGAGCGCCGCAAAATAACCAACAATAGCTTCAGTAGTAAAAGTGTGGAAGATGCTTAAGTGCAGAGTTCTGGGTTATCCGCAGGGAGCATGCTTACCCACTGAGACCAAGTTCTGGTAGTTCTCCAGCACCACAGTCCTGTACAAACTCCTCTGAGCAGGATTCAGCTGCTCCCATTCCTCCTGGGAGAAGTCTACTGCAACATCTTTGAATGTCACTGAGTCCTAAGACAACACAAATACATTTACAAAGTTTTGTTACATTTTTATTATTTTGTTTGTGGTAGAGGTAGGAGTTCACCTTGCGAGTCAGTTACTAAATGAAAGAAGACACAAAAGACTCCATCTTGTATCATTCCACTTATACGAAACGTCTGGGAAATCCGAACATGTAGATAGAAAACAAATTAGTAGTTGGCTGGGAGTGGGCCAGGGATTAACTGTAAGTGAGCTGCTTAGGAGGTGAAGATGCTTGTGTCCAGGAGTTCAAGGCCAGCTTGGACAACAAAATGGGCCACCTCTTTTCACCTCAAAACAAAAAGAAAAAAGAAAATAATAAAATGACTCATGATGGGTGAGAAGACATTAAATAAACAAACAAATCAACCCAACACTCCTTTTCTCCTTCACCCTCAAAACTTCCTCGATCTCTGATGATCAAAATATGTGGGGATGTGTCTATCTGCAACGAGCCAGCTCTGCTGTGGGCAGCATGTTAGGGTCCTGTGCATGCGCGCTCGGGGTCTTGTCTGGTGCCTTATGTCTTACTGCCACGTGGTCACGCAAGCTCCGCCTTAAAAAGCCACACACGGGCCCCCACGCTCTCTCTCTGTGCCTCTCTTCCTGTGTTTCCTCTCTGTTCCTGCTCTGTTCCCCCAGCCAGGCCTGGCTCCGCCCCCTCCCCCCCCCCACTTTCCCTCCATTAAATCTCTAAAAACTAATATTGGGTTCTGCTGTGGCCGTGACTCTTCCACGGACCAACCAGCACCGTTTCATCCTTTCACAGCAGGTGACAATTCTCTAATGTAATCCAGTCCTGACATACATTCCCTGGACAGTGTCGGATGCCATAGATTGAGGGTTGGATGTCACAAGACTTCCTCAAATTCAGACGCCAATTACAAATTCCATGTTATTATTTTGGGGACAGAGAGGGACAGAAATTCATGTAGAGGGGCTTTGTATGTCCATCTAATCTGGAACCCAATTCAGTAGTGCTGAGATATCTGTTTCCTGTAAAAGAAAACAAGCCTTTTGACAAGAGCCCAAACTGGTTAAAAATGTACATTCAAGGCATGGTGGCACATACCTATAAACCTACTACTTAGGAACATGAGGCAGGAGGATTGCTATGAGTTTGAAGCCAACCTGGGCTCCATAGTTATATTCTGTCTCCCATCCAAGGCTTAATCAGGTCCAACCCTCCTTAACTTTCAAGAACCAGTGACACCAGGCACATTCAAGGTGCCTGCCACGAACTAGTAAGAGTCTATATCATAAAGCAACGTACATAAAGTAGGGAGACAAAGTGTTTGAATGGGCTCTATGCCTCATCATATCTATTATTCACTTACTAGGCAGTTAAAGTTAAGGATGATGGCCTGTGGGAGAAGGGGTGACCAAGCCCTGGGACAGACCATTAATCAGAATTTCCAAAGTAATATTACTTGGTGCCAATTATCAAGACCCCTTTGCTGTGGGATGTTCTGTATGGCAAATGTGTTGCTCTGATTGGTCAATAAATAAATCACTGATTGGTCAGTGGCCAGGCAGGAAGTATAGACGGGACAAGGAGGAGAATAAAGCTGGAAAGTGGAAGGCTGAGTCAGAGAGACACTGCCAGCCGCCACCATGACAAACAGCATGTGAAGATGCCGGTAAGCCATGAGCCACGTGGCAAGGTATAGATTTATAGAAATGGATTAATTTAAGCTATAAGAACAGTTAGCAAGAAGCCTGCCACGACCATACAGTTTGTAACCAATATAAGTTTCTGTGTTTACTTGGTCAGGTCTGAGTGGCTGTGGGACTGGCAGATGAGAGAGATTTGTCCTGACTGTGGGTCAGGCAGGAAAACTCTAGCTACACCCCTTCTCATGGAGAACAGACATAAACTAACCTGTAACGTGGCTTTCATTAGTTCAACGGTCATTTCTTGCCTTCTCCTCCTGGTTTCTCCTTTGGAGAACAGCTGTGTCCTGGGAAGCCCAGCCTAGAGGAAGAGGGGGTAGGGAAAGGTCTTCATGGCTCTCCCAGCATCACCAGTGTAAGCTGCTCCTTCCCATTCTTCTTTCCTCGCAGCTTTAACCGGTCCAAGTCTACACAGTTGGCTGAGAGCAGGTAGGATGGATGCTTGACCTTCACTGTCCACTTGACTCGATCTAAAATCAGCTACGACACCAAACCGGGAATCAGATCTGAGTCTTGCTCAGCCATTATCAAAGACGTTTCCTCCTGCAGGAGATGGGAACTAACACAAAGACCCACCACTGGACAATGTGCAGAGAGTGTGAGACCTTGGAACACTCGGACCTAAAAGGGATGTCTTCCTCAAACCCATCCTCTCGGGGGTCAGGGAACTATGTGGAAGAGGAGGTGGAAGATGGTAAGAGCCAGTGGGGGAATGGAGGACACCAAGGAAATAGTGTCTTCTAGACACAACAGCACTGGCGCTCGTATCAATTCACAGAGACTAATGGGGTCCCAGTGCTGAGAGGGCACGTGGACATGGACCCTCATCCCTAACCCAGAGGCTATCTCCAATTGTCAACCGCTCGCAAAGGAAAAATTAGGTTTTCTCCCACACTATACTCAAGGGCAAGCTTCATGCCCAAGAGGAGATGGTCAACACAAAATGAACTCAATGGTATTTTTGGAAGTTTTTCTTTCTCTTAATGCTTTGTTGTCTCGGCATTGTTTTTTAACCTTATTGGTCTGTTGCTTATATATTATTAGGGTTTCTGAATTTGTGTTTTTACTGTTTTTTTTTTTTTGGTGTGTGTATCTGTGTATATGTGTTCTCATACTTTTTCTTGGTTTGTTTTGTTTTATTCTGGTTTATTTGTTTTATTATTTGCCTGTTTTCTAAGAGAGAGAAAAATGAGGCATCGAGTTGGATGGGTGGGGAGGATCTGAGAAGAGATGACAGAAGAAAAATCATGACCAGAATAGAGTGTATGAAAAAAGTTATCTTCAATAAGTAAATAATAAGATCACCTAGGAGACATAATGCTGGGCATGTCTGAGGCTGTTTCCTGTGAGGTTTAACTGAAGAAGCAGATTCACCCGGTAGGTGGCACCATCTCATGGGCTGAGACCTTGGGTTAATTAAAAAAGGGGACACAGAGAAAGTCAGCTCTTGGTTCCTGGTTCTTTGCTTCTAGCCTTCAAAGTCAATGGGACCAGTCTCCTCACGCTTTGCCACCAACACTTCTGGGTTATTATGGACTGTATTCAAGGCATGAGTCTTTTATTTTGCCAGGGATTTTTGTCAGAGCAATGAGAAAATTACCTGAGGTAATGGTCATCAATGGAGTATAGCAATACATACATTTCCCATGCACTGGAAGTCTCCTAAATTTTTATCCCCAAGCCTCCTTCGCATTATCTGGTCTGACTGTAGATAAACGCTCCCACAAAAGAGCTACTTCTTCCATTTTATAGGCAAAGGTGGAATTGTTCCCTTTGGAGCGTTCTGATCCATGATTTGGCACAGTCCGTTTGAAGCCCCACTCCTAAAGCCACCAGAGACAAGGGTTTCTGTCTTCCTCTACCCCAACCCCAGGGCCTTCACTTTCTTCTCACTGTGGAACAGTGGAACCTTAGGAATCAGTTCTGCCACTGTGTCGCCCCCCCCTCCCAAGCTCACTCATTTCTCCTCCTTTCTGACCTAGATTAGAGGGCTCCCCTTTCTCCTGACAGCTCAGCCCAGCTGGTATAGCTTCTGGAATGCTAGGACCTAGGACTCTTACCCCAGCAACACACAACATATAGTTCCAAACAGTCAAACATATAAAGGATCTGATGATGCTGGGGGCTGGAGGGATGGCTCAGCAGTTAAGAGCATCTACTACTCTTGAGGACCCAGTTCAATTCCCAGCATCCACATGGCAGGTCACAACCATCTGTAAATCCAGTTCCAGGGGATCCGACGCCCCATTCTGGCCTCCACAGATGCTTGGCCTCTAGGAATACATGTGGTATATAGATATACATTCCAGCAAAACACTCATACACATAAAATAAAAACAAATAAATCTTTAAAGAGAGACAGAGAGAATCTAATTAATGCTAACAAGGCACGGCAGTGTACACCTGCAATCTCAATAATCAGAAGTCTGAGACAGGAGACTTTCCAGGAGTTCAAGACTAGCCAATGAAACCCTGACAAAAAAAAGAAAGAAAGAATAAAAGAAAAGGAAAGGAAAAAAGAAAATCTCCAAGGGAGATGGCTCAGAGGGCAAAGGTACCTGTGGAGGTAAGTTTGATCCCTAGGACTCACTTGTTGGAAGGAGAGAACCAACTCCTAAAAGTTGCCATCTAAAACACATACACACACACACACACACAGAGAGAGAGAGAGAGAGAGAGAGAGAGAGAGAGAGAGAGAGAGAGAGAGAGAGAGAGAGAGAGAACACACCCTGGTAATTTACATTTCAATTACTTTCCCACACATGCAAAATACACACTGGTATTTCTCATTCCAGTCAGTCAAATGGGCACACAGTCATGGTGATATATTGTGTACCCTAATAAACTTGCCTGAGGATCAGAGGACAGAGCCAGCCACTAGATTAGAAACAGAGCCAGGAAGTGGTAGCACACACCTTTAATCCCAGCACTTGAGTTCTCATGCCTTTGCTTGGGAAACATACATTTCTTTAATCCCAGGAAGTACTATGGCAGGGCAGAGAAAGGTATATAAGGCGTGAGGAGACAGGAACTCACTCTCTTTAGACTGAGGATTTCTTAGAGGTGAGAACTAGTGGCTGCCTGCTCTGCTTCTCTGATCTTTCAGCTTTCTCTCTGATATCTGGTTCTGTTTTTTTTTTTTTTTTTTAATTAAAAGACCATCTAGATTCGAACAACACACAGTCACACAGGCCAGACACGGGCATACTCCAGTCCTACTGTGTACTGGTCTCTCTCATGCACACTGTACTGGTTGGTTTTGTGTGTCAACTTGACATAAGCTAGAATCATCAGACAGGAAGGAGCCTCAGTTGAAGAAATGCCTCCATGAGATCTAGCTGTAAAATATTTTCTCAATTAGTGATCAATGGGCCCTCCCAGCTAATGGCGGGTGGTACCATCCCTGGCTCGTGGTCCTGGGTTCTATAAGAAAGCAGGCTGAGCAATCCACGGGAAGCAAGCCAGTAAGCATCACTCCTCCATGGCCTCTGCATCAACTCCTGCCACCTGCCCTGCTTGAGTTCCTATCCTGACTTCCTTTGGTAATGAACAGTGCTGTGGAAGTGTAAGCCAATAAAACCCTTTCCTCCCTAACTTGCTTTATGGCCATGGTGTTTTGGCACAGAAGTAGAAACCCTAAGACACACAACAACATACAGTCTTTCACAGCCCTGTTTCTTGCTTACACATGCACATACACACAAACGTGTACCATGACCCTGCTCATTTAACCTCTCTAAGAAGCCCCATGCATTTGTTATTTTATATATTGGCATATCTGGTTCTCATTGCATGACCTTCTTCTAAGGAGAGGTAAAACAAACATTAATTTACCTCAGATAGGGGTACCAATGACAGACCAAAGTAAAAATTTCATAAAAATCCAACTTGTTGAACCAATGGATTGATTGGGCTTATTTACAGAGCATAGGTAACCCCCAAACTGCTGCATCACCCCAAAATCTCTATCACCCTATCATGGATGGCATCTTCATGGAAACTGCATCATGGGGTTTCCCTTTTAGTTAATCTTTCACTTCCTATGTCCTCTAACATCTCCCAAGATCACCTGTATCTAGATAGGGCATGGGGTAGGGGTAGCAAGAGAGAGCTTGAGCTGGAATCCCAGATAAGGATCCTGTGACACTCCCTCCTTCTACTAGAGAATATTAACAGTTCTATCACCAATACCAGAGACCAAGCTGTCTCTTGTTCTTCTCAATTACTCACTATGGCTACAGGGTCCTGTTGTCTTAGTTAGTGTTCTACTGCTGTGAGGAGACACTGTAACCATGGCAACTCTTCTAAGAGAAAGCATTTGATTGGGGCTTGCTTATAGTTTCAGTGGTTTAGTCCGTTATCATCATGGCAGGAACATGGCAGCACACAGGCAGACATAGTGCTGAAGGAGTAGCTGAGAGTTCTACATCCAGAACCACAGGCAGCAGGAAGAAAGAGCCACTGGGCCTGGCTTGGGCTTTTGAAACCTCAAAGCCCATCCCCACTGACACACTTCCTCCAACAAGGCCACACCTACTCCAACAAGGCCACACCTTCTAATCCTTCTCAAGTAGTGCCCAGACGACTATGCATTCAATCCAACTTCAAAAGTTCCCATAGTCTATCACAGTCTCAACATTGTTTAAAAGTCCAAAGTTCAAAATCTCTTCTGAGACTTAAGGCAATCTCTTAACTGTAACTCTTGTAAAATCAAACTTAAAAAGCAGATCACATACTTCCAACATACATCCGAACAGAATATACATTAACATTCCAAAAGAGAGGAAAGAGAACATAATGAGGAAATACTGGACCAAAGCATAACCAAAACCAGCAGGGCAAACTCCAAATTCTGCATCTCCGTGTCTGCTGTCAAATCCTTCTTGAGATCTCCAAATCCTTTCAGCTTTGTTGACTAGAGCACACTTCTTTCTCTCAGGCTGGTTCCACACTCAATCTGCAGCTATTCTCGGCAGGTATCCCATGACTCTGGCATCTCCAGCATCTTGGGGTCTCCAACACAATCCCAGCTTCACATTCCCAGCTTCATGCAATGGCTCCTCCAGGCTTCCATGTTGGGACACCCCTGACACATGCCTGGCCTCAGCAGCTTTCCTTAGCCATGGAGAGAGACTCCATAATGCCTTTCTTCTATCCTTGACTCTACATCTAGAATCACATGGCCAAAGCAGCCAAGTTCTGCTGCTTTCCAGGGCTGGAACATGGTCCCTCTGTTTAATTACACCTTCATCAGTTTTCTGGTTTTCGTAATTTCATTCACTGCTTAAGCTTTTCTTTAATTCCTTTTCATAGGTTGAAAGTTTAGCTGGGAGGGATGTTGCCTTGAGGTTGACAGTCCCTTTATTCCATTTAGCATCAAGCTTTCCTTTAAACTTTTTATGTCCTTGAGCACTGGCCTTAACTCTATTATACTTCCTGGAGCTCCTTTTCTCCT
The DNA here is from genome assembly GCF_949786415.1 of Peromyscus eremicus. Classification (NCBI taxonomy): domain Eukaryota; kingdom Metazoa; phylum Chordata; class Mammalia; order Rodentia; family Cricetidae; genus Peromyscus; species Peromyscus eremicus. The sequence continues at coordinate 179,349,636 of NC_081416.1, forward strand.
CAAACTGTACATTTTTAAAATTTTTTCTTGCTCAGCTTGCTCCTTTTCCTTATAGATACGCATAAGAGTGACCACTAATAACTACATGACATAGTCAATACTAGGTTCCTCTATCAATTTCATTCATCCAAAAGTCTTTGATTTAGCCTCAGGCAGATTTTTTGGACAAGGGCAAAAAGCAGCCACATTCTTTGCCAAAATATTACAAGAATGATCTCTAGGCCACTCACTAATATTCTTCTCCTCTGAAACCTCTTGAGTCAGGCCATCTTATCACTGCTGTCTTCCCTGCTCCTTCTAGTATGGTCCATTAAACTATGCTTAAAGCGTTCAACTTCTTTCCTAATCCAAAGTCCCAAAGTCCACATTCCACCAAAAAGCAGAATGGTCAGGCCTGTCACAGCAATACTCCCTGGTACTAACTTCTATTTGGTAACAGACTGCTGCTGTGCACATCCTACTTTATGACTTGTGGGTCAGATAATACCCATCTCATGATGGACAACTCAGATCCCATCACCATTACAAATGGCCAAGCTATCTCTATTGTTCTTCTGAATTAGTCGATATGGCTGCAGGGTCCTGATACACTCTCTCCAACATGTCAATGATATAATCATGAAAAACACAAAGGAAAAAGCCATACAATACTTATACCAAGGCAAGATTCATACCCTCTATTTTCTCAAAATCAAGTCTCTAATACACACACATACGCGTGCGCAGACACACACACACATACACACACACACACACACACACACACACACACTTTGATGATACAGAGAATATACAAATTCAGTTTCTCTTCTTTGCAAAAACATTGCTGAAGTTTTCCAAACACATCCAGCAAACAGTTTTGCAGAAGACACAAGCTGAGTATCTTTTCATCGAATTCAGTTCTGGGTCTGTCAGGTCAGACCCCACAGGTTGAGGGCTCAGCCCTACGACTACCTCTTGATTCTGATGCTAGGTGCAAGGTCTCACCTGTGCTACCAAAGGACTGGCTATAAATCAAAGTTTTCTACAAGCCCCTCATAGCTCAATCAATTTGCCTGAGTGGCTCCCAGAACTCAGTAAAACCCTTGTTTACTAGATCATTATAAAGAATATGTTTCAAGGTATATGAAGAGCTGGAGAGATGGCTCAGCAGGTAAAGTTCTCATTCAAGCTTGAAGACCAGAATTCAATTCCCAGAACCCACGAGAAAAGTTAAAGGAGAGAATCAACTCCACAAAGTTATTGCACACGCCAGGAAGATCAGGGGTTCAAAGTCATCCTCTATTTATATAATGAGTTTGAGGACTGCCTGGGGTACACGATACTGCCTCAAAACAACAAAAGTGGCCTTCGGTGATTAACTTCCCCTTCTGCTCCTCTCCTCCCCGGTAGGGGTTTGAGACTGAAAAATCCTACTCCTCTAATCTCCTTTGGCGTCTGTGATGATCAGCCCCGACCCTAAAGCTACCTTGAGTCTGCCGGTCATCAATCACGAACGGTCAATAAGATATTCATTACTTTGGAGATTCCAAGCATCTAAGTGCTGTAATGCAGACCCCCGGAAGATAGACCTACCACCATACACTTCGCAGTCGTCTCACACTCACACCACTGATTTCTCTCAGACCTGCCTTCCTCTCTCACACACTCACACGAACGTACAGTCACACTGAACACTCACAGCCCAGTTCGTTTCACACACACCGTCCGGCCTGGCACACCGAAGCACGCACTTAGATCCAGACCTCCCCCCGCCCCCCCACCCCGACCCGGTCCTGTGAGCCCTCGCGCCCCCAGATTCCACGCACCCGCCCCGCCTACCTCCAAGGACGCCGGCCTCTGGGAAACGCGGGGATTACGAGGGTCTCCCCTGCCCGCAGCGCTCGAGCTCCGCAACAACCGCCTCAACTCACGCTCCTGCTGCCTTACCCGGACGGACGCTGTCAACCTAGGGACGCTGGGAGGGAACAGACAAGCTTTCTGTGCGCAGGCGCAGCCTCTTCCAGCCACAACAGAGAAGGAGCGGAGTCCGGGAAAGCGGGGCTTAGCGTAAAAGGGGCGTGTTCCCAGAGAAGGCGGAGCCGAGAGGCGGGTCTTAGGGAGAAAAGCGGTTTTCTTAGTCGGACGTGAAGGCGAGGCTAGGTAGAGGTGAGGGGCGGGGCTTGGAGAAGGGGCGGGGCTTGCGAAGAGGGGGCCGGTTCTCAGCGGAGTCAGTGGTGAGGGCGGTGCTAAGCGGAGAAGGGGCGGGTAATCAGCGGTCTGAAGTGGGGGCGGGGCTTGGGGAAGGGGCGGGTTCTCAGCAGACTCTGAAGGGGCGGGGCTTGCGAAGAAGGGGCCGGTTCTCAACGGAGTCAATGGTGAGGGCGGTGCTAAACAAAGGGGAGGGATCGTAGCGGGATTAGGTGAGGGGCGGGGCTTAGCGAGTAGGGCTGTTCTCAGCGCAGCCTGAAATGAGGGCGGGGCTTGGAGAAAGGGCCTGTTCTCGGTGGAGTCAATTGTGAGGGCGGTGCTAAACGGAGAAGGGGAGGGTAATCTGCAGTCTGAGGTGAGGGGCGGGACTTGCGGAGAAGGGGCGGGTTCGGCGCTAAACGGAGAAGGGGGGCGGGATCGTAGCGGGATTAGGTGAGGGGCGGGACTTCGCGAGTAGGGCGGTTCTCCGCACAGTCTGAAGTGAGGGCGGGGCTTGGAGAAGGGCGGGATCTCAGCAGACCCTGAAGGGGCGGGGCTTACGGAGAAAGGGCGGGTTCTCAGTGGAGTCAATGGTGAGGGTGGTGCTAAACGGAGAAGGGCGGGATCTCAGCAGACCCTGAAGGGGCGGGGCTTGCGGAGAAGGGGCGGGTTCTCAGCGGAGTTAATTGTGAGGGCGGCGCTAAGCGGAGAAGGGGCGGGTAATCAGCGGTCTGAAGTGAGGGCGAGGCTTGGAGAAGGGGCGAGTTCTCAGCAGACCCTGAGGGGGCGGGGCTTACGGAGAAAGGGCGGGTTCTCAACGGAGTCAGTGGTGAATGAGGGCGGCGCTAAGCGGAGAAGGGGCGGGTTCTCAGCAGTCTGTGATGAGAGGCGGGGCTTAGGAAGTAGGGCGGGTTCTCAGCGCAGCACGAGGTGAGGGCGGGGCTTGGATGAGAAGGGGCGAGTTCTCAGGAGAGTCAGAGGTAAAGTGCGGGCCTTGTGAAGAAGGGCACGTTCTAAGGCTGCTCTACTACAGGAGGGGTGAGAGCCCGGACATTGTGTGACTGAGTGAGTGATTATGCAGAGCGGGATGTCCAGGTCTTCTGGGAGTGTCAGTTAGGTCAGTTAGGGCGACTCGGGCGCCAGCTCTACCTTAAGCTTCCCCCTCTGCCTAGAGACCACAAGCGTCCCTAGTTACCAGACGCTGCAGAGGCGCGAGTGCTACTCACGAGGACGTCTCCTTGATGTCTGGTTCCCTGTTACTTCACCAACCTCGATGCTTGATGTTAGTGTTTGAGGCTATGATTTTTTTTTTTCTTTTTGAGAGAGGAGATATGAGGTGATCTCTAGCCCAGACTAGCCAAGGGTAACTTTGAACTCCTGATCCTCCTGGATCTCTCGAATGTTTGGGGTTAAAGGAGTGAGCCCGCGACACCAAGCTTGGAAGTTTGATCTTTTCGGGCTCAGCTTTGCCACAGCAAGAACAGCCACTATTCTGCATCTGATCCCTCCCTCCCACTCATGTTGATCACCTTTATGGCCAACAAATCAAGCATATTTTTTCACCTGCAAAATGGCAATGTCACTATTAGTGTTGGGAGCAGTGACTACGACAACGCCATAGGAACCAAAATACAAGAGTCAGGCTTTTTCTACTCTTTGCCAAAGTGGAAATTATCCCTGCCTTTGAAGGACCAAGAAATCAATACTTGTATCAAAGCTGAAATAAATAAAACGAGGCCATTTGGACGAAGAGAGAAGGAAAGAAACAAACACAATTCCCTGACTTCTTATATCTTACGGCCCACGGATGGAGACGGACCCAACAAATGATGAAAAAAAAGCTATATAAAAATACAAAACAGAAAGTGTGTAACACACTTTTCCTATTTTCTTCAGTTAACATTTCAACATCTTTGAAAACCTTTTTCATAAAAGATATCTGCTGGTTATCATCAACCCTGTCTTGACTCTACCTGGAAATCAAAGGCTTGGCCTCACAAAATCCCCCACTATTTGTGATGAAAATCCCAAACTTTGGTTATTTTTGCCTGTATTTCTGACTCTAAAGTGGGGTTTCCACCACCCTCACTTCTTGGGTTCTATTCATTTGCTAGAGAGAGAGAGATATCACGGAAACAGGTTTTTTTTTTCCTTCTTGTTGTTCATTATAGGAGACTTTAAAGGACATGAATGAACAGGTTGAGATATTTAAGACAAAATCCAGAAGGACCCTGAGAATTGGAGCTTCTAACCCAGAACTGAAGTGTGTCACTCTCCCAGCACGTGGTCTTTCTGAAATCCTTGAAGTATTTTGTGTGTGTGTGTAGTGGGGGGGGGGGGGAGAACTAAGGCTTCATTAGGTAGGCATGATTGATTCAGTCATCGGTTACTGTTAATCCTTTACCCCCCCCATCCAACCCCCCACCCCACAGAGCAGTGAGTTATAGCTGTCATAGCACTTGATTGGTTTCTCTGGCAACTAACTAGTTCCCTGTAGCTAGCACCCTGTAGTCACGTAAAGACCTTAGCAGATCACTGGGTGTAGTGGCTCATTCCCGTAATATCAGCACTTGAGGAGCTGAGGCAGGAGAATTGCCACAAGTTCAAGGCCAGCTTTGGTTTCATTGTGAGTTCCAGGCCAGCCTAGGCTAGAGTGATGATCCTGTTTCAAAACACTTTTAGCTCCTAGGAGCTGGAGATGCAAAAGTGAAGAAAAAGTAAACTTGCCAAACAAAACTTTTAATCACCTCATTTGCAGAAACTCATACATGATTGAAAAGGCCTTTTTATAAATAACAAAAGACTATCTTTCCACTCCTTGAAATGTGGAAAGCATAGGTGAGTGAGAGAAAGGTAAAGATAAATATATAGTAGCTGAGTAGACAAATATACATGAATTAATGATAGATGGGAAGACAGATGATGGATGAATAGCTAGGCAGACAGATGGACAGACAGACAGAAACCTCCTCGTTGGTCTCACCATCTGGACATTTTCTCTTCTGCTTTCTGCACTTTTTTATGTTCCTAGAGAGAGGACGGGATGGTCTAATCCTAATCCTGAGGTAAGGGACAGGCATATCAAGCTCCTTGGGTGGTGGTTTCTACAGTGGGGGAGGGGATGCTGGAATCTAAATGGCACACTTAAACCATGGTGTAGGGAAGGAAGCTGAATTGCACCGAATCCAATGTCTACTGAAGTTGTAGAGGTAGCTCAGTGCTAAAGCGTGATAGTGATGAGGCCATGGATTGGATCCAGGGAATAAAAATATTAAAAAAACAAACAAACTGGGATGGTGCTCACCTACAAATCCAGCCTCAGCTACATAGTGAGACCCTGGCTCAACAAAACAATGTCTAGTAAAACTTATTCTTATTTCTGTCCTGTAAAGCTGTCCACAAGGGATCAGAAGATATTAGAAGATATTAATCCAATCAGGGGTTGACACAAAAAGACATGAGTTTTTAATAATCTTTTGGTAAAAGCACCAAGGTAGTGAGGGACGTTTCACAGTACCACAGTGCCACCTGCTGGTAAAAGTGTTCAAATACATCTTGTTTGTTTGGGGGTTTTTTTGTTTTTGTTTTTGTTTTTTGAGACAGGGTTTCTGTGTAGCCCTGACTATCCTGGAACTCACTCTACAGACCGAGATTGGCTTAGGACTCAGAGATCTGCCTAGAGGCCTCTGATGGGATTAAAGGCATGCACTACCACACCAGATGCCTTTTTCTTTTTTTTTTAAAGAGGGAATATTGTTGCCCAAACTGGCCTGGAAGTTCTGGGGTCCAGTGATGCTCCCTCCTCAATCTTCCAAATAACTACTCCACATCACCATACCCAACCAACCTGTTTCCAACATGTGGGTTAGTTTGGGGCCTACTACTAAGATGCTGCTCTCATAAGCCAAACCTTTCTCCCATGCTTCCCCAGGCCGGACACACACATTCTGGGACCAGTTAGCCCAGACTCAATGCCTTGCAAAGCAGGGATTCCTTAATCCACTGATAACAGTGTGTTCATGTACTCAGTAGGCCTGGCTCCCAGACCAATTCTAATTTCACTGGAAGGGATGATGGGAAACATCCTTCCCATGGACTCCTAAAAGGCCACCCGCTCAATGGGATTTTGATTCCCAGAGGTCTCCCTAAGAGCCTCAGTCCAATTCACTGATGAGAACTGACAGTCAGTGGCAGTTCAATGGTGTAAATGGTGACAGTTGTCCAGACCCAGCACAGTTCTCAAGCTGGGTTGCAGGGAGTGAGACTGCACCATCTAAGTACCTACTGTTAGATCTCTAGCCTGGAGAGAATCTTGTGGCTGTATCCACCACCACCACCACCCCCACAACACCCCCACCACCCAAAAAACATGGACAAGATGCTCATCACAATTTTTTTTTTTTTCTGGAGCTAAGGACCGAACCCAGGGCCTTGTGCTTGCTAGGCAAGCGCTCTACCACTGAGCTAAATCCCCAACCCCCTAAAATGTGTATCCCAGGCTGTCCTCGAACTCCAGATCCACCTGCCTCTGCCTCCTTCAGCAAATCCTACCGGCCTGCACCACCAGAACCGGCTCATCACAAATTTTTAAAGCATCAGAAATTCAGAAGCAACCTGAATATTCGGCAACAGAGAAATGGAGAGACAACCATTTTCTTTTTTTAAAGATTCATTTTATTTATTATTATACAGTGTTTTGCCTCTATGTCTGCCTGCAGGCCAAAAGAGGGCACCAGATCTCATTACAGATGGTTGTGAGCCACCATGTGGTTGCTGGGAATTGAACTCAGGACCTCTGGAAGAGCAGCCAGTGCTCTTAACCACTGAGCCATCTCTCCAGCCCCCAACAATAGCTGATTTTCACAACGTCAGCGGATATGTGAACATATAAAAACCTTTGTTTGAAAAATCATGAAGACACAAGTCAGAAAATACTGCAGAATGTGATTGCCTTGTTGAGGTTTTAAAAAATTAGGTATGTCTTTTGGGGTTGTGGTACTGTGGCAAAATAGCAAGGAAGAGCCTAAGAATGTGAGATGTCACACACTAGCTACTCAAGGTACATAGGGTGTGCTGCCTAGGCTAGATTTTCTTTTTTTTTTTTTCTTTTGTTCTGTTTTGTTTTTTGTTTTTCAAGTCAGGGTTTCACTGTGCAGCCTTGGCTGTCCTAAGACTCACTCTGTAGACCAGGCTGGCCTCAAACTCAGAGATTCTCCCTACCTCGGTCTCTAGAGTGCTGGAATTAAAGGTGTGTGCCACCACCACCCAGCGGATAGATTGTATTTCAATTGGACCCAAGCTAGAATGATCTGAAGAATCTTAACTGGGGGATAGCCTCCATCAAAGTGGTTGGTGGGAAAGTATATGTATGAGGCATTATGTTTTTCAAGACAGGATTTCTCTGTGTAGTTTTGGTGCCTGTCCTGGAACTCACTCTGCAGACCAGGCTGGCCTTGAACTCACAGAGATCCGCCTGACTCTGCCTCCCGAGTGCTGGGATTAAAGGTGTGTGCCGCCGCCGCCGCCGCCGCCGCCGCCGCCGCCGCCGCCGCCGCCACCGCCACCGCCACCACCACCTGGCCAGCATTATTTTTTATTATTGACTGATGTGGGAGGTCTAGATCTGGCACTAGGTTGGGGCATCTCTTGGAGGATGCAGTAGTAGCTATTTGTTCCTTCACATTGCGTGCCATCAAAGGCCCTTTACCCTGAAGGTTGTTTTCTTGTCGCAAATCAGTTTGATGGGATAGCATTTCTTTCATTAGAACATGAACTTCTTTTCCAGAAGGCCCCCCAAAGATCCCAACAGCCAATACAGAGACACACTTGCCACTCTGAGATGCATAGGAGGCTGGAAAATTCGAATCTGCTATCTTCAGATTTTGTTTTGGTTTGTTTTTTGAGATAGGTTTCTCTGTGTAACCATGGCTGTCCTGGAACTAGCTCTGTAGACCAGACTGCCCTCTGCCTCCCAAGGGTGGAGATTAAAGGCCTATGCCACCATGCCCAGCCTATCTTCAGATTCTAAAGCAAGAAGCAGATGCTAACAATAACTGGGTATGGCTGATGGGTAAGCAGCTAAAATCTACCAGTGACACAAGACCAAAGGATGGCCCAAATCCAATGTAGACATGTAGAAACTAAGAAACACTGCCCAAAATCAAGACTCTTCCTGAAATAGGAAGAAGTAACTGAGAGTAATGTAAGAATCAGACACAGGGCAGTGTGGGATATTCCTTTGACATTGAATATATGTCACTGTGAGTAGGTTAATAAAGAAGCTGATTAACCTACAGCCAGAGAGGTAGAGGTTAGGTGGCACTGGCAGACCAAAAGAGAGCATGAAGAAGAGGAGTCTCAGAATCTCAAGGAGACGCTCAGGAGATGAACTTGCCATACCGAGAAAAGGTACCAAGCCATGTGGCAGAGCATAGATAAGAAATATGGGTTAATTTAAGAGTTAGATAGTAACAAGCCTGAGCTAATGGCCAAGCATTTACAATTAATAATAAGTCTCAGTGTGGTTATTTGAGAGCAGCTGCCAGGACAGAAAAATCCACCTATGGGGCAAGAAGACCTTTTCCTACAGATTCCACATCTTCTGGTCTAGAAGTCATGAACATATACTGTCTATAGAGTGTGACTGTTTTCAACAGGAAATAGAGCCAGACACTGTGCCACAGGCCTTATAATCCCAGTACTAGTGAGACTGAGGCAAGAGGGCTGCTCCAAAATTAAAGAGCAACCAGGGCTACACAGCAGTACTTTGCTCAGGCCCCAGTTACATAAACAACTAAATTTAGAAACAAGTCCTTGCCCTGCAAAAGGATGTAAAACTACTGCTTTTTTTTTTTTTTCATTTTATCTATTGACTGGGTGCTTGGTAGTTTCAATTTTTTTTTTCAGACAGTGTGTCAATATGTAGCCTAAGCTGGCCTTGAACTTGAGGCAATCCTCCTGCCTTAGCTTCCCAAGACCTGGGGTTATAGCATGTACCACTATGCATGGCTGTTTTATAGTTCTGAATCCTTCACTTAGCGTGTTTGAGTACTCATTCAGATTTCCAGATATAAGCATGTATTCAAAACCTGTAAACAATTCCTCTGGGATTGAAAAAATGTGTGTGTGTTTTGAATTATGAAAGGGGCCAGTGAGACTGCTCAGTGGGTAAGCCTGGTAATCTAAGCTCAACCGCTGGAACCCACATAAATGAGTGACTCCACGAAGTTGCCCTCTGATCTCTATACACGTGTGCACACACACGCATACACAGAAATCTTCATAAAATTCTTTTAATTCCTCTGGAGATAGCTCTTGGGGGTGGGGCCGTTGTTTTATGACAGGGTCTCACTGTGCAGTTAACTGGCCTGGAACGCACAGAGATCTACCAGCCTCTGCCTCCCAAGTGCTAGGATTCAAGTGTGTTACCACACCCTGGATATAGCTTTATTTCTTACCTTTCTTAGCATGTAAAATTATCCATTTGTTCTTTTTATTGACACACATGGTGTCTGCAGGATTTATCTCCTTGTTAACCCAGGAGTAATTTGGCTTCCCTGCAACTAAAGCTGGGCATGGTGGCACATACTTTTAATATCCCAGCATTCAGAAGGCAGAGGCAGGCAGATCAGGAGTTCCAGGCCAGCCTGGTTTACATAGTAAATTCTGGGCCAGCCGAGCCTACATTAGAGAGACTGTATCTCAAAAACAAAACAAAACAAACAGAAAAGCCACATAAAAATCCCATGACTAGATTCTGGGGAGTGTTGGGAGACAAAATTATTTCCAACCCTTCCCTGTTAATTGATTTAGAAAACTCTGAATTGAGGCATCTTATTAGCAGTACATTGAGCTCTCCTTTCTCCAAGATGCACAGGCCGTAATCGCCCTATGCTAATGGGCTCCTTGTATTACTTCCATTCCTGTGGTTGCTTGCCAGCACAAACTCCCTGATGATTAACAGCGGGTAAGTGCCGAGGGACGGCTTTTCTCCATTTCTTATGTTCACACGCATTCCTCTATTGCGCCGTCTGGGAGGCTGAACGGTAGCTGGATCGTGACTTACGCTCCTGCCACATCCCTTGTAGGGCTTTTCCTTGGAATGGCTCACCTGATGTTGACTCAGTTGTGAGCAATGGCTGAAGGCCTTCCCACATCCCTCGCACTTGTACGGCTTCTCATGGGTATGGATTTTATGATGGACTGTGAGATGTGAGACCCGCTTGAAGGCCCTACTGCACACCTTACACTGGTAGGGTTTCTCCCCAGTATGAATTCTCTGATGTTGCTTAAGCTGCGAGTTCACTCTAAAGGTCTTGCCACATGCCTTGCACTCATAAGGTTTCTCCCCAGTATGAATTCGCCGATGTCGGATAAGAGTGGACCCTTGATTAAAAGCCTTGCCACAGTCTTTACATTCAAAGAGTTTCTTGCCAGTATGAACAGTCTGATGCTGAATCAGCTGAGACCTATGACTAAAGGTCTTCCCACACTCCTTACACAAGTAGGGCTTTTCACCGGTATGAATCCTGTGATGTACTTTAAGATGCGAGATCCGATTGAAGGCCTTGCCACAGTCCTTACATTGATAGGGTTTCTCCCCAGTATGGATTCGCTGATGCTCAATCAGCTGTGAGCTTCGACTGAAGGCTTTAGCACAGTCTTTACATTCATACGGTTTCTCACCTGAATGAACTCTCTGGTGTTGTATGAAATTTGAGCCAGAATTGAAGGCCTTCCCACATTCTTTACATTCATAAGGCTTCTTGCCAGAATGAATATTCTCGTGCTGGATTAGTCGTGAACCATATTTAAAGGCCTTCCCACACTCCCTACATTTGTAGGGCTTCTCATTAGTAGGAATTCCTTGATTAATACGGAATTCCTTGTGCCACAAGTCTTTTTTGCGTTTATTATATCGACGGGACTTTCTCGGGGAAAAAGTAAGAGGTGCTTGCTGGTTTAAAGTGGGCATTTCCTCATGGCTGATTAACACAGGACTGGCACTTCTGTCTGGATTTCCTGGTTCTCTGTCAAACAGGCCTTCGTCTTCCCCATCATCCTGGAAGCGCGAGCCCTCAAGACCACAGCTTGCAAGGCCTCCCATTATCCCCCACTGGGGCGACTCCATTTCATTAACGTGTGGCTTTGCAGACAGTATTTTGGCACCGTATCCAGATTCCAATGCTGAAAAGGAAGTGAAACGGAAAATGGTTATTTTTCTTTTTCCAGGAGAAGAAACTACAGTGGAAGCTGGCAGGTTCTCAGGAGGATCACCAATGAGAGACACACGCCTCTGCTCACGCCCCCCTGCCACTGCTCAGCATTCTTGTCAGGGTTCCCAACTTGGCGGTGTCTGTCTCACACAAGTGTCCCATGAGGACAGCTGGAAAGGCAGGAGCCTTCACACATGCGACTGTTTGGGGGAAGATTTCTTTCCAATGTCTAGCCAAGCAATCATGGGGGGAGGCAGGCATGAAGAGTCATTTCTGTGTTTGTGGGTGATCTGGCAGAACAAAACATAGCTAAGATTGCCCCTTGGATCCACCCTGATGTTTATTAGATTCTAACTTGTGTTGGGGGCCCAGCACCTATAATTAATTACCTGTTCATGGTTTTATTCACTATGACTAATGACCTTTCTTTGTTTTTTCTTTTTTTTTTTTTCTTTTTTTTTTTCTTTTTTTTTTTTTTTGAGACAGGGTTCCTTTGTGTAGCCCTGGAACTAGCTCTGTAGACCAGGCTGGCTTCGAACTCACAGAGATCTGTCTGCCTCTACCTCCCAAGTGTTGGAATTAAAGGCGTGGGCCACCACTGCCCAGCCACTAATGACCTTTCTAATAAACCCTTGCCAGACTTTTAAAAAGTATTGGAAGCTCCGACACCTAAACACTCTTGACTATGGCTAAGCAATATGAAATCAGGCAAAGAGAGAGGTGGAGGAGGTAACACCAGAAATGAGGATTGGGAGGAAAACAGTGTTGCACTGGTTCTAAGATGTCAGTGTAGCTCTGAGCCATGTTTAGAAACACACTAGCAGATTCCACAAAAACAGAAATATAATCAAGAGTGACTTCTGCCAATGGCCAGCTTCCCGGTAGGGCTTCAGAGGTTGTGCAGGAACAGGTACAAGAACCCATCCTCTTGATTTGGTGGTGGTAACACAGGTGTACAAACCTGCCAGCGTTCATCAGTACTGCACGTAAGAGGTGTACATTTTATCCGATGTAAATTATACTCTGCAAAACTCATGCGGATTCTGCCGGATGCACTGAGGAGGGATCAGGTGATGGTTGCCAATGTTCTTAATATTGCTGAACTGTATGCTTAAAGAATGGTTAAGACGGTAGCTTCTGTTATGTGTATTTTATCATACCTTTAAAAAGAAATGATGGGAGGGGTGTGTGACTGGATCCTTGACCTACCTGAGCACTTAAGGGCATGTGTGGGAGAAAAAAAAATAAACCAAAGGGCACGCTGACACACTTGTCAACCAGGACATGGTAACAACACAGCAGCTATCCTTCACCACCTTCTCCTGTGGTTTCCTCTAATCTGAAACGTAAGTAACCACCATGGCCACTGTCAACTCTGGAACTTTGCCATTATTTAAAAGGAATATTGGAAAAAGAATGACCTTGTGTCTTGTTTAAAGCTCAGTTTACTGGGGGATGAGACCCTTCTACAACATTATGTTTTGCTCTTATTCAGATTATAAGCAAAAACTGCATGGGGGTTAGGCGGCAGGCAAGATAGTGCAGTGGGTAAGTACAACTGCCACGAAAGCCTGACGACCCGAGTTCAATCCCAGGACCCAGAAGTCAGATGCCCTGGCTCACATCTGTAATCCCAGCACTCCTACAGGTAGATGAGAGGCAAAAACAAGAGAATCATCTGGAAGCTCTGGAACTATCCCAGATTGCGAAGCCTGCCCAAAATGAGAAACCTCTTCTCAAAATGAGAAGCCTCAGGAAGGTGAGAAATCTGCTCCCAAAAGTTATCCTTTGACCTCTACACAGTTGCCTCAGCATGCGTGTAATGACATTCACACACACACACACACACACACACACACACACAAAAGGAAAATACTTTTAAAGGCTCCATGGTGTACTTCATCTAATCCTACCTGGCCCATGAAGTGGCGAGCTACACCGTAACCACAGCAACCGACCTCACTGAGTTAAAGACTCATTTATATGATGGTGCAAGGAACCGTGGGCCAAAGTGACGACTGCTTCTGTGTACATTCATAAAGCTCGTGAAGATGGCCCCAGAGGACGACACAGACCCTGCGTCACATCAGTTTCACTTTATTTGTGCATGGACTGAGAGAAAGCTACAGGGGTATACAAAAAGGTCACAAAATAGAAAAGTAATAGGTGTCTACTGGGGTCTAACCACATGGAGAGACAGACTCCAAATATGAGGGTGCCCACTTACATGCTGACCCACTCAAAGGCTAGAACAGCTGGTTATCATGTTACAAAGGAAGGCAGCTAGGATTGCAGCTGGTCAAGGATGTTAAACTGCTAGCCTGAGGTACAGAAGACTGTGCGAACAGCCGTGGACATCTACACGGACACAGCGGCAGGAACTATGGTGACTTTGAGTGCTTGCTCTCTTCCGGCCGTGTGGGAAAAACACTTTGGCTACCTCTATAGAAATGCCTTGATGGTCTAATAAAGAACTGAGCGGACAATTAAAAAAAATAAAAATAAAAAAAAGAAATGTCTTGAGAGCACTCCTTTCTCCAAGATGTCTTTTCTCTCCCGGATCCACCTAGCATGACTGGGTTTACTCCAGGGGCACGTTTCCACTCTTCTAAGTAAGGCCATCCCTAATGCTATACTTATAAAACTATCCGAAGAGTGTTCTACTGGCGATTTCTAGTCCTGCTTAACTCCTAAAGCTGCAGATACGGCAATAATACGGAAGTCTCCTGGATTTCTAGTTCCAGCGCTCACCTGAACACAGGCCTCCTGCTGTGGCCCTCTCCTCTAGCCAAGGCTCCCTTCCTTGCTCTAGGATGGCTATCACATCAGGTTTGGATATGGTAAGACCTGAAGAAGAGGAAAGAAAACACACACACACACCATATGGTCAGACTGAGAGGCCTTGGAATTCAGATCCAGGGTTCTGTCACTGAGCAGGAAGACAGTTGCAGAAAGGACGAAAAGAAAACATAACAGTCGGAGGACCCGACTTCAAGCAACTGGCTGCCTTTTGTACACTCCAAAGTGGCCGGTCGTGGAACTGAAAGGTACCCAATAGCTGACAAGGCAGGGGCATGCCCGGGAAGACCCAGACTAACAGACCAGACCACTTTACCCAGTGAGACCAGATGGCCGTAGTTCTCCAGCATCACATCTCTGTACAAGTCCTTCTGAACAGGCTCGAGGCACTCCCATTCTTCTTGGGAGAAAGTTATGGCCACATCCCTGAACAGTTCTGAACCCTGAAACAAGAAGTGTGAACGATGCATGACTATTTCATTCAAGGGGGTGTTTCCCAGTGGGATGAGAGGAGCTGGAGGAGGTCTCTGTTTAAAGGGGTTGTTCTGGTGAACAAAACAGCTGGGGTTGGTTGCCAACAACAACAAAAGAGCACGAGGAAGACACAGTGTTAAAATACTTTCATACACTCCATTTTGCTGCCGACCACCACTTCTATGTATAGGTCTGGGATGAAAATTAAAGGTTAAATGGAGTTTTCATAGATTCTCAATTCAGGTTAGAAGTATCATTTCTATTTTGCGACAAAGATACTTGATGAACTTTTCCCTAAAGATTTTAAGAAAATCTTTTAAAAAAAACATAGCCACTGTGGTACCACATGCCGATAATACCAGAACTCCAGAAGTTGAAGCAGGTGAATTACTGTGAGTCTGAGGCCACAGTCTGATCTATAAACTGAGTTCCAGGCCAGCTAGTGCTACATAGTAAGACCCTGTTTCAAAAGAAAAAGCTGTGTATCTTAGAGGGAGGAGCTTCATCTTAGTCAAGAGTTTGTTGCCAAGCTCAGTTCACCATTATATCAGAACATAGCACAAGCACCTTCTTCATGAGACAATGAAAGAAGAATACTTTCATTGACTGTACAAGTTACTAAATGAAAAGAATAAAACATCCTCACATTTTGGAACCGAAGTACGGATCGAATCTCTAAAGCTCTTCTAAGCTCTGAGAACCCACCCATCAACCCATCAGGCTGAGAATCTCATTTGCTATTCCCATGAGCCTCAGCTCTGTATTTTTCTTGTGCTTAAGCCGAAGCAGATAATGAAGAAAGACCCAAAGGTTTGGTGTAACCTCAAATCAGATCATACTCTGACATCTAATCTCTGGATTCCCAACTAGGTCTCCACTACACCCAAATGTCAATCTCTTCCAGGGCAGGACAACAGACCATAGGCTGAAAGGGTGACGAATGCCACCTCCCTGCTTCCCTGTGTGACCACTCTCTTCTTTCAAATCTTAGCTCCTACAAGGATGCTCCCATCTCACCCAGGGAAACGGAGGTCTGCTCAGAAAATTTCACTCCAGAATGAATCTATAGCACTCCAGAATGACATGTGTCAGAGAAGATGGAGCAATAAGAAAGGGCCTAGCTTGGGCCTGTTGGTGGTGGTACACTTTTAACCCCAGCACTCAGGAGGCAGAGGCAGGTGGATCTCTGTGAATTCAAGGCCAGACTGGTCCAGAGAGTGACTTCCAAGACAGCCGGGGCTACACAGAGAAACCCTGTCTCAAAAATCCAAAACATAGCCTAGCCTATCACCCCACCATCTCGTTTACTCCCTAAAACAGACCTCAGGGGACCAGATTAACTGGTGGGATCTGGATGGGAAGTTTCAGGATAACAAATATTTACATGATTTTAAAACTCACGAGAGGCATGACTTCCAAGAGTTCAAGGGCTGAAGGGTCTTCCTCTTGGGGAAGGACAGAGTCCTTAGATGTCAGAGCTGAGGAAGGAAAGAGGAAACATGAAGGTCTAAGCCTTCCTGGAAGCTCCCTGAATGCCAGGGTTATGTTTGCACCTGTTTCTAACTGCCCATTAACTTATAGAGAGCTAGGATAAACTGATACCCAACACCAGCAGCCCACTTTAGCTGCTGCTAAGGAGGTACAGCATGAGTGGTCCTTTCTCCCCCACTTTCCTTAAATTCTGCAGGTGGTGCAAAACTCAGGGGTCCTCAGACCTGTCCCAGTGATGGAGACCCATACATTACTCAAAGGATAGGGAAAGATCTCCTCACCCAGGGAGTAAGGAGAACTTGCATAATGTACGTAGTCCTAGACTGGAAATGAAGCATTGACAGGACTCAGCCATTTAATCTCCCACACAGCAAATGGAGGCACTCTGAAGTCACCCTGGCTATTTCTCCAACTTCCAAATTCACGAAGAACTCCACAGCTCAAACTGGGCCTACCTTGTGTCAAGAAATAGGAGGAAACTGCAGAGGACAATCAGACAATTAGATGGGCAGGGCCAGGACTCCATCATCAGAACATCAACATATCCTTCCAGAGATACAGCAGTCCTATCTGTTGAAGAAAAATGCACAAAATTAGTACATAAATAGGTTAAGACCACAAGTGGGTAAGTGTGGAATCGTTTTTAGCATAGCCATAATAATAGAATACGACACCAATGATCAAACTTGAGTTTGAGGGGGTAAGAAACGGCTCAGTGGTTAAGAGCACTTGCTGCTCTTGCAGAGAGGACTTGGGTTCAGTTTCCAGCACTCACATCAGGCAATTCGCAACTGCCTGGAACTCCAGCTCCAAGAGATCCCACATCCTCTTCTGGACTCCTCAAGCAACTGCAATCACAATCACACAATCTTTAAAAACAAAGTGATACTGAGGGCTGGGCATAGCGACACACACCTGTAATCCCAGCACTCAGGAGGAAGAGGCAAGTGTATCTCTGTGAGCTCCAGGCCAGTCAGTGCTACATAGACTTTCCCTCTCAAAAAAAAAATTTTTTTAAAGAAAATTAAAAGCATCAGTTATTTGCTGGCAGACTTTTCTTTCCTGGCCGCCAGTCCCATGTTATCACACCGAGGATTATATTAATTACAAATGCTTGGCAAATAGCTCAGGTTTGTTACTACCTCTTACGTTTAAATTAACCCATATTTCTTATCTATGTTTTTCCACGTGGCTTGGTACCTTTTCTCAGTACGGCATGCCCATCTTGTTTCTATCTGCTGGCGAATACCCAGCTCTGCCCTTCTTCCTCCCAGCAATCTCAGTTTAGCTCTCCTGCCTAACTTTACTCTGTTCAGCTATGGCCAGTCCAGTCACCTTCTTTATTAAAACAATCACAGTGACATATATCCACACAGTGTAAAAGATTATTCCACAAGTTATTGCCAAGCGATGGCGCACACCTTTAATCCCAGCTCTCAGGAGGCAGAGGCAGGAAGATCTCTGAGTTTGAGACCAGCATGGTCTACAAAGCTAGTTCCAGGATGAGCTACACAGAGAAACCCTATCTCAAAAAAACAAAACAAAAACAAACAAAACCAAAAATCAAAACCATCAGTTATTAAGAAGTTATTCACAACTAGATCATTTACACAATTATAAGAACATTCAGCAAAAAGAAATCCAACCACTAGTGGTACAGGGGTTCAAAACAAGAGAACAAAGCATGGAAGAGAAAAACATCCTAGGTGGCTAATGAAATGGCTCACTGGGTAAAGGCCCTTGCTGTAAAGCCTGACAACCTGAGTTTGATTCACATAACCCACATGGTAGAAGGAGAGAACCCACTCCTACAAGTTGTCCTCTGACCTCCACTAGGGTGTTTATGGCACACAATGGCCCCCACAAAAAACAACAAAAAATCCAAAGTTTTGTTGTGTTATCATTTAACCACTTCTTGAGTTCATTAAACAAATGCTACCTTGTAAAGGATCATAAAGGAATACCTGTCACGTCACAAACATTTCTAGTTTGTAAGTGAAATAATTATGAAGGGTACTTAGCGTGATGTAATGGGAAGTGCGCCCTTGTTACAAGCACTTTTATAAGCACCATTTCATCACCGGTACAACATCCTATCATAGGGACAGCCTGTGACTCACTCAACATTTTCCCTACTGCTGGACAACGAACCTAAAACAAGATCATTTAGATGGCCCTAAGTGTTGCTTCTAAACCAGAGGCTCTATGGTTCTAAATGTTTTTGGGGTCCTGCAACGCGTATATCATATAAAACAAGATCTCCCTTTAAAAGGCTATACTCACACTTGGGTTTGTCTTATTCTTTTCTAAACGTCCATTAAGTCCTGTGTTTAACCCTGTTTTAAAAATGTAGGGGGCTGAAGCCAGGCGGTGTTGGCGCACGCCTTTAATGCCGGCACTCAGGAGGCAGAGCCAAGTGGATCTCTGTGAGTTCGAAGCCAGCCTGATCTACAGCGTGAGATCCAGGACAGGCGCCAAAACTACACAGAGAAACCCTGTCTCGAAAAACAAACAAACAAACAAACAAAATGTAGGTGCTGAGGAGGTGGCTCAGTGGGTTCAAAGAACTTGCTGCCCATGGGGAGGACCCATGCTGGGGTTCCAGCACCCACATGGCAACTACCACCCTATAACTTCTGGTCTCTGTGAACACTGCATGCAAGCAAAACACACACACACACACACACACACACACACACACACACACACACACACACACACACACAAAGTAAATCCTTAAAAAAATTATTATACTGTAAATGTACTTTAATCAACTCAAGATCTGCTTTAATATGTAATAATATATATGTATAATAAAATACTTCGTCTCAGGATACACAAAGGCAAACGTAGTGTTAAACGCAAAACATCCTTAATTTCAGAAGGTGGAGGAACCTTCCCAAACTGTCCTAGGTCTACCAGGTTAGCTGAGAAATTGGGCACAAGGGACACCAACTGAGCGCTAGCCGCGGGGGACGACGGGAAATGTAGTCCAGGACCGGGAAGCCTATGGAAAAACGGTAGGTCCAGGCATCGCGATTAGTCTGAAGGCTGAGACTCTTGGTCCGCGGCGCCTGCTCCCTTACTCACCGCGGAGCTTCCAGATAGCTCCGGACCTCCATTTGTTTCCTCCTTGGTCTGCCTTCCCACTGCCCACAGCCCGATTACCACCTCAATACCAGCGGACTCGCTGCTCGATGCCGGAAGGAGGCGCAAGCGCAGAAGCGCCTCTGGCGCTAACGTCGCAGTCCTTTCTGGGAAATGTAGTCTCCAGGCTGCCAAGCGGCCTAAGCAGGTGTAAGGTGTTTTGTGAGCCACGAGGGGCGGGCCTATGTGCTGAGATGTGGAAGGGTGTTCGAATCCCATAGTCTTCTTCTGAAAGTCGCCCGTGATTCCTTCTCTGGCTATGAGTGCGTGGCCATGGCTGTGTATGCAGTAACTCTTGTGACTAGTGTGCTGTTTGATTTTAATCCTGTGTGAGTTGTTTAGTATGCAAACTGGGCACGGTTAACCATGGATGCACACTTGTGAAAATGTGACTGAAAAGTTTTCCATTTATAGAAGATCTACAGCTAACATTTCAATTAATTGGGAAACGAAACAAAACCCTACTGTTGTACACCCAAGATTGAAGCAAGGTAATTTAGACACCAAAAGATAAGAAATAAAAGTTTATTTTTGCAGATGATATGATTAGCCATGGTGTATCTTCACAGGAATAGAGCATTGATTTTTTTTGTTTGTTTGTTTTGGTTTTTGGTGGGTTTTTTTTTAATGTGTGTGTGTGTGTGTGTGTGTGTGTGTGTGTGTGTGTCTGTCTGTCTGCAGGAGTGAATGCTGTCAGAAGAGGGTGTTGGGTCCCTAGAACCTGGAGTTAGAGTGCCATGTAAAGCTATGCTGTGGGATATTTGCTCACACCTTGGATTGGGGGGCAGAGCCAGTGACTAGTTCACAGGAATTAGTCATAGAGAGGACAGAGGAGACTTACAGAAAGGAGTACAGAGGGACTGAGAGATCCAAGGTGTTTTTGTAGTTTTTTTGTTTTGTTTTGTTGTGCTTTTCTCTCTTTTTTTTCTCCTTTCTTTTTCTTTTTTTTTTTTGTTTTCTTTTTTTGTTTTTGTTTTTGTTTTTGTTTTTGTTTTTGTTTTTCAGAGCTGAGGACTGAATCCAGGGCCTTGTGCTTGCTAGGCAAGCACTCTACCACTGAGCTAAATCCCCAACTTCTTGTTTTTTGTTTTCTGGTTTTTTTTTTTCTTAATGCCGAGTGTCATTTATTGAAGGAGGGAGGAGGTCTTGAATACAGGCTTACAGCACAATGGGAGAACCCTGGAGGGCAGAAGTGTACTACAGATGTTTTACAATCTTGCATCTAAGCTGTTAACGCCCATTATGCTGGATACATAGACAAGGAACTTCCCTTAAGCAAGGTGAAGGGTGAAACCCGGGAGGGAATTGGCATAGGGAGGATATCAAGGTCAAGGTCAGCAAGCAAGGCAACAGTTACCCAGTACAGGGGCCAGGACCCTACAGGTCCCCCTTTTACTAAAAAAATGAGCTTCTGACTTAGGTTGCGTGGGACGTCAGCAGGTCACCTTACCCGTCATGGAGACACCTGCCCAGGCCACACAGGTGCTCTGTCTTAGGTTGGTGAGCGCCCCCCAGGTAATACCCATCTCTGAATACTCATTATCATACAGGCTCAATTGTGTGTGAGCTGCAGAGTTAACTGCTGCCAAAGATCTCAAAGTGGCGCTGGGCTTACAATCTGTGTGTTTGACACAGAAAAGACCACCAGAGGTCTTATCCCACCCATAGCCAGTAGGCTAAAGGCAACTGAGCCATTCCCTTCCTTACTGCAAATTGGAGTCCTTGTAAGATGGTATCCCAAAACCACATGGAACTTGAGTTTATAAATTTATAGTTTTAAAAGCCAATCGAAATGTATATAACTATTGAATTAAATTTATCATGCCCAATAGAATGAAAGATTAATTAACTGTTGTAGCTTCTTTTGCTGCCAGGGTCTCCACTGTGCTAGCTGTAGTAAGCAATTATGAAATGGTAATCCCAGAAACAGTAGCAGCGGTGGCCGCCACTGCTGTAACAGCAACAACAGCAGCAGTGATGTCAAATTCTCTTCTGGAGCGTGTGGACATCCACTGGCATGGATACAACTCCAGGAACACAAACCGCCAAGGCCCATTTTTCTTGATCCCAGCAGGACTTAATCAGGCAGCTCTGCAAAAGAACAACTAAGAACCATAAAGAAAAAACAGGCAGCTCACAAGGAGCATAACTAATGGTCTTATAATGGCTACATTCAGGCTGATAAATTTTTTTTTCGAGACAGGGTTACTCTGTGTAGCTTTGTGCTTTTCCTGAAGCTCACTTGGTAGCCCAGGCTGGCCTCGAACTCACAGAGATCTGCCTAGCTCTGCCTCCCAAGGGCTGGGATTAAAGGCATGTGCCTCCAATGCCCAGCTAGGCTGATAAATTTTAAGGTATCTTCAAAGGAGGCTAAATAAATTTCAGGAGGCCAATAAATGTTGCACAGAGACACTCCTGAAAAGTATGTATTACACCAGCTTGAAGAGGATTTTGAAAATGAAAAGGCTTAGCTGGCATGCAACTGTTAACAAATAGAGGTCAGTGACCTTCAGGGTTATCCTAAATACTTGAAAAAGTAGTTACCGTACATTACCTTCTGGAGAATCCAACCGCATGGTTACAGTTCCTAGGCTTACATTAATGCTTGCCAAAGTTGGTCATATTGGGCTCTCAATCCCCATTGGCATCAGAAGGAGAGAGTTTTTCATGAAGGCCCAATAGGTCTCTGCCATGTTGGGCTTCAGCAGTAGCCACAGGGTGCACTCAGCACTCAGGAATCCAAAGAGGAACCTCATTGTCCTGAGGAAAGACACATACAGAACCCCAGGCCCACACCAGTACCAGATCAGGGCTCCTCCAAGTACCAGTAGAAAGATCCTTCCATCGCTCCAGAGGGTGATTTGCAACAGGAGCCCTCCAGTGCTTATCTGCATTGGATACTCCAGCAGAATCCACCAATAAAAAATTTTAAATATATAAAACAAGGGAAAGAATAGAATGTGGAGAGGAATGAAGAATCCCTAGTTCCCCCTTTTTACTTTAGCAAAATATGTTTGTTTTTTTTTAAATAGTTTAAATTTTTCTTTTTTATTTTTATTTTTTTTTAAATTAATTAATTATTCTATTATCAGCTTGATATAGTATAAATTCTTATCTTAATAGTGAAATGTTTCATTGAGGTTTGCTCAGTAATTGAGTAAAACCAAAACTTATTATAAGCCACAATCATCCTAGGGTCCCTCATGCTATATATATAGCCTTCATGGTTCTGTGGGTTGCAGTCTGATTGTTCTTTATTTTATATCTAGAATCCACTTATGAGTGAGTACATACCATGTTTGTCCTTTTGGGTTTGGGTTACCTCACTCAGGATTTTTTCTAGTTCCATCCATTTTCCTGCAAATTTCATGCTGTCATTGTTTTTCTCTGTTGAGTAGTACTCCATTGTGTATATGTACCACATTTTGTTAATCCATTCTTCAGTTGATGGGCATCTAGGTTGTTTCCAGGTTCTCGCTATTACAAATAGTGCTGCTATGAACATAGATGAGCATGTATCTTTGTGGTATGAATCAGCATTCCTTGGGTATATGCCCAAGAGTGGTATGTCTGGGTCTTGAGTTAGTTCGAGTCCTAATTTTCTGAGAAACTGCCATATTGATTTCCACAGTGGTTGTACAAGCTTGCATTCCCACCAACAGTGGAGGAGTGTTCCCTTTGCTCCACATCCTCTCCAACATTGACTGTCATTAGTGTTTTTGATCATAGCCATTCTGACAGGTGTAAGGTGGTATCTCAGAGTTGTAGCTAGAGTTTTCCTGCCTTGTCCACAGTCAGGATAAATCTCTGTCACCTGCCAGTCCCACAGCCACTCAGACCCAACCAAGTAAACACAGAAACTTATATTGCTTACCAACTGTATGGCCGTGGCAGGCTTCTTGCTAGCTGTTCTTATAGCTTAAATTAATCCATTTCCATAAATCTATACCTTGCCACGTGGCTTGTGGCTTACCGGCATCTTCACATTCTGCTTGTCATGGTGGTGGCTGGCAGTGAGTCCTCCTGCCTTCCTGTTCTTTCTTTTCTCCTCTCTGTTAGTCCCGCCTATACTTCCTGCCTGGCCACTGGCCAATCAGTGTTTTATTTATTGACCAATCAGAGCAATTTGACATACACACAATCACATAACACAGAGTCGTTTTTATTTGCATTTCTCTGATGATTAAGGATATTGAGCATTTCTTTAAATGTCTTTCAGCCATTTGTGATTCTTGTTTTGTGAATTCTGTTTAGCTCTTTAGCCCATTTTTTAATTGGATTGTTCAGTATTTTGATGTCTAGTTTCTTGAGTTCTTTATATACTGTGGATATCAATCCTCTGTCAGATGTGGGGTTGGTGAAGATCTTTTCCCATTCTGTAGGCTGTCTTTTTGTCTTATTGACTGTGTCTTTTGCCCTGCAAAAGCTTCTCAGTTTCAAGAGGTCCCATTTATTAATTGTTGTGCTCAGTGTCTGTGCTGTTGGTGTTATATTTAGGAAGTGGTCTCCGGTGGCAATGCATTCAAGAATACTTCCTACTTTCTCTTCTTTTTTGTTTTTGTTTTTGTTTTTTTTTTTTGAGACAGGGTTTCTCTGTGTAGCTTTGGAGCCTGTCCTGGAACTCACTCTGTAGAGCAGGCTGGCCTCGAACTCACAGAGATCCGCCTGGCTCTGCCTCCCGAGTGCTGGGATGAAAGGTGTGCGCCACCACCACCCGGCCAATAGAGCATTGATTAAGACAATATTTTATTTTATGTGTGTGAGCCTGGGTGTATGTATGTGCACTCCATGCATGCAGTGCCAACAGAGACCTGGAAGAGTGCACAGATCCCTGGAACTGGAGCTACAGGCAGTCATGCACCACCCTGTGGGTGCTGGGAACCAAACCCAGGTCCTCTGCAAGAGCAGAGAGTGCTCTTAACCACTGAAGTAGCTCTCTGGCTTCAAAGGAAAAATAACTCTTAAAAAATAAATAAAAGTTACACTGTTTTAAATAGGTGTACTGTTTCCTAGTTGAGTATTTTCTTCTGTTTAGACATATGGTTCCTGTTTATTTTACTATGATTTTCACTTAAAATCGTTGTGTTAAATATAATTGCATTTTTCTTCAAGATCAAACTTCCCCTCATGTAATGCCTGCCATTAGTAATTTTGATGGAATGATTAAATTGTTCCATACATTGAAGTATGACAAAATTCCAAAGAAAAAGACATCAATGAGATACCAGTGATAGTTCTCACTAGAGATAAGAGTTAGTAGCCGGGCGGTGGTGGCGCACACCTTTCATCCCAGCACTCGGGAGGCAGAGGCAGGCGAATCTCTGTGAGTTCGAGGCCAGCCTGGTCTACAGAGCGAGTTCCAGAACAGCTAGGGCTACACACGGAGAAACCCTATCTCAGAAAAATAAAAGCAAACAAAAAAAGAGTTAATAAAATATTTTCAGAGAATAGTTGAATATATATAAGAGGGTATAAAGAACCAGCCTCCTCCATCTTAGGGTTAAAAGCCGTCTTACAGTAAAGACAAACTAGGTTCATTGATGATTAAACCCCTCTTTCTCAAGGACTGGGCTCTGCTTCACCTGTAACACTAACTACAAATGGTTCTGTGCCGCCTGTTACAGGAATGGCAATTGTGTCCTTGTTTCAAAAGTTGTTTATAATCATCTTGCAAATCCACCTTTGTTTTGAAAGGTTATATGACCACCTATGACTACCGAAAGGGAAAAATCAGTAGCCATCTTGTGAGATGCTTCCCCCTCCCCTCCTCCAAAGGTATTTGCTGACCAGCAGTTTTAGAAGTGATCAGAAGTTGAACTTAAGGCTGGGTCAATAAATCTATGTATCCTGGACTTGGCAAAACAAGACACGGGGAGTAATGGGCTCCACTGACCAGAAGTTGACCTCAGAGGAGAGTAGGACTGGAACAATAAATCTGAATGTGTATATCCTGAGTTCAACAAAGGCAGGACATAGGGAGTAAAAACTTATATTTCTGTAGATACCCTGAATCCTGTTAGCCATCAGTAACCTCATGCTTATAGTTCAGCCAGTAACTTCAAACAACTACCTCACCCCTAACCCCCTCGTCCAATCCCAAGCTGCATGTAAACTTTTCCTATATAAACCCCTTCAAGTGAGTGTTCGGGGCCAACCTCCTCCTCCACCCACTGTGTCGGATGTTGGACAGGGACCAAGCTTGCTTGTTTTGTTATTAACCTCTGTGTGCTTGCATCGGATATTGGTTCTGTGGTGGTCTTGCTTGGGGGACTTGCGACCTGGGCACAACAACTACCTTGTTGTGACTACCTACTGTTATGCCCACTTTGCAACCATGTCTTTGTTTCAGGGGGCACTAACTTGTTATGTTTATGTTCTGCTCCTGTGACAACCCTGCCCCCTCATTTTACCTGTCTTTCCCCCATTTGGAAAACCCCTACCCTCGAGCTATTTTTTCCCTTGTTTCCCTCACATCCAGAGCTGACTTCTTGAGCTGACCTTAGTGGGAGGCAGCCCGTGCACACGAATAAAAAAGCTTGCTTTCATTCATTTGACCATAATGATTTGGGTTGGTGGCTTTTCTCCTCCCATCTTGGGGATTAACAGGTATAACCTAACAATCTTGTTGAACGTTTTGTTTTTTTGAGTCAAGACCCCTGTGTGTGTGTGTGTGTGTGTGTGTGTGTGTGTGTGTGTGTGTGTATGGAAAACCTAGGCAAGGAAGCCCTGTCTGTGCTCACCTTCCTCAATAAGCCAATTAAAAAAATATAGTGACATGTAGAGAAAGGGGATTTATTAAATGTGGCCGTGCCCGGCAGTGGTGGTGGCACAGACAGATCTCTATGAGTTTGAGGCCAGCCTGGTCTACAGAGCGAGTTCCAGGACAGGCTCCAAAGCTACAGAGAGACCCTGTCTCGAAAAACCAAAACCAAAATAACAATAATAACAACAACAATAACAATAATAATAATAATAATAATAATGTGGTCATGTTGGAAAGAGGAACAAAGAAATCCAGTGAGACCCCACATCCCCTGTCCCTAATCCATTTTCGGAGTCCCCACAACAGCTTTAGGTTTAAGTAGAGAACAAGAACTGTGCTGAGCAGACAAGTCCTTTGGCTGACTGGTACCAGACTTCAGTCTTTTCCTTCTCCCAGCAGAGATTCCCAGGAAAGTTCCAGTTTCGTGGGTTCCACAGTCTCAGTCGTCTGACGGCTGAAAACAGTGATTCCACCCTGTCTATTAACAGTGGTTCTCAACATGTGGGTCTCGACCCCTTTGCGGGCCCGCCCACCCCTTCACAGGGTTCCCTAAGAAGATTGGAAAACACAGATGTTTATATTAGGATTCACCACAGGAGCAAAGTTACGCTATGAAGTAGCAACAAAAGTAATTTTATAGGGCCAGGCGGTGGTGGTGCACGCCTTTAATCCCAGCACTCGGGAGGCAGAGGCAGGCGGATCTCTGTGAGTTCGAGGCCAGCCTGGTCTACAGAGTGAGATCCAGGAAACTACACAGAGAAACCCTGTCTCGAAAAACCAAAAAAAAGAAAAAATAAATAGTAATAATTTTATGGTGGGGGGTCACCACAGCATGAGGAAGGTGGAGAACCGCTGCTCTAGACCATTCTTTTTGTACCGCCCAGGCTGATTTCCAAATCTTTGGTTTTTTTTTTTTTTTTTTTTTTTTTGGAGATAGTCATCTTGCTAGCCAGCACTGCGCATGCGTGCTCGAGCATCCCACCGCGACCGTCACTCCTCGCCGGAGGCCCGGCCGAGCCAGCTGCGCCTGCGCAGCCTGAGGGAGTCCGGCTTCTGAAAACCAGAGCCCTGCCGGAGACTCTGGGCCCCCCAAAGCCGCGCCCTAGAGGGCGTTCCCAGCATGCCCTGCGCCGCCCCGGTCCAGCGCTGGACTCCACCTCCCAGAGGCCTCTGCGCGGGGCCGCTCTGCAGCCGCGCCTTTGTGAGCTCTGTGAGCTAGCTCCACGAGATCGAGCCCCGGGCCCGGCCCGACCCGCCTCGGCGCCGAGCGAGCGGCCGCGCGGACGGAGGAGGAGGAGCCCGGTGAGGAGCGGGGTACCGTGTGGGAGAGTGTGTGGCGGGACCCGAGTGACGGTGCGAGACCACGCCGCCGTGTATGAGGGGCCTGTGACTGTGAGCCTGCCACGGAGTGTGTGTGTGTGTGTGCGTGTGTGTGTGTGTGTGTGTGTGTGTGTGACAGAGACAGCGTCCCGTGTTCGGGGGAGCCTGTGACTGTGAGACCGGATACGGCTTGGAGCCCTGGAAGAAGGGCTTGTGCCCGTGTGTGATAGCGCTGGGGTGTGTGTGTGTGGGGGGGGGGGGACCCGAGTGACAGTGTGGCTGCCCCACTTTCCCTGAAGAACCTGTGACTGAACCTGCGCGTTGTGTGAGACTGACGGGGTGGTAGTGTGTGTACGCGACCACACCACTGTGCACGAGGGGACCCGTGACAGAAGACTGTGTGCGACTGAGGCTCTGACATTGTGTGTGACAGCATGTGACAGCTTAGGGGGTCGTGTGTTTGGAGACCCAGGTGACAGAGTGAGGGGACCTGTGACTGAATACTGTGTGGGACTGAAAGGCTGTGACCAGGTGAGTGACCGCACAGGGTGGGGTATATGTGAGAATGGTGGGATCCCAGGGATAGTGTCAGACCGTACCACTGTGTCTGAGGTGCCTGTGACTTCCAGACAGCACACTGTCTGAGACTGAGAAGTTGGGACGGTGTGTTGACAGTACGGGACAGCACAGGGGACGACATGGGAGAATTTGTTCAGAGACCCATGTGACAGGGTTGAGACCAAGCCACTTTGTGGAGGGGGCTGTGACAATGTATGATGACAGGACAAGTCTACACTACTGTGTGGATGGTTCCAGGGACTGTGAGACTGAATACTGGGTGAGGCTGAGGCTGTGACAATGTGTATGACATGGCTGTTCCAATAGTGCCGTGAGGGCCTGTGACAGTTTGTGAAACTAAATACCCACTATGACCCAGATAGAGGCTGTGACAGTGTGTGTGGCGGTATGAGACCATTGTCACAAGGTTGAAGGGCCTGGGACAATGTATGAGACTGAGAGGCCATCACAATGTGCATGGCGGTACAAGACTCTACCACCATGTCTAAGAGGGCCCGGGACAGTGTGTGAAAGAAAATGTGCGAATAATGAGGCCACAAGAGGCTTTGAGAATGTATGCAAGACTGAATGGGACTGTATGAGACAGCGTCTTGGGTCAGTGCCTTGCGATCTTGTGATGTGGTGACACCGTGACAGATTGTGAGAACCACATTTTTTTTTTTTTTTTCTGGAGCTGAGGATCGAACCCAGGGCTTGGCGCTTGCTAGGCAAGTGCTCTGCCACTGAGCTAAATCTCCAACCCCAAGAACCACATTTGACTATGCAGACCTGTGGAGAGTGAGGCTGTGTTTGGGACTGTGTGATACTATTCCGGTGGAGCATTTACAATCAGGTGTCATGGAGCCTGTGACAATGTATGGGCCTGAGTGACAGTATATAAGGCTGTGTCATCGAGTCTGAGACAGTGTAACCGTTTGAGGCAGACGGTGCTGGAGAATGTGTGACAATCTGAGATGGGGCATGAGGAAGGCTGTGATACTGTGTGATTGTGTGAACAGATGTGGTGTACTGAGTGTTCAAATGAAAGCATTCTAATATATAGCTATATAGATACAGGACTAATATATAGATATAGGACTAATATATAGGATCTAATATATAGATATAGGGCTTCTTGGCACCAAGTTATAGTGCTTGCTTAAATGATTTATTTCTTTAAGATTTTTTAAAAGAATTTATTTTTAATTTATGTGCATTGTGTCTGGCCTGCATGTATGTCTGTGTGAGGGAGTTAGTTAGATTCACTGGAACTGGAGTACAGACAGTTGTGAGCTGTCATGTGGTGCTGGGAATTGAACCCTGGTCCTCTGGAAAAGCAGCCAATGCTCTTAACCACCAAGCCGCTTCTCCAGCACTCTTAAATGATTCATTATTCTTTAAGTCAGTGAAGTTTAATTAAAAAAAAAAAAGAATTCACAATTAAAACAGTGACTGACTACACTTCCCCTCTCTTCTCTTTCTGAGGAAGTTGTTTTCCGTTCGTTAGCAGTGTCTTCTAGATCACATGGTCCCTCAGATGCCCACTGTGTAAAGTAGCTTCATTTGGTAGCCTATTTCTCATCCTTGTAGAAAGTGTAGGGACATACTTCCTGTTAACACCATCATTTGTACACTATAAATTCAAGTCAAGTTTCCAGTTTGGCTCAATTATTTGCTCAACGATGGGCTTGGGTATCTTCAATAATGAAAAACCTTCGTGTGTAAAAGGGTGGAAGATTCTTACTTGATAATTCCACTCTGTATTTGCTCTTATTGTTTACAATTGTAAGTGAAAGAGATAATTTAGACATAAAGTCTAAGTTCCGGAGCTATAAAGTACATAGGGGAAAATAATTGTAAATTTAATGACACCTCAAATGTACGACTGTGATGGGAGAAGGAAAAACAAAAGGACTGGGAGGCTTTTAAGGCTAGTGATGCTGGGGCCGCAGGGCATACCTGGAACTCATGGTTTCTTTTTTCTATCCAGCTGTGCTTTCTCAGGACATCGCCCCCCTCCCAGAAACACAGTCATATAGTCTTGAAGTTTTAACGCCATGTCCAAGGTAAGAACCTTATTTTTCAGTCAGGTTAATTTAAATTCCTGAAATTCAGCAGCCTGACAAAAATCTCTTCTATCCAATGACTTAGTCTTGTTCTCCATTGCAACACAAAAGAGAGTTCCCCAAAGCCTAAGAGTATCTGTCTCCCCAGCCAACATTTGCTTCAAGGACTCATGCAGTGCTCTTATGAACTCTAATGAGGAAAAAATACTCTCTTGGGTAGTGTCTTAGTCAGGGTTTCTATTGCTGTGAAGAGACACCATGACCACGGCAACTCTTACAAAGGAAAACATTTAATTGGGGCTGGCTTTCAGTTCAGAGGTTCAGTCCATTTTCATTATGGTGGAACATGGTGGCATGCAGGCTGACATAGTGCTGGAGAGGGAGCTGAGAGTTCTACTTCTTGTAGGCAACAGGAAGTGGACTGAGTATTACACTGAGGGAAGCTTGAGCAGAAGAGACCTCAAAGCCCACCGCCACAGTGACACACTTCCTCCAACAAGGCCACACCTCCTCCAACAAAGCCACACCTCTTAATAGTGCCACTCCCTTTGGGGCCATTTTCTTTCCAACCACCAAAGTGGGATATTTGTGGAGTCTCTTTGTGAGTATTGGAGGTGGAAGCGTGTTCAGTTCTGACCGGTAGTGATGAGTTTTTCTCTACCATCTCAGGTTTGAAAGGAAGTAGGAGGGCTTTGGGGTGCTCAGAGTTAGGACATTTGGCAAAAACTCATGTTCAAGATGATTTTGAGTAATCCCATGTATCAAATCTTGATCATTAAAGTGTGGCTCAGCTAAGGCAGGGTTTGTCTAAGTACTTGTGAGCTTAGAAGAGGAAGATTTTTATGAGAACAGTAAAGCCTTCTTTTAGGAATATTCTGAGTTAGCAGCAGCCTACAGCTTTGATGTACTAGGTAATCCAGTTAATTAATTAGTGAAATTGTTACGGGAATAAATTGAGACAGTGCCCCATGTAGCCTAAGCTGGCCCTCAACTCACTCTGCAGCTATGATCTTGAACTCCCAGCCCTCCTGCATACACCGCTAAAGTGCTGGGATTATGGGTGTATGCCACCACCGCTGGCTAGAAAGACATTTATTTGGGGGTATGGGGAAGGTAGGACGGGGAGCAGTTGAGTCTGTATTCTTAACTATTTGTTACTTTTATCTAATGGGTATGGGTGTTTGCTTGCATGTATGTCTGTGCAATACCTGTATGCAGTGCCAGAGGAGGCCAGAAGAGGGCATCGGATGCCCGGGAACTGGAGTTACAGATGGTTGTGAGGGGCCATGTGGGTGCTGGGAACGGAACCCATGTCCTCTGCAAGAGCAAGTGGTGCTCTTACCCACTGAGCATCTCCAGTCCACTGAACCTGTGTTTTTAAAACATTACAAAAATATTTTCTACAATAACCGTAATAGTAAATAGTGTGAAACAGAGCCAAAAGGAAACACATTTAAAGATGTGCATATAATACCCAGAAACAAATGCAAATATGCAAATTGTGTAAGAATGGAATTTATTCCACCAGTTACTAAACACGTGCGGTGTGTATCACACCTGCAGGAAAAGGATGGATTGTTTATTTAGGAAAATCTTTTTCCTTACACTTAGGGATTCTATAGGTTAAATATGAAAATCATACACGTTGCTAGATAAAATATAGAGAATAGCTGTAAAGAGAAAAGTAAGCCAGAGTGAAATCGTCTAAAGTAGAATTAAATTTTTTTTTCCATTTTTGACTCTGTTTTGCCTGAGAAATTTTTAAATTAAATTTTTTAAAGTATTTTTTTTTCTTTTTCTTTTTCAGTATGAGTGGTCTGTCTGCATGTATGCCTGCAGGCCAGAGGAGGGCATCAGATCCCATTATAGTTGTGAGCCACCATGTGGTTGCCGGGACTTGAACTCAGGACCTCTGGAAGAGCAGCCAGTGCCTAAATTAAAATTTCAAAACTTATATATCAGTGGTGGCACATGCCTTTAATCCTGGGACTCAGGAGGCAGAAGCTGGTGGATCTATGAGTTTGAGGCCAGCCTGGTCTACATAGTGAGTTCCAGGGATCAGCCAGGGCTACACAGAGAAACCCTGTCTCAAAGAAAAACTTATGTTTATGTATGTGTGCATGTGCATACTCTGTGAGTATGGTTAAAGGACAGTTTGTGGGAGTCGGTCTCTCATTCCAACATGTGGGTCCTGGGCAATGAACCCAGGTTGTCAGGGTTAGCAGCAAATGCCTTTACCACAGGGACTCGTCTTGCTGGCCCATGCCTGAGAAGTTCTTAAACAGCCCTGGCCTATAGGTATCTAAAATAATTAAATCAAACATTTATTAATAATAAATCATTAAGAATTATTTTAAAACTATTGATTGGTATATATGTGATTTTGCCATTTGTTAAAGATGAAAGTAAATTTACATACTAATGAAATTAGTGTACTTGTTTATTTTTACATAAATGACTACATCTTGACTGAATATTTGATTCTGCAGAACATTAAACAGAGTTAATCAGTATTTTTATTTTATAATTGGGCAACACTGAGAATTCTGCTTTGTTTAAATATATAGTACAAAATGGCAGGTCTGGTTAGGGTCTTTTTATAAAATGTTAAAAATTCTGTCCTAGTCCCAAGACAAAATTCACTTAATGATTTAAAAAAAATTATTGTATGTGTATTTGTGTTTTGTCTCTGTGTATTTATGTGCAACACGTGTGTCCCTGGGGCTGGAAGAGGCCAGAAGAGGGCATCCTGTCTCCTAGAAGTGGAGTTGCAGACAGTTGTGAGCCATCATGGGGGTGCCGGAAACTTAGCTGTGAGAACACCAAGTGCCCTTAACCACTGAGCCATCTCTCCAGCTCCCATTTAGTGATTTAATGACTGAAACTGAAGTCAGCATCTTAACTGGTACCTTAGTTTCTCTTCCCGTTGCTATGGTAAAATACTTTGACAACTGCAAATTTTAAAGGAGGAGTTTATTCTGGTTCACAGTTCATGGTATAGTCCATCACGATGCGGAAGTCAAGGTGTGGGAGCTTGAAGCAGCTGGTCTCATCACAATCAGGAGGCAGAAAACAGTGAAGGCATGCTGCTTATCTCCTTTGCTCCATTTACAAAGACTGAGGTCCTAGTCAGGGAAGGGCGTCACTTATAGTGAGCAGTCTTCTCCCACAGGCATGCCCAGAGGTTTATTTCCAGTTGTGATGGTGTCTTAGTTACTGTTGTATTGCTGTGAAGAGACATCATGACTGTCTTAGTGTTCTGTTGTCGTGGAGAGACACCATGACTGTCTCAGTCATTGTTCAATTGCTGTGAAGAGACACCATGACTGTTTTAGTGTTCTGTTGCTGTGGAGAGACACCATGACTGTCTTAATGTTATATTGCTGTGGAGAGACACCGTGTCTGTCTCAGTCATTGTTCTGTTGCTGTGGAGAGACACCATGACTGTCTCAGTCAGTGTTCTGTTGCTGTGGAGAGACACCATGACTGTCTCAGTCAGTGTTCTGTTGCTGTAGAGAGACACCATGACTGTCTTAGTATTATATTGCTGTGGAGAGACACCATGACTGTCTCAGTCATTGTTCTGTTGCTGTGGAGAGACACCGTGACTGTCTTAGTGTTCTGTTGCTGTGGAGAGACACCATGACTGTCTTAGTGTTCTTTTGCTGTGAAGAGACACCATGACTATCTCAGTCAGTTTTCTGTTGCTGTGGAGAGACACCATGACTGTCTCAGTCAGTGTTCTGTTGCTGTGGAGAGACACCGTGACTGTCTTAGTGTTCTGTTGCTGTGGAGAGACACCGTGACTGTCTCAGTCATTGTTCTGTTGCTGTGGAGAGACACCGTGACTGTCTTAGTGTTATATTGCTGTGGAGAGACACCATGACTGTCTTAGTGTTCTGTTGCTGTGGAGAGACATCATGACTGTCTTAGTGTTCTGTTGCTGTGGAGAGACACCATGACTGTCTTAATGTTATATTGCTGTGGAGAGACACCGTGACTGTCTCAGTCATTGTTCTGTTGCTGTGGAGAGACACCATGACTGTCTTAGTGTTATATTGCTGTGAAGAGACACCATGACTGTCTTAATGTTATATTGCTGTGGAGAGACACCATGACTGTCTCAGTCAGTGTTCTGTTGCTGTGGAGAGACACCATGACTGTCTCAGTCAGTGTTCTGTTGCTGTAGAGAGACACCATGACTGTCTTAGTGTTATATTGCTGTGGAGAGACACCATGACTGTCTCAGTCAGTGTTCTGTTGCTGTGGAGAGACACCATGACTGTCTTAGTGTTCTGTTGCTGTGGAGAGACACCATGACTGTCTTAGTGTTCTGTTGCTGTGGAGAGACACCATGACTGTCTTAGTGTTCTTTTGCTGTGAAGAGACACTGTGACTGTCTCAGTCATTGTTCTGTTGCTGTGGAGAGACACCATGACTGTCTCAGTCATTGTTCTGTTGCTGTGGAGAGACACCATGACTGTCTTAGTGTTCTGTTGCTGTGGAGAGACACCATGACTGTCTTAGTGTTCTTTTGCTGTGAAGAGACACCATGACTATCTCAGTCAGTTTTCTGTTGCTGTGGAGAGACACCATGACTGTCTCAGTCATTGTTCTGTTGCTGTGGAGAGACACCATGACTGTCTTAGTGTTCTGTTGCTGTGAAGAGACACCATGACTGTCTCAGTCAGTGTTCTGTTGCTGTGGAGAAACACCGTGACTGTCTCAGTCACTGTTCTATTGCTGTGAAAAGACACCATGACCACGGTAAATCTTATAAGAGAGAGCATTTAACTGGGGCCTTGCTTGCAGTTTTAGAGGGTTAGTCCCTTATTATCATGGTGGGAAGCAGACAGGGATGGCACTAGCACAGTAGTTGAGAGCTTTACATCCTGATCTACAGGCAACAGACAGAGAGATTGGACCTGGTGTGGACTTTTGAAACCTTAAAAGCCCAGGTCTAGTGACACACCTCCTCCAACAGGGCCACACCTCCTAATCCTTTCCAAGCAGTTCCTGTAACTGGAGGCCAAGCATTCAAACATATGAATCTATGG
Organism: Peromyscus eremicus; assembly: GCF_949786415.1. NCBI lineage: Eukaryota > Metazoa > Chordata > Mammalia > Rodentia > Cricetidae > Peromyscus > Peromyscus eremicus. Next base: position 179,384,695 of record NC_081416.1, read on the forward strand.
AGGGCATTCTCATTAACACCACCACAGATGGTTAAGTGTTAACTGTCAGAATCATCTGGGAGTTGGGCTTATCTTATGTTAGCTGATGTAGAAAGACATATCCACTATGGGAAGCAGTATTTATTCCCTGAAGATGATCTTGGACTATATAAGTATAGAGAGGAGTCTGAGCATCCTTAAGTGTCTTAGTCACTGTTCTGTTGCTGTGAAGAGACATCATGACCATGGCAATTTTTATAAAAGAAAGCATTTCATTGTGGGCGGGCTTATAGTTTTAGAAGTATAGTCCATTATCATCATGGCTAGGAGCATGGCAGCACACAGGCAGACATGGTGCTGGAGAAATTGAGAAGAGAGCCACTGGGTCTGGCTTGGGCTTTTGAAAACTCAAAATGCTCCCCCAGTGACACACCTCCTCTGACAAGGTCACACCTCCTAATCCTTTTCAAGTAGTGCTACTCCCTGATGACTAAGACTCAAATATATGAACCTATGGGGGGGGGGCATTCCTTTTTTCTTCTGTTTGTTTATTTGTTTTCAAGACAGGGTTTCTCTGTGTAGTCCTGACTGTGCTGGAACTCGCTCTGTAGACCAGGATGGCCTCGAACTTAAAGATCTGTCTGTCTCTGCCCCTTGAGTGCTGGTATTAAAGATGTGTGCTGCCACCACCCAGCTATCACCACGTCTTTACTATAGATGCAGTGTGACTAGGTGTCTGAAGTTCCTGCCACTGTTACTTCCTCCACGAAGGTGGACTGTAACCTTGAACTGTGAGCTAAAATGAATCCTTTTCCCCTGAGTTATTTAAAGTCAGGGTGCTTCTTTTCTTTTCTCTCTTTAGATGTATTTATTTTGTGTGAATGAATGTTTTACCTGCATATATGCCTGTGTACCATGTGCATGCCTGGTACCCAGAGAGGTTAGAGGAGGGGTCAAATCCCTTGGAACTGGAGTTACAGACAGTTGTGAGCCACCATGTTGTGAACATCCCATGCTGGGAACTGAACTGAGCCGTCTTTCCAGCCCTTGTCAGTGTATTTTATCACAGCAACAGAAAAGACAGTTAAGACACCCAAAGAGGCCAGGCAGTGGTGGTGCAGCCTGGTCTACAGAGCCAGTTCCCAGACAGCCAGGGCTACACAGAGAAACCCTGTCTCAAAAAAACCAAAAAGCTGTGCAACGGTGGTACTCGCCTTTAATCCTAGCACTCAGGAGCCAGGCAGATCTTTGTGAGTTCGAGGCCAGCCTGGTCTACAGAGCGAGATCCAGGAAAGGCACAAAGCTACACAGAGAAACGCTGTCTCAAAAAACCAAAAAAACCCCAAAAAACAAAAAACAAAAAAAACTATAACACTTACATCTAGAGTCTGTCAAGTTGGCTACACCAACCATCACAAATAGCAGTTTTTAAAAATCAAACATTCTCACACACTACAATCAGTAGATGTGCTGATTATACTTATATGCTGAGGAATGATGAAAGGAAAATATTAATTATAGGAGTAACAAAGAATTCAGACAGGAGACACAGGCAGTTTAAGTGGAAGTTTATTTAGCAAAGAAAATTGAAGTATGTGATATATACAGAGAAATTGCTGCTCCCAAAGGCAGTACCAGCACAATGAGTTCTGTCTAGATTCATAAGTAGTTTTTATGAATATTTATGAGGTAGGTGGCTTATTCATAAGGTAAGGTGACCTTTCCCCCTCTCAAGTCATGGTATGCTAGATTTCTCTTTTAGAGAATGCATTAGTCAGGGTTCTTTAGAGCAGTGGTTCTCAACCTATGTGTTGCAACCCCTTTGGGGGTCGAACAACCCTTTCACATGGGTCACATATCAGATATCCTGCATATCATATATTTATATTATGATTCATAATAGTATCAAAATTACAGTTATGAAGTAGCAACAAAAATAATTTTATGGTTGGGAGTCACCAGAACATGAGGAACTGTATTAAAGGGTCTCAGCATTAGGAAGGTTGAGAACCAGTGGTCTAGAGGAACACAGCTTAGAGAGAGAGAGAGAGAGACAGAGTGTGCATGTGTGTGTGTGTGTGTGTGTGTGTGTGTGTGTGTGTGTGTGTGTGTGGTGAGACCACTGGCTGTACTTCCAAAGGACTTGAGTTTGGTTCCCAGCACCCACAGTCATCTGTAATTACTGTAATGTAATCCCAGTGGATCTGATGCCCTTTTCTGGCCTCCATGAGCACCAGGCACACACATAGTGAACAGACATACATGCAGGCAAAACACTCATGCACATAAATAAAATACATAAATAAGTTCTTGAAAGTAATTATTGTCAATAAAGATTACATTTTAAAGTATTCTTATAAAGAGAATATGAAAATAAAGCCTGATAGTCTTTTGATTAGCACATTTTCCCTTAATGTTATTACTCACAAGGGTTTGTTTAAACCTAACATTCTCCTTGTTTTCCTTTTATTTCATCTGCTCTTTGTTCACAACTTTATTTCTTCTTTTGCCTTGTTTATACACATCTAATTAACTATACATCATTTTTATAAATTCTTAAGTTTCTAAGGTAATACAGATCCATTACTTACTAAGTAACACTCTTTTTTTCCTGCCTCAGTGTCTCTTGTTTTCTCCAAATGAAGTTCTTTGGCATTTAGTATGAATCCCCTGTTGTTGTACACTGTATTGATTTTATCATTACTGATCCATACATGTATGGTGAGTCCTTTCTCCAGCAACAGAGAGTTTCTCAGAAGTTAGGGACTTCCCATAAGAAAACTAAGCATGACGATTATTAGCATGCATTTTTAAGAATGTAAGGTGGTGGCCGTAAGTGTTACAGCTCTGAGGGGAAAGGTTTCCCCAGTGCAGCTGTCACAGCTCTGAGGAGAAAGGCTTCCCCAGTGCAGGTGTTGCAGCTCTGAGGGGAAAGGCTTCCCCAGTGAAGGTGTTACAGCTCTGAGGGGAAAGGCTTCCCCAGTGGAGGTGTTGCAGCTCTGAGGAGAAAGGCTTCCCCAGTGCAGGTGTTGCAGCTCTGAGGGGAAAGGCTTTCCCAGTGAAGGTGTTACAGCTCTGAGGGGAAAGGCTTCCCCAGTGCAGGTGTTGCAGCTCTGAGGGGAAAGGCTTCCCCAGTGAAGGTGTTGCAGCTCTGAGGGGAAAGGTATCCTGGCAGTTAGAAGCCAAGGAATAACACAAAGTCACACCACACAACAAACCTCACACAAGAGATTTATCGGGAGAGACACCAGAGGATGGCCACTTCTGCTCGGGAGAGAAGCAGCAACTGAGCAGGAGGCAGGCTTTATAAAGGGTTTCTTGGGTGGGTGGGGGCGGACCTTTACGGGGTGGCCTGTGATTGATGGGATTTTGTGGGCTGATCTTGGAGCAAGCTCAGGAATTGGTGGGATTCTTTAGCCTGATCTTGGGCTTTTTTTTTTTTTTTTTTCCCCTGTAGGGCAGAGCTTGCATCTCCAAGGGCTGGAAAGTGAGGTTGTGGCCCTTTAGGTGGTCTGGGGGCGGGACCTGGCCACTTGTGCCTTGAAGGGCTTACAGTGGCCATACCTGTAAGTCCAGCACTTGGGGGACTAAGGCAAAAAGGACCAAAAGTTCAAGGCCGGCTTGAGTTGTGTAGCTATATCCTGTCTATGGGAGAGAGGGGAAAAAGATAAAGATAGACACAATGATACACACAATCTTAGCACTTGGGAAGCTGAGGCAGAGGGTTGTGAATTCCAGACAGCCCTGAGCCACACACACAAGACCCTGTCTCAGAAACAAAAAAAATAACAAAAAACCCATAATTCCTTTTCTCAAAGTATAGACAGTTTAACTAGTGCTAACTCTTTTCTGTTGTGTTGTATTGTTTTGTTGTTGTTTGTTTGTTTGTTTGTTTGAGACAGGGTCTCACACTATAGCTTTGAGCTCACTATGCAGCCCAAGCTGGCCTGGAACTCGGAATGCCTTACATCTGCCTCCTGAGTGCTGGGTTTAGAGGACTGTGTCATCATGTCCAGCTTCACCTATTTAATCTAGGCCCATGTGAGGACTTGAACCAGAATATGTTTATGTCATTTCAGGATTTGGTGACATTTGGGGATGTGTCTGTAAATTTCACTCAAGAGGAATGGGAATGGCTGAATGATGCTCAGAGAGACTTGTACAGGAAGGTGACGTTGGAGAACTATAAGAGCCTAGTGTCGCTGGGTAAGGAGGTCTCTGCAGAATTCCAACTCTACACACCGGGCTGGGTTCTGTGAAATATCTCTGAGATGCCTCTGAGATGCTTTACTAAATTTCCCCTCTTTATTAAAAATTTTTAAAAATTACATCTCTCTCTCTCTCTCTCTCTCTCTCTCTCTCTCTCTCTCTCTCTGTGTGTGTGTGTGTGTGTGTGTGTGTGTGTGTGTTGGGGAGTTGTGTGCACATGCCACAGAGTGCATGTGGAGGCCAGAAGACAACCTGTGGAGTCAGTTCTCTCCCTCCACCTTTACAGGGGTTCCATGAATGGAACTCAGATCATCAGGCTTTCACAGCAAGCCCTTTTCCCACTAAGCCATTTATTTTATTGGCCCAATTTCTCCTTCTTATGCCCATCATGTAATGGCACATGCCTGTAGTTCCAGTTCCAGAGGGCTGGTGTATTAGTCAGGGTTCTCTAGTTAAAAAAAAAAAAAATATATATATATATATATATATATATATATATATACATAATACTCATTCATATATATATATTTTCACACATATAAACCACATATTATATATTACATATCATATAACATATAAAGGGGATTTATTAGAATAGCTTACAGGCTATGGTCCAGCTAGTCCAACAAAAGGTCCAAGAATCCATTAGTTGTTCAGTCCACAAGGCTGGATGTCTCAGCTGGTCTTCAGTATACACTAGAATTCCAAAGAAGTAGGCTCTAATGTCAGTGAAGTAATGGAGAGAGAGAGAGAGAGAGAGAGAGAGAGAGAGAGAGAGAGAGAGAGAGAGACAGAGACCAAAAAGCGAGAGCTTCCTTCTTCCATGTCCTTTATATAGGCTGCCAGCAGAAGGAGTGGCCCACATTAAAGGTGGATAGTCCAACCTCAAAAGATCCAGATTAAAAATGGATCTTCCCACTTCAAATGCTCTAATTAAGGGGGGAAAATCCCTCACAGGTGTACCCAGCCACTTGGGTTTTAGGTAATTCCAGATGTAGTCAAGTTAACAACCAAGAATAGCCATCACAGCTGGGGAGGGAGGACTGCCTTGGGGAAACAGCCTGGCAAACCCAGTTTTAAAAGTTCAAAGAAAATTGCTTCCCCCCACCTTTTTTCTTTTTCTTTCTTTCTTTTTTTCTTTTTTCAAGACATGGTTTCTCTGTATAGCTTTGGAGCCTGTCCTGTCCTCACCTTTTCTTATGCTCCTCAAATAATTTATATTTTACAGAATTTGTAGCCTTTTTCAGACTGTCCCTTTGTGTCACTCACTCTAAAGAATATTCCCATCTCCCCCATCTCCTACCTGCAGGGCCTCACCTTCCTGATGAGCAGGGGACTGGATTTGATCCCCGACAGTGGCTAATTCCTCTTGTGTTTCTTGGAAGCAGGGATTCCTGTTTACAAGCCGGCTGTGATCTCATTGCTGGAACAAGGAAAAGACCCCTGGATGGTGCAGAGGGAGGGAGCAAGAGACGCAAGCCCTGGTGAGTGGGGCCAAGCTAGGGAGGTGGGGGCCCCTGTCGGGAAAGGCTCACATGTTGGGAAAGCCTAGCTCATCGTTAGCGCTTCTGGAGTAGTCTCTTTCTTTTCTTTTTTTGTTTTTTTTTCGAGACAGGGCTTCTCTGTGTAGTTTTGGAGCCTGTCCTGGAACTCACTTGGTAGACCAGGCTGGCCTTGAACTCACAGAGATCCACCTGGCTCTGCCTCCCGAGTGCTGGGATTAAAGGTGTGTGCCACTACCACCGGGCTGGAGTAGTTTCTTTCTTTCTTTCTTTTACCACCGGGCTGGAGTAGTTTCTTTCTTTCTTTCTTTCTTTCTTTCTTTCTTTCTTTCTTTCTTTCTTTCTTTCTTTTTTTTTAATATTTTATTATTATTTATTTATTTATGTGTACGTGTGTGTTTGTCTGTATATGTGCATGTATCTAAGATTAGGGCCATCCCCTGAATCTGGAGTTATAAGCAGTTGTAAGCTGCCTGATGTGGGTGCTGGGAATTGAACTCGGGTCCACTGCAAGAACAATACATGTTCTTAACCACTGAGCCATCTCTCCAGCCCTGGAGTAGTTTCTTTTAAAGTATGTGGTCCATACAGAGGATGATCCATCAAGCTGAGCTGGTCTAGAGTGAGTGAGCTGCAGAGATACGTTGGAGCATCAAGTCAGGAGAAGCCTGGGAGCCAGGAGCTGTTGATGGACAGAGGGCTCCAGGCAGATTGCCTACCAGAGTGAGACTTCCCGTTAGCCATTCCCACCATTAGCCATTCCCACCACAGACCTAAAACCATCAGAAAACACAGATTCAGTAAAGTTCATAACAGTAGCAAAATTACAGTTATGAAGTACCAATGACAATAGTTTTGCTCCTTTTGTAAGACTTATTTTTATTTAACGTGTATGAGTGTTTTGTCTGGATAGTACACCACACGCAATACCTGCATAGGCCAGAAGAGGGCATCCGATGCAGACGTAGTTAAACTGACGATATGGGAGCCGGGAACTGGACCTGGGCCTTTTCAAGAGCAGCCAGTACCAATCTCATTCTCTCTTATTGGGTGATCGATTGTCAAGGGCTGCGAAGTTCCATTTGTGTATCTTCACCTGTCTCCTGTAGATTCTGATAGTTCATGGGTTTTGTTACTATTCTTTCCAATAGTTTTAATTTCTCTTTCACTTGGGTATTTTAAAAGATAATTTTCTTGTTCCTTTACATTTTGGTCAGATTGTTTTATTGTATTTGACCGGATAGTGGGTTTTTAATAAAATCAGATAGTGGGTTTCTATATTTTTTTTGGAGAAGGGGCTGTTCTGAGACAGGGTTTCTCCGTGTAGCCCTGGCTGTCCTGGAACTTGTTCTATAGACCAGGTTGGCCTGGAACTCAGAGATCCGCCTGCTTCTGCCTCCCGAGTGCTGGGATTAAACGAGAGCGCACCACTGCCCGGCTCCTCTTGTTTTCTTTAATCAGTGATCCTTATAAAGGAACCTAATTTTGGCTTTACGTTTTCTGTTGATTCTATCTACTTTGTTATTTTCTCACGTAGCTTGTGTTTTTCCACTCCCTGTGGGTTTCTGCTGGTCTTTCCTGAGGTCGCCCCTCAAGGAGTTACTGTCTTTGTTTGTTTATTGTGTAATTATACGCACTTTAGAATTACAACTGTTCCTTAATACTCTGATAGTGAGTACATGCCAGACATAATTAGGTCTCTTAAATTTAATTCTTTTGAGGGTAGAGAACATCTCTGTCTGATTTCAGTCAGTACTTTGAAATTTGTTGAAATGAAATTTCACCTGTCTCCTGTAGATTCTGATAGTTCATCACGAAAAGGCCTGACTTATTGAACACACTGTGACTACTCATTGGATCAGTGTTGATCAATGTAGTTATATCAATATAAAGTAGGACACAGTAGTTAATTCTGCTGAGACCCACTATGCATTTACTAATTTTTGCCAAGATTTATCAGTTTCTAAGACCCTGCTTTTGGTAATGTTGGGACACTGAGATGTCTCATCGGATAAAGGCACTTACCTCCAAGCCTGATGACCTGAATTTGATCCTCAGGACACACATGGTGGAAAGAGAGAATCAGATCCCACAAACTGTCCTCTGACCACCACACAAATGTCAAAACATTCGCTTATGTGCACACATTTAATAAATGTAGTTTTTAAAAGAGGTAATCTTATTTGGGTCTAATAAAGAAAAGCCAAATTAAAACCTGTACTAAATTAATAAAAGCAAGCAGTTTGATAGAAAATTATGTTTTCATGAAGACATTGTGGCTTCAGGAATCAACTGAAAAATTACATTTAGTTAGAACTTATTACAAAGAAAATTGTTTTCAGAAACACCTTCTTAGAATGCAAAAATTAACCATAGAGTAGCTCTAGCTGTCCTGGAACTCACTATGTAGACCAGGCTGGCCTCATCCACACAGAGAACCACCTGCCTCTGCTCTACTAGTACTGAAATTAAAGGTATGTGCCACTGTGCCCAGCTTAATCACCTTTCTTAATTTAGTAGTGAAGCTGCATTAAGAGATGTTAAATCCTTTAAATTCTTTTGTATTTTACTTTCTCTGTTTGAGCACTTTCTTTTCTTATAATGAATAAATTTTAAAATATCTATTTGCTTGGTATCCTTTAGATTGGGATTATGTCTTCAAAGGCATTGAATTTTCATCAAAGCGAGATATTTATGACGAATCGGCCAAAGTCCTACCCATGGGAAGAAGCCATCTTAGTTATAGCCTTGACTGTCCCAATTTGAAAGAAAACCATGAAAGTGAAGACTGGTTTAAGAACAGATTGGGAGGTCAGGAGGTGCATCCTAATCAATTGCTCATCATTCATAAAGAAATCTATGAAGATCAAAGTAATGGGTGTAATCCATCTTGGCAAACATTTCATCAGGATGCAATACTAGATATACCACAGAGTTTTTCTACCAAAGAAAGAACACATCAATGTGAGCCACAAAAGAGAAGTTACCGAAAAAAGTCTATGGAAATGAAACATAAGAAGGTCCATGTAGAGAAGAAAATTCTGAAATGTAATGAATGTGAAAAAGTCTTTAACCAGAGTTCATCCCTTACTCTCCACCAGAGAATTCATACTGGAGAGAAACCCTATGCATGTATTGAATGTGGGAAAGCCTTCAGCCAGAGTGCAAACCTAGCTCAACATAAGAGAATCCATACGGGGGAGAAACCTTATGAATGTAAAGAATGTAGGAAGGCCTTCAGCCAGAATGCACATCTTGCTCAACATCAAAGAGTTCATACTGGAGAGAAACCTTATCAGTGTAAAGAATGTAAAAAAGCCTTCAGCCAGGTTGCACACTTGACTCAGCATCAAAGAATTCATACCGGAGAGAGACCTTTTGAATGTATTGAATGTGGAAAAGCCTTTAGTAATGGTTCATTTCTTGCTCAGCATCAGCGAATTCACACAGGAGAGAAACCTTACGTGTGTAACGTGTGTGGGAAAGCTTTTAGTCACCGTGGATACCTAATTGTACATCAAAGAATTCATACTGGAGAGAGACCCTATGAATGTAAAGAATGCAGGAAGTCTTTCAGCCAGTATGCACACTTGTCTCAACATCAGAGAGTCCATACTGGAGAAAAACCTTATGAATGTAAAGTATGTAGAAAAGCTTTTAGCCAGATTGCTTACCTCGATCAACATCAGAGGGTTCATACTGGAGAGAAACCTTATGAGTGTGCTGAATGTAGAAAGGCCTTCAGCAACAGTTCATCACTTGCTCAACATCAGAGAAGTCACACTGGAGAGAAACCCTACATGTGTAAGGAATGTAGGAAAACATTTAGCCAAAATGCAGGCCTTGCTCAACATCAAAGAATTCATACTGGAGAGAAACCTTATGAATGTAATATTTGTGGGAAAGCCTTTAGTTATAGTGGATCCCTTACTCTACATCAGAGAATTCATACCGGAGAGAGACCTTACGAATGTAAAGACTGCAGGAAATCCTTCAGGCAACGTGCACACCTTGCTCATCATGAGAAAGTACATATTATGGAGTCATTCTTGTCCCTTTCCTCTCCATCACCCTCTCCATCCAATCAGTTGCCGAGAGCTATAGGTTTGATCTCATAAATCTGACCCATTAGAACCATTTCTATTTCATCATCCTTGTCTTCTACATGGTAATCTGTTTTATGTGGAATACTGAAATAACTTTCCAGTGTGTTCACCCATGCCTCTGTCAGTTTTTATACTTCAGCCAAACTTAGAAAAACACATTGTGGTCATATTATTTATCCTTCATTAATTAGGATTACTTACTGACATCCAAAAATTCACTGGGAAAAAGCACACAGTCCTTAGAGTAACCTAACAAGCTACCTTGTCCCCAGCACCTTGTTTCAAACTACCTTCTAAAGCCTTCATGTCAATATTCTCTCTCCTCTCTCTCTCTCTCTCTCTCTCTCTCTCTCTCTCTCTCTCTCTCTCTCTCTCTCTCTCTCTCCAGAATTAAAATAGATCTAGGCTCTAATCCTTGCTCTTCCTTTTTCCATCCCTAATTTTAGAGCATTTGGTCCTTTGTAACCTTCAGTCTTATTTATATTATGGGACTAATAATGGTTCTACCTCAAAAGCTATTGGGAGAAGTAAATAATGCATGTAAATTTCTTAGCAGAGTGCCTAGCGTAAAATAATATTAATCTACAATAAAAATATGATGATACACAAAGAAGAGTTGGTCATTTTAATCATAAAGAAGCAAAAACACAGACCTGGGACATTATAACTTTTTGGTTTTAATTAGAAATACTGAAGTTGGAGACTGAGGACTGAGCTCAGTTTGTAAAGTGATTTCCTAACATGCACAATCCTAGGTTCAATCCCCAGTACCACATAAGATGGACATAAAAGTTCAAGGTTATTCTTGGCTACACAGCCAGTTCAAGTCCAGCCTGGGCTACATGAGATCCTATCTTAATACATATAACAAGTGGGTGCCATCTAATGCAGTTTGGGTTGACATTAGACTGATGATAGAGGGAAACATGTTAACTTCTATTTCATAGCATGAATATGTAAATATATGACTGGACAAGAAAAAAGATTTCATTGTTCAAGTTCTATGACACCACACTTGCTTTTCTCTAAAAAAAAAAAAAAAAAGAAAGAAAGAAAAAGAAAAAAATCACTCCAAGGTAGAATTTACTGAGATATATCATTATATATATATATATATGTATAAACAAAAGAAAAACAAGTATTTAAAAAACAAGGCAGAAAATCTGACCAGTAATCAGTGAACTAGAGTACTTACCCAGTATGTACCACAGTTAAAGCCTTTAATACACATCTCCAGTTATTTTTTTAAAGAGATCGTGTGTGCGTGTGCATTTGTCTGTGTTTGTGTGTGTGTGTGCATGCATGCGCGCACACTCGCTTGTGCACACTTGCACAAGTGCCTGAGGAAGGCTCTGGATCCCCTGGAGCTGAAGAGCTGAAGTTACACCCGTTGATGAGCCACCTAATGTGGATGCTGTGCTCTTAACCAGAATTCTCTCTCCAGCCCTACATCTCAGTTAATTCAAAAGAATTCAAGTGTTGTGAATGTTTTCTGGCCAGAATGGAATGACCTTGGAAACAATATATAACAGAAAGATAACCCGAATGTGCCCAAAAGTTGAACCCAACTAGCAAACTTTTCAGGAACTCAGTTCACAGAAGACATCATAAGAATGGACTGGGGTCTGCAGAGATGGCTCAGCGGTTAAGAGCACTTGTTGCTCTTGCAGTGGACCTAGACTCAGTTCCCAGCACCCACATGGTGGCTCACTACCACCTGTAACTCCAGGTCCAGGGCTTCTGATGTCCTCTTAGAGGCTCCCAGGACGGTGCACAGACAGACATGCAGACAAAACACTCATAACATACGCATAACATACAAAAATCTCTCTTAAAGGAAAGAATGGGAACTACAGAAAGAACAGAAGGCTTGGAGTATATCTTGAGGACAGAGTACCAACCAGCTTAGCATGTATGAGGGAAGCCCTACCTAGGTTTGATCCCCATCACCTGCCCCCTCACCAATTCTGAGTGAAAATCAAAACAAAAACTGATTATTTGAGGATGTCCATAAAACTAATGAACTTTTTGTGTGCATAAGGAAAATGGAAAGAATATGTTACCAGTGTCTCGGATTATAACAGGTACTACAAGTCCTCTTGCTAAAAAGCATTGACTCTAGACTTAGTCTCACAAAACCACCATAAAAGGTGCCCAGAGGACCCCGGTTAGTATCCTAAACCTGCAGTCACCTTGGATTCTAGGAACAAGGGTGCCAATCAGTATTTTTATAGGGCTCAGGAAATGGCTCAGCCAGGAAAATGCTTTCCATGCAAGCATGGGGACCTGAGTTGAGATTCCCAGCAATCACTCAAAAGCTTGGTACAGCATATGCCAGTCTATGACCACAGCACCACAAGAACAGAGACAGGCAGATCCTGTTGACTCATCAGTCTAAATTGATGAATTCTAAGATCAGTGAGAAACTCTCAAATCATAAGGTGACCAACCATCAATACGGCTCAGTCCATAACACCTCTTGCTGCATTAGCCTGATGACCCGGATTCAAGCCCCAGGACCGATGGGGAAGTGGTGGAAGAGAATCTACTTTCCAGGGTTGTCCTCTAACCTCCAGGTGTGCATCATGGCACATGTTCTCCTCACCTCATGCATACACGTAAGCAATCTTTATTTTTTTTTTTTTTTTTTTTTTGGTTTTTCGAGACAGGGTTTCTCTGTGTAGCTTTGCGCCTTTCCTGGGACTCACTTGGTAGCCCAGGCTGGCCTCGAACTCACAGAGATCCGCCTGGCTCTGCCTCCCAAGTGCTGGGATTAAAGGCGTGCGCCACCACCGCCCGGCTCGTAAGCAATCTTTAAAAAGTGAGCAATTGGATCACTTGACATCAGCTTTCAGACACATGTTCTCTCTGCTGCACACATACTTCCCACACACATACATACATATGTGCTCACACACTTTTTTTTTCTGACAAAGGATGAAAACCCATATGATGGTGAGATTGTACCCTGGACCAAGAATAATCTTACATGTTACCAAAGCTCTAGCTCTGGCTTCCTCTCAGCATCCTAGTCTATGTGATCTCTATAGGAAGAATTCAGACAAGACACACACAGCATTATGTAGATAACAGGCATCTATTTAAAGGCAAAGTATAGGCTGGGTGTGGTGGAGCACGCCTTTAATCCCAGCACTCAGGAGGCAGAGGCAGGTGGATCTCTGAGTTCGAGGCCAGCCTGGTCTGCAAAGTGAGTTCCAGAACAGCTAGTACTGTTACACAGAGAAACCCTGTCTCAAAAAACAACAAACAAAAAAACCAAAATAAGGCAAAATACACCATTCTCAAAGGGGACCATTGTGGGGTGAAAGTGGACAGTAGCCACAGAAAGCTAGACAGACTTAATATCATTTCTGTTGTCTCTAGAGCAGAAAATGTTCCCCAACAGCGTTTTTCCACATGGGTGATTGACAGGCCTATTGGATTAAGACTGAAGGGAGGAAACAATGGTAAATCTCTGTTCCTTATCAGAAAGCCTTTCTGAGCAGTTCAAAACATCGTCTTTACCTAAGGCTGGAGATTTGACTCCAATTGCACTGTTTTGACTGATAATCAGAGTCCTGCATTTGTGTTTCCTGGTTTTACAAGTTGCTGCTACTGAGGGATGGGTCCACACTCAACAACTTTAGGCCTGCTAATGCCTAACTAGCTACCTGATATTATGGGAATAACAATGCTTCCCTATACTGATACCTTCCTGGAATCACCCTGTAGAGCCATGTTGTATGATGGACTTTCTTGGGGAGATGCAACACACACACACACACACACACACACACACACACACACACACACACACACACACGTCTACTTATCCCAGAAAGGGAACCCACTACAGACCAAAGTAATGATTGCATCAAAGTCCAACTTGGTAAACCAATGAGGTTTTTTGGGTGTTTTTTTACTTTTTGTTTTTTAAATATGTACTTTACATGTTTTGTCTAGATGTATGTCTAGTGCCTGAGGAAGGCAGAAGAGGGTGTCAGATTCCCTGAAACTTGAGTTATAGATGGTTTTGAACCACCACGAGGGTGCTGGGAATGTCTCTAGCCCCCAAATGAGTTTTGTGGGTTTGTTTTGTTCTGTTTTGTTTTTCCTGGAGACAGGGTTTCTCTATATAGCTTTGGAGCCTGTCCTGGAACTTGCTCTGTAGCCCAGGCTGGCCTCAAACTCACAGAGATCTGCCTGCCTCTGCCTTCCAAGTGCTGGGATTAGACGTGTGTACCACCGTTGCCCAGCACCAAATGACTTTTCTTTTTTTTTTTTCGAGACAGGGTTTCTCTGTGTAGCTTTGCGCCTTTCCTGGAACTCACTTGGTAGCCCAGGCTGGCCTTGAACTCACAGAGATCCGCCTGGCTCTGCCTCCCGAGTGCTGGGATTAAAGGCGTGCGCCACCACTGCCCGGCTCAAATGAGTTTTTATTGGGGTTCCTAACAGAAGTATGGATGAGGGTGTACTTATAAGAGTAGGCATTACGGGGTTGGGGATTTGGCTCAGTGGTACAGTGCTTACCTAGCAAGCATAAGGCCCTGGGTTTGGTCCTCAGCTCCGGGGGCGGGTAGGGGGGGGGAGTAGGGATTACAGACATGGGCGCTACCATATGACTTTAACATAGGTTCAAGGGATCCAGCTGAGGTGGAGAGGATTTTGTGGAAAGTGTTCTACCAGAGTTATCTCCCCAGCCTTCTTGTTTCTGTTTGTATGTGCACGGGTGTTTTGCCGGCATGTCTGTCTGTGCACCACATGCATGCCTAGTACCTTTGGAGGCCAGAAGAGGGCGTCAGAGCCCCTGGAACTGGAATTGCAGCTATGAGCCACATCCCAGATGGCATCCTCTTAGGGATATACCACTGATCTGGAACCAACCTTCCAGGCAGATGAGAGAGGATAAAGCTTTGGGCAGGGGTGAGGGGGGTAGAAAGGGAAAGAGAAAAGCACGCCTCTCCTTGATCCTCTTCTGTGCCACTCTTCACCCATTTGCTGCAGTGACTTTATTTTTGTTTACATAATGAAAATTTAACCTTTAAACAGCATGACAGCTGCTTTTACCTTGCCTGCAAGTTGGTTGTTTTCTTACTTGTATTAGAGCTTTTATTGCTGAGACAAAATACCAGAGCAAAACGAGGTAAGATTTATTTTGGTTTTAGTCCATCATAGCAGGGTGAGCAGGGTAGGTAGGGGAGAGCTCTCATGTGGTAATCAGAAAAAAGAGGGGTAGAGAAGGTTCTTGTGAAAGCTCCCCAATATTAGCTTAAGATGCCATAGCAAAATACAATAAATTGGTTGACTTGAAAGGGGAGGAGGGAGGAGAAGTGGCTCCGTAGTTTAGAGCACTTGTTATTGCAAAGATTCAATTCTCAGCACCCACATGGTAACTCACAACCATAACTCCAGTTCCAGGGAATCTGATGCCCTCTTCTGGTCTCCAAGAGCACCAGGCACATGCATGGTGCACATATATACAGGCAGGCAAAACATTCATTCATATAAAATATTTTTAATTCTTTATTCTTCTCTCATATACCTCGACTGCAGCTTCCTCTCCCTTCCCCTTCCCCTTCTCTAAGTCCCTTCCCCCACCTTCCCTCTCCCCCAGATCCACTGCTCCTCTATTTCTCTTCAGAAAGAGCAGGCTTCCCAGGGACATCAACCAGAAACAGCAGAACAAGTTACAATAAGACTAGGCACAAACCCTCATATCAAAGTTGGATAAGGCACTTAGCAAGAGGAAAAGGGTCTCAAGAGCAGGCAAAAGAGTCAGAGACACCCCCACTCCCACTGCTGGGATACCTCAAAACCCCCAAGCTAAACAACCATAACATGTAGAGGACCTAGCACAGATTCATGCAGGCTCCAAGACTGCTGCCTCAGTCTCTGTGAGGTCCCTGTGCCCTGCTTAGTCGATTCTGTAGGCCATGTTCTCCTAGTGACCTCAACCACTCTGGCTCCTACAAGCCTTTCTCTCCCTCTTCTGCAGGGTTCCCTGAGCTCTGACTAATGTTTGGCTGTGAGTCTACATCTGCTACCATATATTCATACACATAAAATAAAAATTTTAATTCTCAAAAAGATTGTTTTAAAGAAAGGATGGGACATGACACAGTACCCAAGGACACACCCACACCCCCATGATCTAGTTCCTCCAGCAAAGCCTCATCCAGAACCTCCTACCAGCTGGGGATTATAAGCCTATTGTTCATATTTCCTATTCAAACCCCAACATTTGTGGTTAAATTCAGATCCCCATGATCAAACACTATAAACTTTTCTTAAGAAACTTGGTTTTTTTAATTTCTTAAGAAAATTTAGGTGTTCTCCTAAATAGCTTTTGCAGAAGGAAAACTCGTTCAAAAGAGCCTGATTATATACAATCTAGTCACACAAAAGAACTCGGACTTTATTTCTTATATAACTTACACAAGCTGGAAAGAGGGACAGAAAAATACATTGAATGGGTTGGACAGCTCAAAGGAAAACATCCAATACATTAACCTAGGAGTTCTTCCATGTATTAATCAGCTCGAGCTTCTATAACACAGTATCACAGACTGGTGAATTAAAGAGAAATCAGGTTCTCATAGTTCCTCTATAGGCTGGAAATCCAAGGTCAGGGCATCACACTGGTCAGGTTCTCATAAGGGCTTTTTCTTGGTTTACAGATGGCTGCCTGTGTTCTCACATGGTACAGAAAGAGATCAAGCCCTCTGGTGTCTCTGATCAATAAACTTATCAAAAAGGCCCATCCGCATCATGACTTTATTAATCTCATTTCCAAGTACCATCACACTGAGGGGTTAGGGCTTCAACATATGAGTTGGGGTGACACAAATATTCAGGCCATAAAAACACAAACACATAGTTACGTTTTGTACACCAATTAGCATTATTACATAAAATGCTGTTTATTTATATAAATATAGACTTTTTTTCAAATAAAAAAAGTAAAAAATAGCTTCTCCCTGCTCAGAAGTTCCTCATTGTTCAGTATCTTCTTCCCACCCCACCCCCAAGCCTGTCTTAGTCACACAGATTTTCACAGTGTATCTTCACATCCATGGAGGCAGTGTGGTATTGGCTACTGCTCTACACCACTGTGAATACTATCTTTAGCAACCTCTTCTTTGTTCTCACTCCAACACATTTCTGTCAGGAGAAAGAGGCACCCTGTTTACTGTTTTGCCTGCTAGGTCCTTACACACAGGAGTTCTAGTTCTGAGAACAGACTCAACACTCCATTTTCCTGGGACCTCAACTCAGGCTCAAAGCACCATCTAGAAAAAAAATGGACTTTGCAGTTCCATTTCTTTGTATGTATCCAATGAATTATCCTTAAAAATTACACTGGAAATAAAATACGAACTGAAAAACACCTTCATTCACAAACCCTAATCCAATATCCTGAGCACACCTCAGATGATTTCAGATCTTCAGTTCAAAATCCACCAGCTACTTTTGCTCTTTGGCTTTCAAAGGGAGAATATCATAAAATGGCCCCATAGACACAAAACACATTATAGGCAGATAGTTCCCTCCCTCCAATGAATGATTTCTGATTTAGGATTTTTCAGCATTACAGTGTACAGAAGCAATAGCCATGAGGCTAGGAATTATGATCTTTCCCTAGGCTGACGATAAGCAGCAGTAAGCAGTAAGATAACTCTCGAAATGCTGGGCAGCAGTATCAGGTCAGGTCATAGCCCTCAGGAAGCCATGCAATCAGGAGAGTGAACAACTGGGACTCCACATTATACTGTGCTGCTAAACGATCACATTTGGTAGGGTAGGTATATTAAATATATTTCTGTTTTAAATGTTTCAACCTATGGACATACATCATCATAAGTCAAGAACACTTACACACATTCTCCATGCCTCTGAACACTTCTTTGACATCCTTTTTAGCTTTTGCAGAGTTAGCAACAACTTCAGGATTTTTCCTCTGAATGTGTGCTCTGATGTCGGATTAGAGATGAGCTCCGACTATATGCCTTACCACATTTGCTACATTCATATGGTTTCTCTGAAGAATGACTTCTCTGATGTCGTATAAGGTCCGAGCCACTACTAAACGCCTTCCCACATTCATTACATTCATAGGGTTTCTCCCCAGTATGACTTCTTTCATGTAGAATGAGGGATATGCGCTGAGTAAAGGATTTCTTACATGTTTTGCATGCATAGGGCTTCTCTCCAGTGTGAATTCTTTCATGCTGTGCAAGGTGAGCACTCTGGCTGAAGGCTTTCCCACACTGATCACATTCATAAGGTCTATCTTCACTGTGAATTCGCTTATGTCGGGTAAGGGATATTCGGTGACTGAAGGCTTTCCCACATTCTTCACACTGATAGGGCTTTTCTCCAGTATGAATTCTTTGATGTTCAATAAGAAATGACTGGCGGCCAAAAACTTTACTACATTTATTGCATTTGAAAGGTTTCTCTTCTGAATGAATGTTCAGATGTACTTTAAGGTTTTTCATTCCACAAAACATCTTTCCACATTCCTTGCACTCAATGAGTTTCTTTTTTCTCTTATGAATTTTCTGGTGTTGAATAAGGGATGAATACCTATTGCACACTTTCTCACATTTATTGCACTTAAACTGCTTCTCCCCCTTATGAGTTCTTAGGTGCAGAATAAGGGAGGAAAGCCGTCTAAAGTCTTTCTGGCATTTATCACATTTGTAGGGTTTCCCTGAAGTGTGAATTCTCTGATGAAGCATTAAGGATAAGATCCTACTGAAGGACTTCCCACATTTCCTACATGTAAAAGGATTTTCTAAATGGTGAGTTCTCTGCTTGAGACCCTGACTTAAGGCCTTCTTAGTTTCATGAGTTTTCTTTCCAATACAAATTCTCTTATGCACAAGGACTGTCTTCTTTTTGAAGCCTCTGCCATATTTATTGTATTGTATTTTCTTTCTATTGTGAATTCTCTTATGAAGTAAAAGGGATGACATCTGGCTGAAGGCTTTCTCACATTTTCTGCACTGGTGGATACTCTCAACAATGTGATTATTAGGGTGTACACTGAAAGATGGGCATGAACCTGGGGCCTTCTCATGGTTCAAATTTTCCTTTCCATTGTGAGTTCTCCTATGTATCATCAGAGTTAATTTTTTATTAAAAATTTCCCCACATTTGTCACATTCATAGCTTTTCTTCCGATTGTGAATTCGCTGATGAAGAATGAGAGATAAGATCTGTCTGAAAACTTGTCTACAATTACTGCATCCATAAGACCTCTCTCCAGTGTGAAAGTCTTGATGAAGTTTAAAAGACAAACTTCGAGAAAAGGTTTTCCCACAATTATTACACTTTAAAGATTTCTTGCCTGAATGTCTTTTCTTGGGTTTTCTTGGGAGTGAATTTTTGTTACATTTTGTCCTCCCTGTGGTGACCTTTCCTTGTGAAGAAACTGGTTTCTGATGGATACTTTGCCCAGATTTGTTACATAGATTTGGTGGTAACTTCTTGGTCTCACACTTAGACCCTGATTCTGAAATACACCAAGAAGTTAGAATTAGTTTTTCTGTGCTGAAGAAATGAAGCTTGTGTAATAAAAAAGGAGTCATTATAATCGGTGATTATAACAACACAATGTTAACAAGAACAGTGTCCCCACTACTATACTAAAGTCTTTGTGGTAATTACTTTTGTTTGTTCTCTGAGACAGGGTTTCTCTGTGTGACAGCCTTGATTGTCCTGAAACTCACTTTGTAGACCAGGCTGGCCTCCAATTTTACAGATTTCTTTATTAATGATCTTCCTGCTTTGTGATGATTATTTTTAATCAACAGTGTGACACAATCCAGAATCCCTGGAAGAAGGGCATCTGAGAGTATCTTACTCGTCTTTATTCACTGTGGGCAGCACCATTCCTGGGGCTCAGGGTTCCAGATGGAGTAGAAAGGAGAAAGCCGGCTGAGCAACGCATGCATTAGTGCACTGCTCAGCTCTTAACTGTGGATATAAAGTGGCGGGTTGCTTCGAGTTCCTGCTGCTTTAACTTTCCCTCAGTGATGGACTGTGACCTAGAATTGTGAACCAATAAATCCTTTTTCTCTTAAGATGCTTTTTTTCTAGGTATCTATTTAATCACAGCAACAAGAAACAAATGTAGGACAGGGCTTTCCAGAAATATTTAGTAACTGAAATTCAGGAAAGTTTGAAGTTTGAAAGAGAATAAATCATTTTTATATATGTTATATTTTATACTATATACATTTAACTTTATAAACTGTTCATTAGTTAAACATATTTCACTACATGAAATGTTCATAAAAGGGAATATTTATACAAAAATGTTAAATGGTTACTTGGGATTAAAGGTGGAAATAGAAATTAACTGTAGATGGGTTAAGGGAGTTACCTGTATGATGAAAATCGCCTAAAACTGGATTAAGGTGACATCAAACTTTGTAAATTTATGAAAAAAACGGATTATACTCTTAAACTTAGTGAATACCTCTATAAAATTATGAATCCTAAAAGCATATTCTTGAATGTCAGATTCTGAAAAGCACAAATATGCTAACAGAGTTACTCTCCAACCTGTTGAGTGCCTGCAGACTGTGTGGGATGCTCCAAGTTTCCTGGCTTTTGTGAGCTGTCACTCATGCAGGGGTGGGCCTTGGTGACGCAGCTGTGTGTGAGACATGTCTACTCCTGTAAATGAGCCCTGACCACCTTCCTGTAAGTAACCCCAATAAAACTCATTGGTTCACCAAGTTGGACTTTGGTGTTATTTATACTTTGATCTGTCGTGGGATCCCTATTTGGGGTGAGTAGATGTGTGTGTTGTGTCCCCAGGAAAGGTTTTGTCACACAGTACACTCTGGGGTGGACTCTTGGTGATGCAGCTGTCTTTGAGTCATTTCTGCTCTCCTAGGTAACCTTTCACCCATATTCCTGCAAATAACCTCAATAAAACTCATTCGTTTATCAAGTTGGACTTTGGTGGTATCCTTGGTTGGTCTGTCATTAGTTCCCTGTCTGGGGTGAGTGATGTTTATCTACCTCTCCCTGGAACAGTGTTAGGTAACAGTGCGTGACACCATTCCATGGGGTGAGGTCCTGGGCTACACTACATGAGCACAAGCATTCACAACTTCTTGGCTGTCGCTGCTGCTGCAAGCTGCTACAACTTCACCGTGATGAACTTTACCCTCAGAATGTAAACCAAAAGTGAACCCTTTTGTGGTTGTTTGAATGAGAATGACCCCAAAAGGTTCATCTATTTGAATGCTTAGTCACCAGTTCATGGCCTTGTTGGAGTTGGTGATGCCTTTTTAGAAGAAGTGTGTCACTGGACATGGATTCTGAGGTTTCAAGAACCCACACCAGGCTGTCTTTCTCTCTCTGCCTGATGCCGGCAGTTCAGGATGGAAAATGCTCAGCTACTGCACCAGTTTAATGCCTGTTTGCCTTCTGCCATGATGATCAGGGACTAATCCTCTAAAACGGTAAGCAAGCCTCCAATTAAATGCTTTCTTTTATGCCAGGCTTGGTGGCACACACCATTAATCCTAGCACTCAGGAGGCAGAAGAGAGTGGATCTCTGAGTTCGAGGCCAGCCTGATATACATACAGAATGAGTTCCAAAACAGCCAGGGATACACAGAGATACCCTATCTCAAAAAACAAAAACAAAAGAAAGAAAGAGAGAGAGAGAGAGAGAGAGAATGAAAGAGGGAGGGAGGGAGGGAGGGAGGGAGGGAGGGAGGGAGGAAGGAAGGAAGGAAGGAAGGAAGGCTGGAAGGAAGGCTGGAAGGCAAGCAGGCAAGTTTTCTTTTATGAGTTGCCTTGCTCATGGTGTCTCTTCACAGCAATGGAACAGTGACTAAGAACCTTTCTCCCTTAAGTTGCTTTTGTCAGAGTATTTGACCACAACTGATGGAAAAGTAATCAAGACAGAAGACTAGCTATGCTATATTATAGTATTATATGTTATATTACAAATATATAATATATTTGTCAAAATATTAATGTGTTTGGTTTTGGAGTACCCATCCAGCCCTTGCTGGATGTACTACTCAACATACAATCTAGGACCACTTTACCTTTCTCAAGTCTGGACAATTATGAATTGTGAAGCACATGCTACTCCATGAATGCTGGGGAACTTCTGTCATCCTGCAGCTGTTTAATATCTGGTAACAACTATCATAACTACAATTAGAAGAATAGTATACTAGAATTACATCCTGGTAAAATGAAGAGTTAAAGAAAGCAACAGAAAATTTCACCACAAAGCCAGCAAGATCAAATAAACAAGAAGTCTGGCTCCCCAAGGCTCAGAAAACATTGTGGCGAAGGGGGTGGAAAGAATGTTAAGAGTCAGGATGTGGAGGAGTGTGGTCATTACACTTATGAATTCACTGCAGTTATGGCCACCTGCACAAGGTCAAGCCAACAAGATCAGTCAATATTCTAACAGGGCAACACTAAAAAGGACTCAGTGGTTTACAGTAGACAAAGCAAAAAGTGGAAGAAAGGAGGACATGCTAGGGAGTATCTGGGGATTGGGAAGGCCAGGTTGCAGGGAGACATAATTAATATATGCATGTATAAGATTCTCAAAGAATATACAAAATAATTTTTTAAAGAATTAGGGACTGAAGCAGTCCCCAGCAACCGGCCATAGGTGAGAGACCTGCGGGCAGGCTGCACCAACACCCCCCGACACCCGCTGCACTCTGTAACCTCTACAACTCACTCTGCTGCCTAAACCCACCGACCCCATCATCCTCCCCTTGGCCAACCATCCCCCACAATATGAGCAGCCCCTATACAAGCACCACCTACACCAGCTGGAAGAATAACAGGTCCTATAGGCAGAAGGGCCACCCATACCAGTTGGAAAAACAGCAGCCCCTACAGGCACCAGCACCATCTACACCGACAGAAGAACAGTCTCCACTGGCACAGGCACAACCCACACCAGTAGGAAGAACAGAAAGCACAAGTAAAGACCACACAAGCCAGAAGAACTGGAGAATACGCTGCATTTAGGCAGCCAAATGCCCACAAACCTCAGCTGAGACAAGCCTACTGGATCTGAGGACCAGACAACCACCAGAACCCTTGGCTATTCAGGACAAAAAGACAATAAAGGAAACACACAATAAAGGAACAAAAGACCCATCCAACAAAGACATCGCAAGAATAAATACCTGCACCTATAACTATCCCAAGCCTAGATGGGTAAAGGGCAGTATAAGAATACATGCAACAACATAAAGGGCAATATGTTACCACCAGATGCCAGTGGTCCTACAACAGCAAGATCTGAACATCCCAAAGCAGATGAAACAGAAGAAAATGAACTTAAACTAACTTTAGAAGCCCTTAAAGAGGAAATGAAAAATTCACTTAAAGAAATCGAGGAAAGACAAACAAAAACTTGGAAAAAATCAATAAAGCTCATAAAGAAAGACAAGATAACCAAGAAAAAGCAGGTGAAGGAAACAATTCAAGACTTGAAAACTGAAATAGAGGCAATAAAGAAAACACAAGCTGAGGGAAATCTGGAAATGAAAAATCTGAGTAAATGAACAGAAACTACAGATGCAAGCATAACCAACAAAATACAAGATATAGAAAAGAGAATCTTAGATGTTGAAGATATGATAGAGGAAATAGATTCATCAGTCAAAGAAAATGTTAAATCCAACAAATTCTTAACACAAAACATCCAGGAAATCTGGGACACCATGAAAAGACCAAACCTAAGAATAATAGAGATAGAAGGAGAAGTATTCCAGCTCAAAGACACAGAAAATATATTCAACAAAATCATAGAAGAAAACTTTCCCAACCCAAAGAAGAATATGCCTATGAAGGGACAAGAAGCTTATAGAACACCAAATATACTGGAATCCCAAAAGAGTCCCCTTGTAACATAATAATCAAACCACTAAACATACAGAATAAAGAAAGAATATTAAGAGCTGCAAAGGAAAAAGGCCAAGTAACATATAAAGGCAGACCTATAAGAATTACACCTGACTTCTCAATGGAAACTCTGAAAGTCAGAAGGTCCTGGATATGTATGTTTTGCGGACACTAAGAGACCATGGATGCCAGCTCAGACTACTCTACCAAGCAAAACTTTCAATCACCATAGACAGAGAAAACAAGATATTCCATGACAAAACCAGATTTAAACAGTACCTATCCACAAATCCAGCCCTACAGAAAGTACTAGAAGGAAACCTCCAACATAAGGAAGTTAGCTGCACCCACGAAAACACAGGCAATAGATAATCTCACACCAGCAAAACCCAAAGAAGGGAAACACACACACTACCATCAAAAAATGACAGGAGTTAACAACCACTCATTATTAATATCTCTTAATATCAATTGACTAAATTTGCCTATAAAAAGTCACAGGCTAACAGAATGGATATAAAAACAGGATCCATCCTTCTGCTGCATACAAGGAACACACTTCAACTTCAAAGACAGGCACTACCTCAGAGAAAAGGGCTGGGAAAAGTCTTTCCAATCAAAGGAACCTAAGAAGCAAGCTAGTATAGCTATCCTAATATCTAATAAAATAGACTTCAAACTAAAATCAATCAAAAGAGATTGGGAAGGACATTACATATTTATCACAGGGAAAATCCACCAAGATGAAGTCTCAATTCTGAACATTTATGCTCCAAATACAAGGGCACACACATTTGTAAAAGAAACATTACTAAAGCTTAAATCACACATCAAACCCCACACACTAATAGTGGGAAACTTCAACACCCCACTCTCACCAATGGATAGGTCTGCCAGACTGAAACTTAACAGAGAAACAAGAGAGCTAACAGATGTTATGACTCAAATGGACTGAACAGACATCTATAGAATATTTCACCCAAACACAAAAGAATATACCTTCTTCTCAAAACCTCATGGAACCTTTTCTAAAACTGACCACATACTCGGTCACAAAGCAAATCTCAACAGATACAAAAGAATCAGAATTATCTCATGTATCTTATCGGATCACCATGGGATACAGTTAGGATTCAACAACACAAACTACAGAAAACCTATAAACACATGGAAACTGAACAATACTCAATTGAATCACCACTGGGTCAAGGAAGAAATAAAGAAATTAAAGACCTCCTAGAATTCAATGAAAATGAATGCACAACATACCCAAACTTATGGGACACAATGAAAGCAGTGCTAAGAAGAAAATTCATAGCACTAAGTATCTACATAAAGAATGTGGAGAAATCTCACACTAGTGACTTAACAGCACACCTGAAAGCTCTAGAACAAAAAGAAGTAAACTCACCCAGGAGGAAGAGAAGCCAGGAAATTATGAAACTCAGGGCTGAAATCAATAAAACAGAAACAAAGAGAACAATACAAAGAATCAATAAACAGAGTTGATCCATTGAGAAAATCAACAAAATAGACAAATCCTTACCCAAACCAACCAAAAGGAAGAAAGAAAACATAGAAATTAACAAAAACAGAAATGAAAAGGGAGGCATAACAACTGACAACGAGGAAATCAGAGAATCATCAGGTCATACTTCAAAAACCCCGACTCCACAAAACTGGAAAACCTAAAAGAAATGGACAATTTTCTCAATAGGTGCCATATACCAAAATTAAATCAAGACCAAATAAACAATTTAAATAAACTTATTACCCCTAAGAGGCAGTCATTAAAAGTCTTCCAACCAAAAAAAGAAAAAAGAAAAAAAGCCCAGGACCACATGGTTTCAGCACAGAATTCTATCAGAATTTCAAAGAAGAGCTAATACCAATACTCTTCAAATTGTTCCATACAGTAGAAACAGAAGGAACATTGCCAAATTTTTTTTTATGAGGCTAACAGTTACCCTGATACCCAAACCACACAAAGATGCAACAAAGAAAGAGAAATTACAGACCAATCTCTCTCATGAACATTGATGCAAAAATACTCAGTAAATTACTGGCAAACCAAATTCAAGAACACATTAAAAAAAATCATCCACCATGATCAAGTAGGCCCCATTCCAGAGATGCAAGGATGGTTCAACATACAAAATCTGTCAATGTAATTCACATACAGAAAAAAAAAAAAAACACCCCAAAAACCAAAACCACATGATCATCTCATTAGATGCTGAAAAAGTCTTTGACAAAATCGGACACTCTTGCTGGGTGGTGGTGGTGCACGCCTTTAATCCCAGCACTCAGGAGGCAGAAGCAAGCAGATCTCTGTTAGTTCGAGGCCAGCCTGGTCTACAAAGCGAGTTCCAGGACAGACTCCAAAGCTATACAGAGAAACCCTGTCTCGAAAAACCGAAAAAAAAAAAAAATCCATCACTCTTTCATTATAAAAGTCTCGGAGAGATCAAGGATACAAGGAACATACTTAAACATAATAAAAGCAATATACACCAAGCCAACAGCCAACATCAAATTAAATGGAGAGAAACTCAAAGCAATTCCACTAAAGTCAAATAGAAGATAATAGATCTTCTCCAGATCTATTCAATATAGTATTTGAAGTTCTAGCTAGAGCAGTAAGAAAACAAAAAGAGATTGAGGGGATACAAATTGGAAAGGAAAATGTCAAACTTCTGCTATTTGCAGATGATATAATAGTATACATAAGTGACCTCCAAAATTCTACCAGGGAACTCCTACAGCTGATAAACACCTTCAGTAATGTGGCAGGATATAAGATCAACTAAAAAAAAAAATCAGTAGCCCTCCCACATACAAATGGTAAAGGGGCTGAGAAAGAAATCAGAGAAACAACACCCTTTACAATAGTCACAAATAATATAAAATATCTTGGGGTAACTAAACAAACAAGTGAAAGACCCATATGACAAGAACTTTAAGTCTTTGAAGAAAGAAATTGAAGAAGATATCAGAAAATGGAAAGATCTCCACATTCAATAGATAGGATTAACATAGTAAAAATGGCAATCTTACCAAAAGCAATCTACAGATTCAATGCAATCTCCATTAAAATTCCAACATAATTCTTCACAGACCTTGAAAGAACAATACTCAACTTCATATAGAAAAACAAAAAACGCAGCATAGCCAAAACAATCCTGTACAATAAAGGAACTTCTGGAGGCATCACCATCCCTGACCTCAAGCTCTACTATCAAGCTATAGTAATAAATACAGCTTGTTAACGGCATAAAAACAGACAGGTAGATTAATGGAATCGAATCTAAGACCCTGACATTAATCCACACACCTATGAACACCTGATTTTTGATGAAGAAGCCAAAATTGTACAATGGAAAAAAGAAAGCATCTTGAACAAATGGTGCTGGCATAACTGGATGTTGACATGTAGAAGAATGCAAATAGATCCATATCTGTCACTGTGCACAAAACTTAAGTCCAGGTGGATCAAAGACCTCAACATAAATCCAGTTACCCTGAACCTGAAAGAAGAGAAAGTGGGAAGTAGTCTTGAATGCATTGGCACAGGGAATTACTTCTTGAATAAAACACTAGTAGCACAGACTCTGAGAGCAAAATTAACAAATGGGACTTCCTGAAACTGAGAAGCTTTTATAGGGCAAAGGACACGGTCAATAAGACAAAACAACAGCCTACAGAATGGAAAAAGATCTTCACCAACCTCACATCTGACAGAGGGCTGATCTCCAAAATATATGTAGAACTCAAACTAGACAACAAAATACCAAATAATCCAATTAAAAAATGGAGTACAGATCTAAAGAGAGAATTCTCAACAGAAGAATCTGAGAGACATTTAAGGAATTGCTCGACATTCTTAGTCATCAGGGAAATACAAATCAAAACGACTCTGAGATACCATCTTACACCTGTCAGAATGGCTAAGATGAAAAACACTGAGGACAGCTTATGTTGGAGAGGATGTGGAGCAAGGGGAACACTCTTCCACTGTTAGTGGGAGTGCAAACTTGTACACCACTTTGGAAATCAGCATGGTAGTTTCTCAGAAAATTGGGAGTCAACCTGCCTCAAGACCCAGCAATACTACTCTTGGGGATATACCCAAACGATGCCCAATCATACCACAAGGACACTTGCTCAACTATGTTTATAGCAGCATTATTCATAATAGCCAGAACCTAGAAACAACCCAGATGCCTCTCAACTGAAGAATGGATAAGGAAAATATGGTACATTTACACAATGGAGTATTACACAGCAGTAAAAAGCAATGACATCATAAGATTTGCAGGCAAATGGGTGGAACTAGGAAAAAACCATTCAGAGTGAGGTAACCCAGACCCAGAAAGACAAACATGGAATGTACTCACTCATAAGTAGATAGTAGATATAAAGCAAAGGATAACCAGACTACAACTCACAGCTCTAGAGAAGCTAGATAACAAAGAAGGCTCAAAGAGGGATTCATAGATTTCCCTGGTAAGGGGAAATAGAAGAGATCTCTTGGGTAAATTGCAAGTGGGGTAGAGGGGTGGGAGGAGATAGAGGGATGGCAGCTTGAGGGAGCAGGTTGGACGGGCTGGGTGTGGGAGGCAGGATGGAGGGGGAGAGTAATGAAAGAGAAGTCTTGATGAGGGGACCACTTTGGGGTTAGGAAGAAAGCTGGTGCCAGGGAAACCCCCAAAATCCACAAGGATAACCCCAGCTAAGACTCCTAGCAATAGTGGAGAGGGTGCCAGAACTGGCCATCTCCTGTAATCAAATTGGTGATGATCCTGAAATTGCCATCAGAGATACTCTATACAGTAACTGATGGAAGCAGATGCAGAGTTCCATAGCCAAACACTGGGCTGAGCTCTAGGAGTCTTGCAGAAGAAAGGAAGGAGGGAATGTATAAGTCAGGGGGTCATGATGGGGGCACCCAGAGACAGCTGACCTGAGCTCCTGGGAGCTCATGGACTCTGGACCAACACCTAGGGAGCCTGCATGGGACTGGACTAGGCCCTCTGTGTGTGTGTGTGACAGCTGTGTAGCTTGGTCTGCTTGTGGGGCTCCTAGCAGTGGGATCAAGACCTGTCCCTGGGGCTTGAGCTGGTTTTTGGGAACCCATTCTCCATGCTGGATTGCCTCACCCAACCCTGATGCAGGGGGAGGAGCTTGGTCCTGCCTCAACTTGATGTGCCATGCTTTATTGACTCTTATGAGAGGCCTGCCCCTTTCTGTATGGAGATAGAGGAGGGAGGGGGGAACATGACACTGTGTAAAGTAAATGAAAAAAAAAAATGGCCGTGCAGTGGTGGTGCACGCCTTTAGTCCCAGCACTTGGGAACCAGAGGCAGGCACATCTCTGATACCAGAGGCCGGCCTGGTCTACAGAGCGAGATCCAGAACCATCTGTAAAGCTACACAGAGAAACAAACAAACAAAAAAAAAAAAAAACAAAAGACAAAAAACAAAAAAAAACACCCAAGCAAACAAAAACAAATAAATAAAAACAAAAGACAAGAAAAGAAAAAAAAGTTATTTAAATAAATTTAAAACAAAACAAATTGTGAAAGAACAAATCTTGCTAATTAAAACTTCTTGACTTTCAAAAAAAAAAAATAAAGGAGAAGAATTGGGGACTGGAGAGATGGCTCAGTAGTTAAGAGTGCATAATGCTGCAGAGGGCCCAAGTTCAGTGGCCAGCACCCATACTGGGTCATTTACAACCAACCACCTGTAACTCCAGCTCTAGGTGAATCTGATGTCTCTAGCCTCTTTTGGCACCTGTACTCATGTGCATGTATACACATATACATAATTAAAAACAGATAAAAAAGAAATTAAACTCTTAAAAAAAGATTAATGGGATTTATCTTAGAATCCTTCCTGGCTCTGATGCCACTGGTTTTGTGTGTTGTGATGTGTGTGTGTGTTCGTTGTGTAGGTACACACAGAGGTATTGGATCTCCTGAGCAGGAGTCAGAGGTGCAGAGAACCAAACCCAGCTCCACTGGAAGAGCAGTAGGCTCTCTTAACCACTAAGCCATCTCTACAGACACTTTCTTATTTTTTTCTTTGTACCTTCATTTACCAAGGACCTCTCCTTTTCTTGTTTTGAATATTAACACATTCCTTCAGTTCCTCTCCCTGTTTCCAAGAAGAAAGTCTAAACCACAGCACATGCTAAAGCTAATCCCAGTGATGCCACACAAGCCTGACCTGAGTTATAGCCTTAGAACCTACATAAAAGCAGGAGAGCAGGGCGGTGGTGGTGCATGCCTTTAATCCCAGCACTCGAGTCAGAGGCAGGCAGATTTCTGTGAGTTCAAGGTCAGCCTGGTCTACAGAGCAAGTTCCAGGACAGCCAGGGTCACATAGAGAAACCTTGTCTCAAAAAACAAAACAAAAGAAGTAGAAAGAATCATCTCCACAAGGTTGTCCTCTGAATTCCACAACATGCAATACAGCATGCAAGTGCCCACACACATACAACATACAATATACACAATAAATAAATATTGAAAACACTTTAAACTGAAACAATATGGCACATATTCAAAATTTTAGAATACAGATGAATGTCTTCACAACAACAAGAGAAATTACCAAGTAGAAGTCAATACCTTCCACCATTTGAAAATGCCTATGGGATGTCTCACCCCGTAAAGGCACTTGCTTCTAAGTCTGTTGACATTAGTTTGATTTCTGGGACCCACAGGATGGAAGGAAAAGAACCAACTTCCATAGATTATCATCTGACATTCACAAGGCATCCATGTGCTTATCCACCAACTGACCCACATACATGCACACACGAAGAGGTAAGAAAAAAAAAAAGCCAAAACCCTGGAATGGGGTCATGGCTCAGTGAT
Organism: Peromyscus eremicus; assembly: GCF_949786415.1. Lineage (NCBI taxonomy): Eukaryota > Metazoa > Chordata > Mammalia > Rodentia > Cricetidae > Peromyscus > Peromyscus eremicus. The sequence goes on from NC_081416.1 coordinate 179,415,289, forward strand.
TAAAACACTTGCTTTCTAATCTTAAGGAGCAAAATTTAGATTCCCAGAACTCAAGTAAATGATAGGTTGGCACAGAGGCCTGTCTGTAATTCCAGCCACAGGTTTGTAGATGGGGAGCCTTGGGGCAGGCTGGCTAGCAAGTCCAGCCATAATACTGCCGAGATCTAGGTTTGATTGAGAGACTCTGTGTCAATGGGTAGGATGACTCCTGACACCAACCTCACGTCACCAAATGCACTCACACACATATGCCCACACACATGCAAACATGCACATATATATATGCACACATACACATGCATGCAGACATGTGCAGGCGCATGCACACACACAGACACACACACACAGAAGAAACAAAAAAATGGGAAAAAGGTTAAAAAAAAAAACACCAATTGTCCTATAACCTAAGAGAAAACAAGAAATAAATAAAATAAAATTGACTAAAATAGGATTTTTTTTTTTTTTTTTTTTTGAGACAGAGTCTCACTATGAACTCTGGCTGGCCTGGAACTCACCAGCCTAGTCTCAAACTCACAGAGAGCTACCTGCCTCTGCCTCCTGAGTGCTGGGGTTATAGGTATGCACCAATGCACCTGGCCTTGTAGATCTCTATTTGGAGTCACAATGCAAACTGCCAGGGCTCCAATCCTCACCACTTGGTTCTTCCACAGACCTAAGCAAGGTATTTAAGCTGGGTTCTAATCCTCGTTTGTCATATTGGAATGACAAAGACTTCTACAAGTATTGGAAAGAATAAATGAGATAATGAATGTGCAGGCCTTGGCACAGAACCTGGACCCAGCAAGCGTTCCATAAACTGGTTGCCATAAATTTACTGAGAACATTTTTACTTTCTTGGGCACTGTCAGCTGAGCCCAGGCTTTGTATGCTCTAGGGAAGTGTTCGGCCACTGAGCTATCTCCAAGCCCTTCCGGGGGAAAAAGAAAGAATGACATCAGCTCTAGTGAAAATGAAAGCTGAACTGACATTAGACTGTGTTTCTGTAGACGGTGCTCATTTACTAACTTTCCTTTGCTGGTTAGACTCAGGGCGCTGAGCGCTCACTGCAGTGGTTCTCAACCTGTGGGTCACAACCCCTTTGGGGGTCAAAGGACCCTTTCACAGGGGCTACATGTTAGATATCCTGCCTATCAGATATTTACATTATGATTCATCACAGTAGCAAAATTACAGTTATGAAGTAGCAACAAAATAATTTTATGGTTGGGGGTCACCACAACGTGAAGAACTGCATTAAAGGGTCGAAGCATTAGGAAGGTTGAGAACCGCTGCATCACACTAAAAGGGAAAAAACAAAATTGGCACAGGCTTTCTGGAGTTGTCTCTTGGTATCGTCCCATGGGTCGTGCTCGCCCCTCCAGCACCCAACTAAGACAGCAGGTGAGAAGTGCCGCCCCTAGAGAGGCTTCTCAAGTTTGTGCGGAGGTTCCTGGGAGCTGGCAACATCACAACGCTGAAAAGCAACTCAGAGATATCTAGAGTGTAACTCTCGAATCCCGCATCTCATTTCCATGACTAAAAACAACAGAAAGGAAAAAACAAAAACAAACTGCTTACATAAACGCACTGCTATTAATTAGGAAATTAGAATCAAAATGGAAACGGGATACAATGTTACAAAAGCAAAACTCTACTAACTGTACATAAGAATGACGATCGCTTTCACGGCAACTTAGTGATTGACATCTAGTGGTATCCTTAGTTGGCAACTTTGGCTTTTTCTAAACCTTACGTGATGTGGCTAAATTTCATCTGTGACTTAAAACAGCATTATGCTGTACAAAAATAAATATTTCTTCTTATGTTAAAAGATAGAAAATGAAGATGGGCCTTCCATTTTCATTGTGCCAACATCCTCTCTCAAACAAACAAACACAGTAGTAGCTGTCCCCATTTGCCCCGCCACCCCCCACCCCAAGCCCATGACTTCAGGGCTCAAATCCAATCAGAAAGTGGCTGGTTACCTTCCTAACACCACTGTATCAGTGGCATACCTTCCTGGCAGGTTGGTATTGCTCTGGCTTCTTTGTGTTACATATCTTCCTGGGGTTTGGACATGAAGATGTTCCCCCAAAGGCTTGTGTACTGAACACTTTATCCTTAGCTGGTGGGTCTAATCACTAACGGGATAGACAATGAGGGCCCATCCACTTTCATTGGTAGATTAAGCCCTCGATGGATTCCTAATAAGCTGGCATTACTGAGAAGTGGCAGAAAGTAAGAAGTTAGACCTAGATGGAAGAAGTAGGTAACTGCGTAACAGCCCTTCCTGGAACTCCCACTGTAGACCAGGCTGGCCTCGAACTCACAGAGATCTGCCTGGATCTGCCTCCCGAGTGCTGGGATTAAAGGGGTGTACCAATTATGCCCGGCACGAGATGAAGATTTCTTAAGGAATAACAATCACTCAAATCCAAGCGGTATCATAATGAGTGTTGGCATCAGAAGATCGGCCGATACCTCTTCTGACCACGAAAGAGAAAGTGCAGACGTGGGGTGTCAGAGGGAAGGAGGGCAAGGAGCTGAGCTTCAGGATGCAAAGGCAGACTGAGTTCCGTTCTGGGTCTGTCAAGGATGGGACCTCTCTGGACGGCAGGGTCCCACTCATCTATGATGCAACAGTACTAATTCCACCCACTACAGCATTGCCGGGAGGAACCTGGACCTCGAGGCATACCTGACACCAAGGCCGACGACTGCCCACTATGAAGTGAGGTTTATCAGGAGGAAGGGTTTCGAGACCACAGTCAGGCCTCGAGGCACGAAGCGATACTCGAGAACCAGACATCACTGGCGATCTTAAAGGGAAGAAGAGGCTTCACCTGGAGAGGAGTTTCTTTTAAAGTGAGAGTGAGAGAGACGGGGAAGAAGATGGGGGGAGGGAGAAAGGAGGAGAGAGAGCACTCACACAATGAGAGTCTCCGAGACACAAGCCATGAAACGCAGGGCTGGGAGGAGGCCATAGGAGCCTCTTCAGAGAAGTCCCCTGAGCGGGCTTTAGAGAAGTCCTTCAAACACAGGAAATACATGACTTTTATAACATTTCAAGGAGTAGCAGAAAGTTTTACATCACATGATTTACATCGTGTATCTAACCAAAAGCATGGAAGAGCCTGCTACTGGGTAAGACCATACTTCAGGAGCTGTAGAGACCACAGCACAGACGGCTCCTTAACTCTCTGCCCGAGGAAGGGGTTGAGGCTGGGGCTGATTTTCATGGTAGGAGCTGGCCTCTTAAGAGTGACCACTGCCTTAAAGGGGCCGGCACTTGTTCTAACAATGATCCCATGGCTCTCAGGCAGAATGCCCACTTCTCTACTAGGAAATATGGTAAGGGCTCTTGGAACTCAATCAGGTTTTGGGGTTGAAGCCCTCAAGCTGGGGTCAGTGTCCTTATCGTGTTTCCTCACCCCTCCTACTCTATGACAATACAGTAAGAAGGCAACATCTATGAACCAGGAAGTGCACTGTCACCAGATACTTGATCTGCTAGAGTCTTCCTCGTAGAATTACCAACTCTTAGGATTGTGTAAGATATATCTGTTGTTTACAGATAGCCATATGTATGTACTGCTTCAGCACCTTTCTGCAGCTGGAATGATAAGACTCAGGCCTTGGTTCTCGGTCACTCACCAGGGCCCCGGCGCCGTCTGGATGGCTCCACCATCCATGGTGCTTTCCCTTTCTCCAACAAGGTGATGATATTTGGCCTCCGACAGGCAAGACCTGCACATGGGACAAATAAGGGAACCAGTCATTATGTGGGCACCACTGAAAACAGAGCCATGTCCTGTGTCAATAAAATGTGGGTTTGTCATCACAACGGAAATACCCAGAATGTGAGGGGCAGCTGAAGAACAGGGGCAGGGTAGGGATGAGGGTAGAGTAGATCTGGAGACTTCTATGGTCCTTCATATGCTCATGAGATAGCAAGTGCACAGGGACTCCTCAGGAACCCAGAGAAATCAACAAATCAACACCAATTAGAGCTTGGACCATCCCATCCCCTAACTTCATAAGAGGGCTAATCAGAAACTGGAGAAGGAACAATCAAGCCAACACAATGAAGCCTTTATAAGCTCAAAGGAGGGGTTCAGAGAGCATCGAGGTTGCTGAGCACATGGGGAGTAGCATTCCTAGAGAGGGTATGGCACAACTCTGCACTCTTTCCCCCGGAATCTCTCCTGATTCATCTTTTCACCTGCAGCCTCTAGAGAATCTTTTATGTTGAACTAGTAAACTTAAAGATATACTTGAGTTCTATCAAACCTGGAGGGAGGGCGGTTCGTGGGAACCCCCAATCTACAGTTAGTTGGAAGCTCCAGAGGTCTGGACTTGTTGAATAGTATTTGAGGTAGGGATAGTCTTGCAATATGCTACTGACCCAGGTAAGTAGTGTTAGAATTGCAATATCCGTCCGATATTCAAAGAACTGTTTGGTGTTGGGATAACCTCCACCCCTCTGGTGTCACACTATTTATTCTGTACTGAATGGTTAAATTGAGAGTTGGTTTAAAATTTTTAGATAGAGAAGATGAAAACTAAGTTATATAGAGTAGTGCTGTGTAATCTAACTGTGGTGGTTTAAATGAAAACAGCCCCCATAGGCCCATAGGGAACAGCACTTAGGTGTGGACTTGTTGGAGGAAGTGTGCCACTGGGGGTGGGGCTTTGAGGTTTCAGATGCTCAAGTCAGGCCCAGTATCACCCTCTCTTCCTGCTGCCTGCCAATCCAGATGTAGAACTCTCAACTACCTCTCCAGCACCATGTCTGCCTTCATGCTGCCATGCTTCCTGCCATGATGACAATGGACTAAACCTCTGAACTGTAAGGCAGCCCCAATGAAATGCTTTTCTTTCTAAGAGTTGCTGTGGTCATGGTGTCTCCTCACAGCAATAGAAACCCTGACTAAGACACTAACCCTATAAATTACTTTTCTGAACATAGGGCCAAGTGCTCTTGGGACAAGATCTGAAACTATCATCTTTCAGCTCTAAATCACCATCATTCTGTGACTCACTACTATGTTGTGCCTCCATTCAAGGTTCTGAGGCCAAAAGTGTACATGTATTAAATAAAAAGCAAGTAAAGTAATGTATAGTTATATACAATAATTTCTATACATTAAAATAACTAAATGTTACACACACACACACACACACACACAAATAACTTAACAACAGCAACTTGGACCCATTAAGGATTTAAGAAGTGAAGGAGGGGTTGGGGATTTAGCTCAGTGGTAGAACGCTTGCCTAGCAAGTACAAGGCCCTGGGTTCGGTCCTCAGTTCTGGAAAAAAGAAAGAAAAAAAAAAAAAAAAGACAAAATAACAATAAAAAGTGAAGGAATTGGACCTTACATGGCCTCAAGCTCTGCAATCTAAAATGTCCCCTTTGCCAGCTTTGCCAATCAGAGTTTGTGGTAGTTTGAATAAAAATGGCCCCCATAGGCCCATAGGGAGTGGCATTACCAGGAGGTGTGGACTTGTTGGAGGAAGTGTGTTGTTAGGGGGTTAGGCTTTGAAGTTTCAGAAGCTCAATCCAGACTAGTGGCTCGCTCTTTCTTCCTGCTGCCTGCAGATCCAGATATAGAACTCTCAGCTCCCTTTCCAACACCATGTCTGCCTGCGCACTGCCATATCCTGCCATGATGACAATGGACTAAACTTCTGAAATCATGAGCCAGGCCCAATTAAATGTTTTCCTTTATAGGAACTGCTGTAGCCATGGTTTCTCTTCACAGCAATAGAAACCCTAACTAAGACAGGGGTCTATTTCAATTTCTGGTTTTCTTTTCATCCCCATTCATAGAACTAGTTTCATATAAACAAACCATACAGCACCCGCCCCTTGCCTTTCAGAAATATGAGTCCTAGCTTTATGGGGCTCGTCCTCTTAGTCCTTAAAACCCCCCAGACTCTTCTTTTCCCCCACAGCCTTAGCGATGGTAGCTACATCCTTCTTACCATCTGTATTAAATCAGTGTCTCTGCTCACCTTAAACACCCATCAACTCCTTACAGTAAATTCTTTCAAAAGAACAATAAAAAAAAAATTATGTACAGGGGGCTGAAGAGATGGCTCAGAGGTTAAGAGCAATGGTTGTTCTCGAAGAGGACCTGAGTCTGGTTCTCAGGACCCACATGGTGATTCAGAACTGCCTGTGACTCCAGTTCTAGGTGAGCTGATGCCTTCTTCTAGCCTCCTTGGGCATCAGGCATGCACATGGTGCACATACATACATGCAGGCAAAACACTTATACAAATAAAATAAAATACATGAATTATATAAAAAAGTACAGTTTACAAATGACCCACAATTCCATTTATAAAATATATAACCAAGAAAATAAAAACATATGCCCCAAAACCTGTCCATGAAGCTGGGCAGTGGTAACACACACTTTTAATCCCAGCACTTGGGAGGCAGAGATGGGTGGATCTCTGTGAGTTCGAGGCCAGCCTGGTCTACAGAGCGAGTTCCAGGACAGCCAGGGCTGTTACATGGAGAAACTTTGTCTCGGAAAACAAACAAACAAACAAACAAACAAACAAACAAAAACCTGTTCATGACTGCTTACCGCAGCCATTCATTAGGAGTAGAACAACCCAAATACCCACAGGTTAATAAAACATAAATAAGATGAAGTAGTCTAGCCAGACAATGTAAATATTCAATAATGAATCAGAACAAAGTACTGATATGTGCTGCAATGGGGGTGAACCTCAAAACATTATATTAAGAGAGAAAAAGCCATGTATTTATGATTCCATTTGTACACAAGGCTCAGACTAGCAACTCCAAAGAGACAGAACAAGGGCTAGGGATTACCCACTCAAGGGATACACAGGCATGGGAAATGAATTACTCTTGACTACAGGGTGTCTTTGGAGAGTAATGAAAATGTCCTAAAATTGATCATGGTAACTGATGTCTCTAATACTGTGATTACAGTAAAAACCAACTGACTGCGCAATTAATTTATTTATTTTAAAAGATTTATTTATTTATTTATTATGTATAGTGTCCTGCCTGCATGTCAGAAGAGGGCGCCAGATCTCACTATAGATGGTGGTGAACTACCATTTGGTTGCTGGGAATTGAACCTCTGGAAGAGCAGCCAGTGCTTTTAACCTCTGAGCCATCTCTCCAGCCCCCTGACTGTGTAATTTAGAAGTACAGACATACAGCCATTAAAAAATGAGAAACAAAAACAACACACAACTTAAGTGACACCTCCCCCCCCCCCCCCACCCCCGACTGACACATGCCTTCACCGGCTGGTTGTGGATTACTGACAGGGTGAGTGAAGGGAGCACGATACCTTACCAAGCAAGACCAGATTCTGATAGTTCTCCAACATGACATCTTCATACAAATCCTTCTGAATGGGACTCAGCCATTCCCATTCCTCCTGGGAGAAGTAGATGGCCAAGTCCCCGAAAGTCACTGGTGCCTGAAATGAAAAAAGTGACAAGTCTATTCAACCATGAGCTTCAAAAATCCCTTCTGCCTGGTAGAGAAAATGGCAAATAGGTGAGATATGTCATAACAGGAGTTCTGAGACCAAACAAGCAGAGATATTAAATAAATTTAATAGCATGCAATGTCACATAGTAAATCTGTTATTAAAGATTATGCTGCATTAAAAAACAGAGTAATTTGGTCTGATTTTTATAGTCAAGGCATTTTTGTTTCTAAGTATCTAACTATACTGGCTCACCCAGTATTCACCCTTCCTAGTAGTAAGGCATTGCCAAGGGAATCACAGTAATGCTGCAAATGAGGGAAACTAAGACCTAGAGAGGTGAGGTAAATTATTACAGTTCACACAATTACTAAATCAAGGAGCTGGGATCCATGGGACAGTCTGGCTCCTTCAAAATTGAAAAAAAAAAAAAGTTCTTCAATCAGGTTCTCACTGGTTCATCACAACATAGGAAGATGCTGTGCGAGTGTGCCCGGGGAATTGTATGTACATGCTCATTTGGGTGTGTGCATGTGTGAGGGTGCACATAAGCTGATGTACATGGAGAACAGAGGTCGACGATGAGTATCTTCCTCACCTGCTCTCCACCTTGCTTTTTAAGACAGGGCCTCTCCCTGAACCTGGAGCTCACCAATTCCAACACTGGTCAGACAGCAAGCCCCCTCTCTCGGCCTCCTCAGCTGTGGGATTACAGACGCATGCTGTTGAATCTGGCCTTGATTTTTTTCTAACTTTTTTTTTTTTTACACATTATTTATGTGTGCACTCGGGGAGGTAGAGGTGTGTGTGCTGTGGTACACAGGTGGATGTCAGAGGACAACTTGGAGGACAAGTTGGCTCTCTCCTTCCACAGTGAGGGTCCTGGGAATCAACCTCAGGTAGTCAGGTTTGGTGGCTGGTGCCTTCACCTGCTGAGCCACCTTGCTGGCCAGCATCTTGCTTTTCACAATATGGATCCTGACTTGGGTCCTCTTGACGGAATGGCAAGCACTGTGATACCATCTTCCTTTGTTCCAGGAAAACTCACACAGAGTACCTAGGTCTTGCTCTGGGTTGCCTGACTACTGCTCCCATGAATGTGGAGGAGCAGGGAGAAGGTGCAAAATGTAAAAATGAACTGAATTTTGTTAATGACCAACACACCTAGAAGAGAACCGAAGCCTCTAATGAAAATACAGTTAGTCAACAATTTGATTTTGGTCCTGGGAAACCCAAGCGGAAGACCCCAGCTAAACCATGTTGTGGCTGAATCCTGACCAGGTCAGAAATGACAGGGAATGTATGCTGATGTAAAGTTATTGGGGCAGCAAGAGGGAGCAAACACACGTAACCGAGGGAAATGTGTTTTGTTAGCTTGACGCAGGGCCTCATGTATCCAAGGCTAGCCTGGATTCACCATGTGGCCAAAGACGACCTTGAACTCTCCATCTTCCTGTCTCTATCTCCTAAGTACTGAGGTTATAGGCATGCTCCACCACACTCCATTTATACGGGTGAGGGAGATCAATCTTAGGCAAGCAATCTACCAACTGAGCAACATCCCCAGACTAAGGATGTGGTTTTTTTTTTTTTTGCAAGGGGGGGGGGATTTGTTTGTTTGGTTTGGTTTTTCAAGACAAGGTTTTTCTGTGTAGCCCTGGCTGTCCTGGAACTCACTCTGCCTCCCAAGAGGTGGGATTAAAGGCGTGCGCCACCACTGGCGGGCTGGAAATAATGAGAAATTGCCCTTGAGTTGATGAATACTCATCTGATCATCTCCAGTGGAGAAGCAGGTGAGTCATAAGGCTTGTGCACCTCGCTTTTCCATTTCCAAATTATACTCCTCATTCTCATACCTTAACCAGGCAAACTTCTTCCACGTGAGAATTGTTTTTACATGGAAAACACAAAGTGATAAAACTGGACTGATCTGACACGTATACACCTAACCCCTCCGGCTGAGTGGGTCCCACCTGGGTACTCACCCCCAGCCAGAGAAACTACAGAGCTCTCATATTCTTTCTGGGGAGGGCATTTCTGAGTCCTGCAGAGCCCCTACAGATGCCGAATGGACCGTCAATAGTCATGCGAACACTGAGAGGCATGGAAATGGGACCTGAAGCAGCTTTCTGGGTACTGGTACTTTCTCAGGTACCATCTCCATAGAAATGGGAGGACCACCAGGTGTCACATCCATCTCCTACAGGCAGGAGGCCTCCAGAAAGAAAACAAATGGGCCACATCTTATGAGACAGAATGGCATACTTGGGGAGGGGGGTCACCACTTACCCTGGATTTTGATTTCCCTCGTGCTACAGGCATCCTTTCCCCCCGACTTTGATGGTCCACATTCAGAGGATGAGGCAGAGTGCTGGCAGAAGAGAGAGACCATGAAGCTCAATGGCCTTTGGAGCAGTCTCCAGTCCCCAATCACCTCTCCAAAGGCCAAGGCACCTGGAATAAGTGCGACCGTCCGTGTGTGTGTGTGTGTGTGTGTGTGTGTGTGTGTGTCCCGCTCTTAAGAGTTGGGAAAAGGCAAGAAGGAAATCATATAGCACACTCCTGCTCAGGACACAGATGAAGAATGTACAGACTCCTGCCCTCCATCTGACTGTGACTGCTGGTGCCAGGCACTGCAGTGGGAGTTAAACCAGGAAGGTACCTGCTCCTATGTCCCATTTGTTCAGCAAGGAAAACAAGTCCACATGGCAGAGTAACTTAGGGTCAAGAGCAGGGATTCGGACTGTTTTGTTCACTGCCCTACTCCCAGAGCTACCACACACAGAGAAGCTGCTTTCTCTGGGTAGCCCTGAATGTCCTGGAACTCACTTTGTAGACCAGGGTGGCCTTCAACTAAGAGATCTGCCTGCCTCTGCCTCCTCTCCTGAGTGCTGGGGAAGGCATGCACCACCACTGTCTGGCCTTTTTTTAATGGCTTTTTTAAAATGTGGCTACTGGAATGTTTTAAATGTATATGCCTCTTATGTTTTCAGACAGTGCTCCATATATTATAGAATATACATTATTGCATTGTTCTTTTTTATTCAGAGTACTTAAGATCTCCTTATCTATATAATTACTTGTTTTGTAGTGCTGCATATTGAAACTAGAGTCTTATGCATGCTAAGTAAGTGCTCTAGCACTAAACTCTACCCACTGTTTACACTTTTAATTAGTTACTACCACAAACACACACACACAAGTGCATGCTTGATTTAGGATCAAGAGCAGGGATCTTGACTGGGATGGGAATGCAGCTCAGTAGGGTGAGTGCTTGCCTAGCATGCAGGAAATTATTTCTAGCACTGCATAAACTGGGTGTGGTGCCACATTCCCAGGACTGGAAGGTAGAGGCAAAGGATCAGGAATCCACAGTCTCCTGGGCTACATACCAAGTTAAGAAGCCAGCCTGGGATTCATGTGACTCTGTCTCAAAAACCAAGCAAACAAACAAAAACAGGAGCAGAGACTCCATACCTGTTGACTAACCGCTCACTAACCCATCCTGAATATGCTTGTGTGTGCTGACCGACGTGGAATTCCATTCTCCTACGCTGAAATGACATTGCAGAGGTCACTGGGCTAGCACTCATTCCACAGCCCTCTAAAGTTTGTCCCTTCCAAGAGAGCAGAAATAGGGACAAACTATTGAGAAAACATGGACTCTAGTGAAAAAGAAAATAGTGTAACAAGTGGCTGATTGCTCTTTACCAAAGAGTAACATTTTCCTACATATTAAAAAAAAAGTGGAATCACTTAGAAGTGAGTTTAGATCTGAAGACAGTTGACCCCTGAATACCCTCAGAGAATGCCATCTCCACACCCTGATGCTTTAACAGCAGATCTGTACATAGCTCTTTCTGTGATGTGTCGATGGAAGATACAGAAAGCTGAAAATGGAAGTATGAACATCTCCCTCTACAAATGGTGAAGGGAGATAAGTGAAACCAAGGCTAGGCTTAGCTAACAGTAAGTTTTGATGCTAAACATGAATTTTAAGATGATCTATACTGTTTATGGGAAGCCATCGTCTCAGAAGGCTGAATTTATTATGCAGTAGTAAGAAGGAATAGTAATGTGGGTGCTGGGAATTGAACCCGGGTCCTCTGGCAGAACAGCCAAGGCTCTTAACTGCTGAGCCATCTCTCCAGCCCTACTGGTTGGGTTAACTACTTGAAAGATTAGTAAATACTGAGTGTGAATAAAGCTTTGAAACCATTACATCTGGGGCAATTTGTTATAGCAGCAACATTATCTTCTGTTCTTTCAGGTTATAGACCCAGTAAATGGGTTGCTTCTGCTGTCAGTGACCAATGCTGAAAAACATAGGCTGGGATGAAAGGAAGGGTCTGTCGATGATGGCCCAGGCTAGTCAACAAGTCACTCCAAAAGGGTTCTGTGACATCTACCATGTGTCTCTTCCCCCCACCCCCTTCTCTCTTTTGAGATAGAGTTTCATTTCCTGGCCTGGAACTTGATTTGTAGACCAAGCTAGACTGGAACTCACATAGATCCACCTGCCTCTGTCTCCCAAGTGTTAGTGTATAAAGGTGGCTGGCCCCAGGCCCTCTGTGCCCACCCCCACCACCTCCATTTATCTCCCTCAAGATACCCTGATTAGGAAGGCACACAACAGGTTCCACAGGTCGGGGTAGGCTGCACCTTCCCCTCAGAAGCATACTTGAGCAGACACCAGGAAGGCAAGCACTTGCCTAGGGGTAGGAGGGATGGGGGGTGCTCCACTGCTCAAATCAGAGACCAGAACCTCTGCTAGAGGCGGAAGACAGCCAAATTCCAAATGCAGACACAAACTCCTTCGGGATTCATCACTGCAGTCCTACCTGTACACAGGTCAGCAACACAACACAAAGACCCACTCTCAGCACTTTAACAAAGGTCAGACCCTACCTGCACTCAGTGTGTCCCAGGCATTACACAGGGCGTTTCACTTGTTATTCCATTTAGCCTTACCATCTACACTCTGATGGGCACCACTTATCCTGTTGTACAGAAGGAAAAGTCTCATCCTTAACAGGGTCAGTTTCCCAGAGTAGCCAGCACAGCTCCTGCTCTAGAGGAGACCGTTGCCACAGTAACAAATGAGATAAGGCAGAATCAATCACACACTGGCACACACTCAATAAAGCCACAGACATCTGGTGGCACACAGTATCTCTAGACTATGATAAACAGCTTTCTCTCTCTCTCTCTCTCTCTCTCTCTCTCTCTCTCTCTCTCTCTCACACACACACACACACACACACACATTCACAAACACACAGATACACTCTCTCTCACACACAGCCAGCGACAATAGAGATTGTCTCCCAGACTATGATAAACAACCCCATCAGTCTGTCACACTCGTTCACAGGTGCAACTGAGATGCTCAGGGCTGTGTGCTCCCACATCCCACATCCTTTTCACACGCCACAGATCACGCAGTTGGCACACGCACCTGTTTCTTGAGGCCCACAGGCCTAGTCAGTCTCTCTCTCTCTGTCTGTCTCTGTGTCTGTCTTTGTCTCTCTGTCCCTCTCTCTCTGTCTCTGTGTCTCTCTGTCTTTCTGTCTCTGTCTCTCTCTCTTGCTCGCTCGCACCTGTTTCTCGAGGCTCACAGGCCTAGTCAGTCTCCGTCTCTCCCCCGCCCCTTACACACACACACACACACACACACGTGGAATCACCTTTAGTATCCTCGCACCAGGTCTAACCCACAAGTCATGCCAAGCCTACCCGGAGCCGTAGGAGTGCACCGAATCACCTCAGATCACGAGAAGAGTTCAAGAGTGCTCGACCCACGCAAACCGGTGGCGCGCGCGCACGCGCACGCACATACACACACATACACACACACACGCACACACCAGCAATCATTTCCACAGCAGCCTCGCTCGCGGTCGCCAGTCCCGTGCTCACCTGCCTCCCCGCTCGCGTCCTCAGCCTCTCAGCTGCGACAGAGCCTTTGCCAGCCGCTGAGCCCTTGCGCCTGCGCACTCGCCTCCTCCCGGGACCCGCAGGGGTCCCCTCGGGGCCGCTCCTCCCGCCGCCCTGTAAGCAACACGTAGACGAGTGCGGCCCCGCCCTCCTGGGGGGGGCTTCCCCGGAGCCACGCCCCCTGACGCTGCTCACGCAATCAGAGCCCCGGAGACCGAGCGAGGCCACGCCCTGTAAATTTGCAAAGCGCGCGCGCGCGCTGGGGGGCGTGCTCGCCAGCCGACGGTCGTGCGCGCTCCGGAGCCGAGGTCCCTCTCCGAGGGGTTCCGCACAGCTCCAAGGGAGCGTCCGTGCAGCAGCGTGCGTCCGTCCCGGGGTGCTTCTCCTCCCAGGCTTCCACACCTCGGGTTCACTGCGCTCCCACGCGCCTCACGCCGCGCGCAACCGCGAGCTTGCCCCGCCTGCCTCCGACGTCCGGAAAGGGACTGTGGAGGACCACGCCCAGAGACTTGGGAAGGGCATGGCATGTCAGCCTTCCTTGTCGCCCATCTGGGGACCTCGTGACCCCGAGAGGGGAGGACAGATTTTCTTCTGCCTCAGGACAGAAAGCCGGAGAAGGAAGAGGAGCGTCCCATCGTGGAGTCTGGATGATGCTTCTCCTTAGCTGATCACAGGAATTCCCGCACAATTAACCACTGCATCCTCCCTCCCGAGCTATAAACCTGAGATTTTTAGGGGGAAAAAAAAACCCTTAAAGGGGAAAGGCCTGCCCTAAACCTCTTCAGCAACCCTAACGATTTCTGGTTCTACCTTAACAAATCATAACTCCATCCACGGCACTTCCGGAGCCACCTCCCAGCTCACCCAGGAGAGAAGGAGCGGTGGTGGCGATCCTTGAGGGAACTCTTGGCTCCATGAAGGACGAGGACTCGAGCCACACAGCGATCGCCAGGATAAGGACAGGCTCGACACCGGACCCTGTAGCATCCCTTAGCAAGAGCACAGCCATGAATTTGTGCACAGGAGAAAGCGTGGCCGCCGCGCAATTCAACCTGCGTGTGAATGCACCGAGTGCCCCGAGGAAAGGAAGTGACTTATTTAGATCCTCACTTAAGACGGATGAGCATCAGCCGTGACATCTGAATGGTCACTGTGTGAGGAACACCGTTCTTAAGATCCTGTAGTTCTCCCGACAGCACCCCTGAGGCAAACACTGTGGTTTCATCTCACAGATGGGAAAACTGAGGTTCCGAGCACATGTACCTTACCTGAGGCCGATGAACTGGAAACGGGGGAGGGGGAGCACGGAGCTTAAGTTCTACACATCGTTTCTCTAAAGCGGAAACCCAGAGTGAAAGGGCCCCACCCCAAGAACAGGGGTACAGGGTGGGAAGCCCCGAAGAGGTGCGGCTCAGATACTCACATCCTCTATCCAGGAGGAACTATGATGTCACCGACGATGAATGAGGCAGGCCTTTATCTTGGAGATCAAGAGGACCCCATAACAGGTAGGGGCTGAGGGATGCTGGGAGACCTGGAGGCCAGGTCCACTTCCTCGGCCCTTTGTCCCGGCTTTGACACCTAACACCCAGGAGACCTCTTGGGACCTCAGGAACAGGCCTAGCACGCATGTCCAGACTCGCCTCTCCTGTCTCACCCCTGCAACACTGCCCAGCTGACCCAGACTTAAGGACCCAAGGGTTCCTTCCACTGACAAGAAACGAGGAGAGGACACGTCTCGATGGCGCCTGTGGCACTCTGAAATGTGCCCTTTTGCCTACCGAGAATAGAAGGATACGAGGTTGGGGAAGGGGGTTCGAGGAGAAGGCAGGGGGCGGGGAAAAGAGTAACACCATGAAAAAAAAATTGTATGAAAAAAATGCCATAAAGAAACGTAGAGGGCTGGAGAGATGGCTCAGAGGTTAAGAGCACTGGCTGCTCTTCCTGAGGTCCTGAGTTCAATTCCCAGCAACCGCATGGTGGCTCACACCCATCTGTAATGAGATCTGGCGCCCTCTTCTGTATACATAATAAATAAATAAATCTTAAAAAGAAAGAAAGAAAGAAACTTAGAACTTGTATACGGGGAGAGGGGGAGTGAAGGACAGAGGAAAGAAATAAAATAAAATAAAAACAAACAAACAAACTAATGAAGAGGACACAAACAAAGAGGCCTCTCCACCCATCGGAATCCTGCTTTCCGCAATACCCACAGGCTTTCTCCCTCACCCCCAACCCTCCGTCTGGCATTTCTCTGTCTCCAAGGCAACCCATCTTGTGGGCTTGGAGTTTGACCCAGCGACTTCTGGGTATTGTAGTATCAAAGAAGCCGAGAGGCGGGAGGTGCGATTGTCAGTAAAAAGGAGTTTGTTAGCAGACGCGCTTGCATCAGGGAAAGATTTGGGAGACTGAAAACGCTTTTCAGATATTCTTGAGGTGTGATTTGTCAGGAAAGAGGGAGGAGAGAAAAAAGAGGGTAGGCGCGAAGGTTTGTGGGAATTGTAGTTCTGCAGTCTGTGGCGGGCTGGAGCCGGAAGTTATCAGACAGTGCCGCCTAGCGGCAGTAGAGAGCATAACAGCCCATGGACCTTGGCTGCTGTTTCCCCAGCACAGGTTCCCAAGGGCAGCCAGGGAGGCTGACTCCCTCTAGGATTCTCCTGACCTTCGTAGGGGCACAGGGTGGTGGCAGTGGGGGGTGCTATTTGTGCAACAGTAATGCACGCGCAAACCCTCACGTTGTGCCAGGATGACTGCTTTATAGTAAGTGAGCAGAGTGCACCAAACTTTTTCCCTCCTACAAATTTGACAGGAATCATACTCTTGAGGCAAACGGGGTCGTTGAAGGCTCTACGGAGCACCCCTGTTCCTCTGGTCTAGCTTGTAACTTAACAAGTGAAGCACAGTAATTAAGAGTCCAGGTAGTGTAGTTGCCAAGGATACAGTAGTGAATAGGACCGGTGTACAGCCTACAGCCTTGAACCAACCCTTTCTTTCTTTCTTTCTTTCTTTCTTTTTTTCTTTCTTTCTTTCTTTCTTTCTTTCTTTTCCTTTCTTTCTTTCTTTCTTTCTCTTTTCTTTTCCTTTCTTTCTTTCTTTCTTTCTTTCTCTTTTCTTTTCCTTTCTTTCTTTCTTTCTTTCTTTCTTTCTTTCTTTCTTTCTTTCTCTTTCTTTTTTGTTTTGGTTTTTCGAGTCAGGGTTTCTTTGTGTAGCCCTGTTGAACTCGCTCTGTAGACCAGAGTGGTCTTGAACTCATAGAGATTCTTCTGTCTCCGCCTCCTGAGTGCTGGGATTAAAGGCGTGCGCCACCACCGCCCGGCTCCGATTTTATTTTTATATTAGATGTGATTTTTGCCTCCACAAATGTGAAGTACACCACGTGTGTACCAGCAGAGGCCAGAAGAGGGCGACAGATCCTCGGTAACTAGAGTTACTGACAGTTGTGAGCCTCCATGTCGATGCGGGGAACTGAACCCAGATCTTTTGCAAGAGCAGTGCTCTTAACTGCTGAGCCATCTGTCTATCCTCTTGTTTCCGTTTTGAGACAAATTCCCATGTATTGCAGGCTGGCCTGGAACTCGCTATGTAATCAAGAATGGCCCTTGACTCCTGATTCTCCTGCATTGACTTTGATACTGTCTAGGGGTGTAGGGATGGGTTCATTTTCTCTGCCAGTTAAAGAATTAAAGTACAGGAAATACGAGCGGTGGTGGTGCACACCTTTAATCTAGCACTTGGGAGGTACAGGCAGGTGAATCTTTGAGTTTGAGGCTAGCCTGGTCTACTGAGTGAGTTTCCAGGACAGCCAAGGCTACACAGAGAAACCCTGTCTCAAACAAAAAACAAAAACAAAAAAGGGGCTGGAGAGATGGCTTAGTGGTTAAGAGCACTGGCTGCTCTAGCAGAGAATCCAGGTTCAATTCCCAGCACCCACATGGCAGCTCACAATTGTGTGTAACTCCAGTTCCAGGGAAGCCAACATCTTCAGACAAACATGCATGCAGGCTAAACACTAATGCACATCAAATTAGAAAAAAGAGGAGACAGGATATAGGTGTTGCTGGAAATCATAGAGAGTGCCAGCAGAGCTATCTTATGATACTGGGGAAATCAGGTTCCGCAAGCCCAGTGTGGGGAGAGTTTAAAAACACACTTGGGCTCTGGCCAACATCCGAAAGCAAAAGAATATGAAAATAGGCCTTTCTGCTCTTGGATTTGTATTTGAGGTTCAGCAAGATGGTTTGGTGGGTAAAGACGCTTGCTGCTAAGCCGACACACACACACACACACACACACACACACACACACACACACTGACTCAGGAGATAATAGATTTTTTATTTAAAAATTATAGATGATTCTTAGCATGCCTCCACCCTGCGTTCATTTGCTGTGTTTGGGGAACAGAAGAAAGGAACCCTTGGCCCTTACACAAGCGTACATTTCGTTAGAGGAACAGTAAAGAGAGGCTGGAAATGGTCCAGAAGAGAAGCTGTGGGCGAAACCCTGCAGAGGCTCATTCTGCTGCTCTCTGGGCCCTCGTCTCATGGCCCGGTCCTCTGAGAGGCTCCCTCTGGATACACCCATCACCCTCTGAGTTGACAGGCCCGAGTGCGAAGAGCTTCCTTGGGAGGTGAAACGCAGAGGTGCTGGAGCTGGAGGGCTTGTGAAGGTTGGGTGAGATGGGGCAGGTTCACTAGAAAGAACAGCAGGGGTCGTCTCTGAGGAAGAGGTGAGGGGGGAGAAAGACAGTTGGACACGTATTTACATCTTCACATATTCTCAGACGCCAGACCCCCTAGCCCCCAACCGCCCCATCGGACTCTATGTGCGACCCTTGAGCCCGCACCTCTCGCCTCCATCCTGGACCACACCCCTCAGGGCTATGGCCCCACCCACTTTGTCCATCTGTCCGTCCAGTCCCATCCCCGCCCATCCGCGCCCCCCCCCCCCCGCCCCGCCCCAAGCTATTCCACCTGCTGAAGTCACTTCCCTCAGGCCTCATGGGCATTGGCCCCTACTTAACGATTAACACAAGTGGCTCAGCCACTTTGGAGGGAGGATTTTTTTTTTCCTTTGATTTGAGTTTTTTTGTTTTGTTTTTTCAAGACAGGGTTTCTCTGTGTAACTCTGGCTGTCCTGAAACTAGCTCTATAGACCAGGCCGCCCTCGAACTCAGAGACCCGCCTACCTCTGCCTCCCAGGTGCTGAGATTAAAGGTGTGCGCCACCACTGCCCGTATATTTTTTTAATATAGTTTTAAAGATTTACTTGTATTTTATGTGTGTCTTTATCCATGTGTAAGTGCACCCGTGCATGCAGTGTCCATGAGGCCAGAAGAGGGTGTCAGATCGCCTGCATCTAATGGTTGTGAGTCACCATGGGGGTGCGGAAGCCAAACCTGAGTCCTCTGCAAGAAAAGCAAATGGCCTTAACTGCTGAGCCATCTTGCTGGCTCCTGTTTTGTTTTTAATTATCCATAGGTGTGTGTCTGTGGGTGGGTGGGTGGGTTTGTCCATGTGAATGCAGATGCACTTGCAAGAGGCCCTTGCCGGCCAGCCAAGGACATCTGATCCCCTGTGGCTGGAGTTACAGGTAGTCCGAGTCCACAATGTGTATGCTGGGAATTTAATTTGGATCCTCGGCAAGAGTAGTGTATGTTCTTAACCTCTGAACTGTCTCCCTAGCTCTCTTCTTCAACAACAAAACAAAAACCCCACTCAGAATTACATTCAATTTTCTTCATTGTGCAGGGGAGGCGAGCAGGCACGTGCCATTTGTCCCAGGGTAAAGAAGCATGAACTTGGGACCTCCCGTGCAATTCTGTGACTCCGACTGGAGCTTACAAACCCAACCTTGGACACCAGGTATTAAAACCAACCTCCTGGACCCTGAGAGATGGCTCAGCAGATAAAGCCACTTTGCTACCAAGACTGAGGAGCCACGTGATAGAGGAGAGGCCTGGCTCCAGCACGCTATCCACTAACCTCCACATGTGTGCCATGGCACAGGTACACGTGCACGCACACAAATAATAGTAGCTGAAGAGACACTAGCCCACTGGAGCATGTGGCTCTAGCAGGCCTTGCCCTTCTCCCCCATTCCCTCTGCCTTGCTAAAAACCATTAGACTACATTCCTAAAGCTGGACACCAAGGTCTAGTTCCTTATTTGGCCACTTCCTCCTCCTGAGGCTGACTACCAAGGTCCAGCAATCAGGAGCCCCCTTTGGCTCACCTAATTAACATGCTTAAATAAAATTAAACACTTCATCCTGAGACAGTGTGGTGCTTTGAAAGAAAATGCCCCCGAAGGGAGTGGCGGTATTAGGGGGTGTGGCCTTGTTGGAGAAGGTGTGGCCTTTGTTGGAGTAGGTGTGGTCTTATTGGAGGAAGTGTGTCACTGAGGAGGTGGACTGTGAAGTCTCATATATGCTCAAGCCATGTCCAGTGTCCCAGACCACTTCCTGTTGCCTGCAAGTCAAGATGTAGGACTCTCAGCCCCTTCTCCAGCACCATGTCTGCCTGCACGCCACCATGTTGCACCATGATGATAATGAACCAAACCTCTGAAAATGTAAGCCACCCAATTAAGTATTTTTTCTTTTATAAGAGTTACCATGGTCATGGTGTCTCTTCACAGCAATAGAAACCCTAAGATACACGGGGGTTTCACCTTTTATCTTTATAAACTGCCACTTTCCTGCGGGCCACGTCTGTCTCCTCTCTGTCCTGAGGCAGTCCTTTGTCACCCTTTGGGACAACTACCTCTGCCCTGTTCCCTTGCCCCCTGCCCTCTCTCCCTCTCCCTCCGGGGTTTGTCTCTTATCCCTGCCCTTTATCTCTTTTGTTCCGAGAATGTGGCCTCGGGCCTCCTGAGCATTGATACCCATCTCTTTCTTTCTTTTTTTTTTTTTTTTTTTTTTTTTGGTTTTTTTTGAGACAGGGTTTCTCTGTGTAGCTTTGCGCCTTTCCTGGGACTCACTTGGTAGCCCAGGCTGGCCTCGAACTCACAGAGATCTGCCTGGCTCTGCCTCCCGAGTGCTGGGATTAAAGGCGTGCGCCACCACCGCCCGGCCATATACCCATCTCTTTCAATAGCAAAATGTAATTTAAAAAGTTTAAAGTTAACCTCCCTGGGCCCATTGGCAAGAGATGAGATCTCCTTCCGGGCTGTGTCATACCTCACATCCATGTCCGGGTTACAGTAGTGGCAGTAACACTGGGGGAGATAACAAGGATGAGTGAACACAGAGAAAGACAAAATTCAAAACTAAACAAAAAATAAACCAACCAGCTTCCTTCGTTCCCAGCTCGTCCCGCCTTCCCTCCTGTGGTATTGCTGATCGGTCAGCCTCCCTACGTTCCCGAGCTGTGCCCCATCTTCCAGCCTGTTCACTCTCCATACCTCCTGTCACCACCCCACCCAGTGTTTCTATTGCGGACAGTGATGACCTTTTGACCTGGGTCATTTTCGGTGCAGGTGGTACAGGAAGGGTTGAGAGCTGTCCCTGGCTTCTCACTAAATTCCATCCTTCAGGGGTGGCAGTAAAATAAAATAATAAAACGTCTCCAGATACTGTTCAAAATCCTCTGGAAGACCAAGTCACCTCTGTGAGAATGGGGGCTGGGGGCTCCCCATCAACTCCTGGGTCTCCCTGTTTCCCTCAACCCTCAAACTCAATCCATGAGCTGCCTTCCTGGTAAGAGTATAGCCCAGTGGTTCTCAGCCTGTGGATCACAACCCCAGACCCTTTCATGGGGCTCTCCTGAGATCATCAGAAAACACAGAGATTTACATTACAATTCATAACGGTAGCAAAATGACAGTTATGAAGTAGCAACAAAAACGATTTTATGGTTGGCAGGGGGGATCACCACAACGTGAGGAACTGTATTAAAGGGCCGCAGCATTAGGAAGGTTGAGAACCACTGCTCCAGCAGACCTAGTGGGATTTTCCTTGTGCTCACTACCACCACGGCCCCTGTCCTGACCACGGAGACCATCTCCTTCCCTCTGCTTCCCTTATGTCCTGCTCCAAATTCCCTTCACACTCAGTGCCCAGAGGCTTCATTTCACAATTCTGATGGGCCGGGGTGTGGGGGGGGGGGGGTGTGGGGGGGTGGGGTGGGTCAGCTGGCAGAGTGCTTGCCTAGCGTGCATGAAGTCCTGGGTTGATCCCAAGCACCCGCTAAACTAGATATGGCAGTTCACGCCCCAAAACGTCAGCATTTAGGAGGATCAAGAGCACAAGGTCATCCTGGCCTGCATTCGAGACCCCGTTTCAAAAAACAAACACGAGTCAGTGAGAAGACTCAGCAGGCAGAAATGCGTGTAGGTGTCTTATCCATCAGCGTCTCCAGAAAACAGTAAAACATTTGGCCCTTAAAAATCTACTGAATCTGGGACAACAACCCAGTCACAAAACCATCAATCAACCCACAATCTATCCTGCCTGCAAGATGTGCTGGGGCAATGGTTGCGCAGAACTTGTGGGAGTGGCCAAATAATGACTGGTCTAACTTGAGGCCCACACCAGGAGAGGGAGCCCGTGCCCCACACTGCCTGGAGGGCCAGGAACCAGAGGCTGGAGAGCCCAGAGACCTAGCATAAAATCAAACGCGACTAGCAAAAAAAAAAAAAAAAAAGGCAGTGAAATGATTTCGAAGGATATTCTGCTACACTCCAGCAACTGTTGGGAGCAGATGCAGAGACCCACAGCCAAACACTAGGTGGAGCTCAGGGAACCCTACAGAAAAGGAGGAGGAAGGATTGTAGGAGTCAGAGGGGGTGCGGACACCAGGAGAACACGGCCCACAGAATTAACTAAGAGGGCCTCACAGAGACTGAGGCAGCAACCACGGACCCTGCGTGGGGCTGCACTAGGTCCTCTGCGTATACATTATGGTTGTGTAGCTTGGTGTTCTCGCGGGACTCCTAACAGCGGGAGTGAGGGTGTGTTTCTCTTTCAGCTGCTTTTGGGACCCTTTTCCTAGTACTGGGTGGCCTTGTCCAGCCTTGGTATGACTTAGTGCAACATGATATGCCGTGTTGGATTGGTACTCCTGGGAGGCTTGCTCTTTTCTGAAGGGGAATGGAGGAGGAGAGGATCTAGGGGAGAGAGGGGTTGCTGGGAGGATTGGAGGGAGGGGAATCTGTGGTCAGGATGTAATATATGAGAGAATAATAATTAAAAATAAAAGAATCTCCAGAGAGAGACAGAGAGACAGAGAGAGACAGAGACAGAGAGAGAGAGAGAGAGAGAGAGAGAGAGAGAGAGAGAGAGAGAGAGAGAGAGAGAGAGAGATTGAGAACACAGTTGGCATTTCACAGGAAACAGCGCTCTTAGTGGCATGGGTCTTGTCCAAGCTAGGGAGGTGGTTCAGTGAGAAAAGCAGCTTGTGGCCACGCCCGACAATCAGAGTTCAGTCTGAGACTGGATGTAGCAATGATACCGGCAAACTGAAGTAGTAAAACTGACGCTCGAATGGATTTGCTCACAGACCTGCTTAGGACACATCAAGTTACACGAAGTAGGAGTTAGCTGATGGAGTATTGCCTCCGATGTGGCTAGGAGATGAAGTGGTGTGCTCACCGGGCTGGGACAGAATGAAAATCCTGTACCACAATTAAAGTTTAGGGTCCTTGAGAAAGTTTCTGCTTGTGTTTATTCACCAGGATTGACCTCCAATTAGGCTCCATTCCCATAACAAAAGGAGGCAGCCCAGACTTACAACCAGTCCCCACATCAAAGAATATGCCTCTTTCAGGCAGCTCAGGGGGCAGTGCAGGGTCACAACCAACCACCATTAAGTCCTAGCCTGCCATTAAATCCCTTGTGCTCTTATCAGTAAAAACATAATTCTGCCAGGTGGGCAAGATGACCCTGGATAACAACTCTTCGAAGCAATCAATACTGATATACGTAAATAATTCTGGCAATAGAATCTTAGTTGTGTAAATCTCCCACCTGCCCAAGTGGCCAGACTTGCAGTCTCCTGGCTGTTTAGACTGTTCGAAGTGTGAACTGGGGCTGGCACAATGTAAAATGCAGGTGCCTAAGGTGTATCTAAGTTAGTAAAATCTCGTCTTCGTGGCTGGCAACTCTTTGGGTGTTAGCTGGAGCCAGTCCATTTGCAAGTGTGCAATTGCCCAAACTTGCAATTATCCAAATTTTCCTTTATCAGTCTCTAAGTGTGCAGAGCGATTTCTCTCTGGGAAGGCATTTTAATTTTAGAGGAAGAAGAGGAGGAATCTAGGCACATGGATTTCTCCAGAGACCCTGAAGAAGTTGGGTATACGGTACAGAACAGAGGTAACTGAGCCATGTAGCAGAATGTAGATTAATAGAGATAGGTTAATTTAAGTTATAAGAGCTTGTTGGGAAAAAAAAAAACCCTATGCTAAGGCCAAGCTTTCATAATTGATATTAAGTCTCCCTGTTGTTACTGGGGAGCTGGCCGTCCCAAAGAAGACAATCTGACAAGAAAGTTTGCTTCGCTGTGTAGACTCCCTTCTCCCATGGTGCCTCCTCCTTCTCTCCCTTTCTAACCTGTCCCTCTCTTCCCCTTCCTCCCTCCTTAGACAGAAAGGCACCCAGGCACGGCCTCCTTACCCAGTCTCCTTTATTGTAGGACACGAAGAAGAAGGTCATCACCATGTAGGCACATCTCAAAAAGCTCCATCTGCCATGCCTCACGAGTACCTTGGCTGTGGTGGTGGCTGGGGGGGACTTCACTAAAGTGAAAATGGTGAGAAGGATTGACAAGACCCAGAAATCAATCCCTGGCCCACTGGCACTCCAAACTTGTGTCTCTATGTATCTCCTGAGTTGAAGTTTTTTTTTTTTCTAACGTTCAATGTTGTGGCCATTGTCTCCCGTCTTGGTCACTTGGTCATCACTCAACTCCCAGGCAAACAATTTACTCTTTCAGCTCTCTCTCTCTCTCTCTCTCTCTCTCTCTCTCTCTCTCTCTCTCTCTCTCCTCATATCTAGGCATCACTGAGTCGAACCCATACACTGAAGAAAAAACAAACCACTCAGCAGAAACCACTTTTCGCTCTGTGGGAACCTCACCAACATCCCTCCTCGTGTTGTTTTGACTACTTGTTTAATTTGGTTCGGTTTTTGAAACAGGACCCCACGGACTCAGGCTGGCTTCAAACTCAATAAGGATGACTGACCTCTTGATCCTCCACCTCGAAAGTACTCGCATCCCAGGCATGTGCCTCCAAGCCCATCTTACTATCTTGCTTTTCTCTGTGTGCATGTTCTCTGTGTGTGTTTTACAGGTATGCACGCACACACACGATGTGAAGGCTGATGTCAGAATCTTCATCAAGCCTGCTCAACCTTGTATTTTTTTCTACCTTTTCTTTTTTTCTTTCGAGACAGGGACTCTCACTGAGCCTGGAGCTCACTGGTTTGGCTAGGCTGGCTAAACTCCACATGGGCCAGTGTGGAGGCTAGAGGACATCTTGCAAGAGCCCCCTCTTTCTAGCATATGGATCTTGGAGATGAAACTCAGGTCATCAGAGTTGGCAGCAAGCACCTGCTAAGGCAGCTTGCCTGTCCCCCCCCCCAACATTCTTTATTTTTTAAGATGTACGTGGTGGTTTGAATGAGAATGGCCCCTACAGGCTCGTGTGCTTTATACTTGGTTCTACAGTTCCTGGAACTGTTTGGGAAGGGTGAGAAGGTGTGGCCTTGTTGAAGGAGGTAAGTCACTGTGGGTGGGCTTTGAGGTTTAAAAAGCCCACACCTTCCCAGTTAGTGCTCGCTCTCTGTGTCTCTCTGTCTCTGCCTTGTGCCTGTGGGTCGTATGTAAATTCTCAGTTATGGCTCCAACATCATGCCGGCCGGCCTCTGGCCTCCCCACCATAACGGTCATGGACTCACCCTCTGAAATGCTAAGAAAACCAACCAATTAAATGCTTTCTTTCATAAGTTGCCATGGTCACGGCGTCTCATCACAGCAATAGGAAAGTAACTAAGACAATGTATTTTATTATCGTTGTGTGGGTGTGCAATATGTCCGCACTGGTGTGTGCATATCATAGTGCACATGTGGCGGTCACAGGGCAGGTTTAGTTGTCTCCCCTCACCTTTACGTGGGTTCTGACTGAACGCAGTTCCTCAGACTGCTCCAAAGCTCTTTTAACCATGGAGCCTCTGTGGGCCCTGATTTTTCTTGATATCGGGTCTCTGTGGGGTTCTCATAATCTCCTAAAACATGTTGCTTGGTGGTTCTTCTAATCAACATACAACTCACAAGAGTTGGTTCTCCTCTATGGGGATCAAACTCAGGTCCACAGGCTTTGGCGGCAAGCTCCTCTACTCTCTCAGCCATCTCGCCAATCCGGAAACTCAACTCTTAATTCTAACTGCCTGTTCTTAGTTCTAGGATTTCAATACTTGTTATAAATTACTATATTTTCCTGGTGATGTTACCGATAGCTCTAGTTATTTTTTCTTTTTTCTTTTTTTTTTTTTGTGAGACAGGGTCTTGTGGATCCCAGGCTGGCCTCCAACTGGCCATGTAGCCTAGGCTAGCCTTGAACTTTTCCTTTCTCTACCTCCTAAGTGAGTCACAACCCCTTTGTGGGTCGACAACCCTTTCACAGGGGGTCACCAAAGACCATCGGGAAACACAGATATTCACATTACTATTCATAACAGTAGCAAAATTATAGTTATGAAGTATCAATGAAAATAATTTTATGGTTGGGGGTGTCACCACAACATGAGGAACTGTACATAAGGGTCACAACATTAGGAAGGCTGAGATCTACTGTCCTAAGTGCTCTGTGCCCAGTGGTATTTTTGTTTGTTTGTTTTGTTGTTGTTCATTTTTGCTTTGTTTTGGTTCTGATATAGATGCTCACTATCCTAAGCTAGCCTTGAATTGGCTACTCAGTCCGATCCAGCTTGTAACCTGCAATCCTCCTGCCTCTGCCTCCAACGCTGATGTCCGATTAGGACGTCCAGTGGTCCCACCTCTCTTTTCTGATGTTACTTCTCGGTTCTGTGTTTTGAAAGGGGAGTCTCACGAAATCCAAAGTGGCCTCG
The DNA here is from genome assembly GCF_949786415.1 of Peromyscus eremicus. Taxonomy (NCBI): domain Eukaryota; kingdom Metazoa; phylum Chordata; class Mammalia; order Rodentia; family Cricetidae; genus Peromyscus; species Peromyscus eremicus. Next base: position 179,441,782 of record NC_081416.1, read on the forward strand.
GACCTTCATAAGCTGCCCGTGCTGGCCCTGAACTGCTCATCTTCCAGCCTCTTCTTCCTGAGCCCTGAGGTCACAAGTATGAGGCACCACACCCACTGTGTGTGGTCCTAAGGATCGGACCCAGGCCTTCGTGCCTACCAGGCTGGCACTCTGCTGAGTTCTACCCCAAAACCCAACCCAAGCTTCTTTAACTCTCTCCACTGTCTCCCTCACTCGGAGGAGGCTTGCTTCTGCTTTCTACGATTCTTTCTTAGTTCCCATCCACGCACACACCTGTCATTCAACTTACCTGCTCATTTCCAAGGCAGAAGAGAGGGGTTTGGAGGCCGGCAGAAGCAGAATGCCTCTTCTTACCTGCATGTGTCAGGCACCTCGACCCAGAGGAGCAGAGGTGAAGGGAGAGGGTGGCTGAGGGCTACGGATGCTTCCCGATGCTTACCGACGCATCTGAACTCTGAACTTTCCTCGGGTAATAGTTACACCTCACTCAGAGGGAAGGTGCTAACCGCCCACAGGAGGGAACGGGCACACAGCCCCACCCACCTTCTTCTTGGCAGTCATTTGTTTCTTCTAAGAAGGAAAAAGACGGAGACAGTAGAGGAGGAGAGGAAGAAGGGGACAGGGGGAAGGGAAGAAAAAAAGGAAAATTAACGACTGCATGGGGATCCAGCTGCAAATGGTGCTTCTGGGCCTGTTGGGTAAAAGGGGACCTCCCTTGGCCTCCTTGGTGTCCCTGGACTCAGGCACTCTACTATCAGGCTGCACACACGCTATCCCTGTGCACGAAGCGCCCTTTCCCCAGATACACATGCATGCACACAAATGCATACAATATGCACATGAATATGGGTCCCCCTGTCCTTTCAAGACTTGGCTCAGGTGTCACTTCCCTCTGGCACCGTCTAACACACTGGGCTCTAACACACTGGGCTCTCACGTCCCCTGCACTCCTCTCCTTAGAAAACAGCAGTGTTCAGGCTCTGAGCCGGCTTCTTGAGCCCCTTGTTCCCCTCTCGCCAGAATACTAGCTGCATTTGTGTGCTTGGTTTTGTTTTTTAAAATTACATTTATTTATTTGGTGAATGTGTATGGTGTATGTTGTGTGTGTGTGGGTCTGTGTGTATGTAGGGTTATGTGTGGTGTGTGTTGTAGTGTATGTGTGGGGGGGAGCGGTCTGTGTGTATATGGGGGTATTGTAGTGTGTGTGGTGGTAGTATATGTGTGTGGGGGGGCTGTGTGTATGTAGTGTATGTATGGGGTGTGTGGTGGTGGTGATGGTGGTGTGTGCGTGTATGTGTGTGGTGTGGGGTCTGTGTGTATGTAGTAGGGGTATGTGTAGTGTGTGGTGGTAGTATATGTGTGTGGGGGGCTGTGTGTATGTAGTGGTATGTATGGGGTGTGTGGTGGTGGTGATGGTGGTGTGTGCGTGTATGTGTGTGGTGTGGGGTCTGTGTGTATGTGGGCTGTGGGATTCCACAAAGGTTTCCTAGTGAGAGCTGAGTTTGCTTTACACAGCAGGGCTGCATTAGGGGATGGCTTGACCACATGCATGGTCACTAGGTATTTGGAAGGGTCTGTACTTGGCTGTGCTGGGGGGAGGTCTTTTGCTCCACCCCTTGCCATTTCTATAAATAGCCCTTTAGAAGAGAAAGAAGGGGCTGGTGGGTTTTGACCCAGGCCCTTCTGAGCTATCCTGTGTTTCTCTCTGTCTCTCTCCTCTATATTTCTATCTACATATTCCTTATTTCTCCCTGCTCAAGAGTACCCTGGAGGAAAAAGTGGGGGCTGGCCCCCCCACAGTGGGGGTATGTGTGGTACTTGTGGTAGTGGTAGTATGTATGTGTGTGGGGGTGTGTATGTGAGGGTATGTGTGGTACATGTGGTGGCGGTGATGGTGTGTGTGTGTGTGTGTGTGTGTGTGTGTGTGTGCGTGTGCTGTAGATCTGCAGGCCAGGCACACGTATGGCGATCAGAGCACAGCTAAGGAGAGTCGATTCTCTCCTGCCCCCACTTGCATCTCAAGGACTGAACTCAGATCATCAGTCTCAGCAGCAAGTGCCTTTTCCCACCGAGCCATTTCCCCGGCTCTTTTGTGTGTGTGTGTGTGTGTGTGTGTGTGTGTGTGTGTGTGTGTGTGTGTCTGTTTGTTTGGAACAGGGTCCTACGTAGTGTGGGCTGACCTTGAACTTGCTATGTAGCAGAGGATAAACTTCTGACCCTCCTGTGCCCACCTCCCGAGTGCTGGCATCACAGGCCTGCACCACCTCGCTCAGCTTGCCAGGTGCAGCTGGAGACGTATTTCACGTATCGTGTTCCCTGTTCTGTCTCAACTCAGTGCAGAGAGTGGAACGTGAAGTGGTATCTGTTGGTTATCCTGCTAATGATGGTGGGGTGGAGGGACGCAGGGTTAGATGACATCCAGAGGCTCTCCCAACCCCCAAACCTAATAGCTCTGCATATTCAGAAACAAAAAGGATGAAGTCACCAACTCACCGTTCAGCACTTGGAGGCTCAGCAGACCTAGGACAACAGAGACGTGCAAACAGAATCACAAAGGTAGCCAGACAGAACTCAGGTCAATATGGCCCACAGGCTCACCAACCCGTCTGCTAACGAGCCCTGCAGAATTCTGACCGACTCGCTTGCCTGCCTGCCTGCTTGTTTCCTTCCTTCCTTCCTTCCTTCCTTCCTTCCTTCCTTCCTTCCTTCCTTCCTTCCTTCCTTCCTTTTGATATAGGAGAAACTGGGAATAATAAGTTGATGATGCAAAGCATCTACTAAACTTGCTTAGGAAATAAATATTAAGCTACACAAAGCAGCACTTAGCTAAAGGAGCTCTCGGTTCGCCTACCCAGAGGACTGTGATTCTGCCAGGCAGACAGGATGACCCTGGTTGACAGCAGCCTGGCAAAGCAGCCCGTTCATCTCAAGATGACAATGACAATATTTTATACTGTAAGTCCCCCCATCCGTCCAAACAACCAAAGCTTGGCCTTTCTGTCTCTGTGAAATATGTTTTAATTGCTCAAAATGTAACTTGGTGCTGTGACGCTTTGTAAACTGACGGGATTTTCTGTTCAGAGCTGGTTCCCTTCTACACAATTAGCCTGAACCACTCGGACTCATTAAAGAGTTTTTCCGTATTAATCTCTAAGTGGTATAGTAATTTCTCACTGGGAAGGTGTGCAAAGTCTATAATTTATTCTTTAACACTTTCTCTTTGGGGACAGGGTCACACTGTGCAGCCCTGGCTGAACTGGAACTTGCAATGTAGCCCAGGCTGGCCTCAAACTCACAGAGATCTTCCTTCCTTTGCCTCTGGAATTAAAGGGGTGTGCCACTAGGCACAGCACACCAATTGTCTTTCTCTCATCATTATTATTATTGTCGTTGTTATTTTTACTGGTGTATATATGTTTATGCATGTGACTGTGAGCACAAGCATATTCTAAGAAGCATGCAGATGTCGGAGGAAAACTTGCAGGAGTCAGTTCTCTCCTTCCTCCGTGTGGGACCTGGGAATCGAACTTAGGCCAGCAAGCTTAGCAGCAAGTGACTTTTCCTGCTGAAGCATCCTGCTCCTCTCTCTCTCTCTCTCTCTCTCTCTCTCTCTCTCTCTCTCTCTCTCTCTCTCTCTCTCTCTCTCTCTCCCATGTGCACAGGCATGCATACCTGCATGCATGGAGGCTAGAGGTCAACCCAAGGTGTAATTTTCCAGGGGCTTGTCCATCTTATTTTTAGAAACAGTCTCTCATTGGCCTTGAGCTCACCAAATAGGCTATGCTGGTTGGCCCATGAGCCCCAGAGATCCACCTGCCTGTGTCTCCCTAGCACCAGGATTATAGGTGTACACCACCACTCCCGGTGTGGGTTCTGGCCATTGCACCACAGATCCTGAATTTCCCAGGAGGCCTGCACCCACTGGCACCACATTTCAGGTTCCCACCTTCTCCCCCACTTTGGCACACAAGGCAATAAAAAGAGGCTTGGTGCACAGGGCTCGGACCCACACAGAACGAGGTGCTTACCGAGGATCTCTGTGGTCCGTCCAGGAGGCAGGAGGTAGTGATGAGTCCAGGATCCATCAGAGAGGAGACCACAAGAGGGGGAAATAAATCACAACATTAGATGGTGGGAGATAGGGACCAAATGTGCTCAGAGCCCAGGACAGTGGGCCTTAGATCAGAGCTGAACTGACAGGATTGGCCTAAGAGATCTGGAGGTCAATGAGAATCTGACAGTGATGGAGGACAGAAGGGATAGTCAGGGCATTTAAAATGTGTTATTATCTTTACATTTATTTATTTTATTTCATGTGTGGGGGGGTGTTTGCCTGCATGTATCTGTGCACCACATGTGTACCTGCTGCCATTTAGAGGTCAAAGGAAGGTGTTGAGTCCCCTAGAACTGCAGTTATGGACAGTTGTGAGAGGCTATGTGAATGCCAGGAATTCCAGTCTTCTGGAAGAGCAGCCAGTGCTCTCCACACCGAGGCACCTCTCCAGCCCCTAATTAAAAAAAAATTGTTTTTATTTACATGTATATGTGTATCTGTGTGTGTGTGTGTGTGTGTGTGTGTGTGTGTGTGTCTGCAAGTGCCTACAGAGGCCAGAAAAGGGCACTGGAGCCCAGGGATCTGGAATGACAGGTGAATATGAGTCACCCAACGTGGGTGCTGGGAATCAGATTTGTGTTTTCTGAAAGAACAGCAATCACTCTTAACCACCGAGTCACTTCCCCAGAATCCCGTTTCAATATTATTACTATTGTTGTTGTTGTTATTGTTATTTGTGTGTGAGTGCAGGTGTCTACTGAGGCCAGAAGAAGGCATCAGATTCCCTGGAGCTGGAGTTCCAAGCAGATAATGAGCCACCAGATGTGGGTGGGATCTGAACTCAGATCCTCTGGAAGAGCAGCATGTGCTCTTGATCACTGAGCCATCTCTTTAAGCCTGTCTTATAATCTTTCCAGTTACGTTGTACTTATTTACTGGTGTGTGTGTGTGTGTGTGTGTGTGTGTGTGTGTGTGTACACCGCAGCATGCACGCAGAGGTCAGAGGACAACGTGTCAATTCTCTCCTTCTACCATGTGGATACTAGGGATCAAACTCAGGCTTTTCCCTCTGAGTTATCTGGCTGTTCCTACACCTGCCTCTTTGAAGACGGAAGTAATGGCAGTCCCACTCTACCCCCACTCCCGACAGTCCCTGAGCGGATGGCGGACCTCCGGGCAACAATTAGAAGGGGAAGCAGATGAAAAGAAGAAAACTGTAAACTTACTTTTCAATACTGTTGAAACAGAAGCGTCGAGGACAGGAAAAACCAGGTGGAGTTGTTGAGTACCAGCGGCAGTGAAGATCCGAGAGGAAACGCGTGTTAACGAGGCCTGGCCTTTTCCCCTCCCGCCCGGAGCATCCTCAGTAGAGGCCCTCCCTACACCGAATGTGGAAATATCATCCAGTCCAAATGGCACCACAGAGATGCTGGATCGTCTGTGACCTGATGTTTTAAGACACACTCATCCTTATGACTGGAATCCCCTGTCCCAGTTTCCCCTGGGGATTGATTCATCCTACAGATACCTGGAGGGGATCAGAAAAGCGTCGCTACTCTTCTCTCTTTCCCCGAGTGAGGGAGGAAAAGCTTGGTTTTTTGGTTTTGTTTTCTACCTATAAACACACATAACTCTTGCTGTCCCATGCTCTAGGGCAATGGGGAGATTGGAGAATCTGCTCAAATTCTGGGACCCCTCCACGCAGCCCCAGGAAGGGAGTGGAGCCGGAAGGCCACCTTGAGTCTCCTCCACAGGTAGCTCTGAAAACAGCTTGCTTGCAGGGTGGGCGGTGGTGGCACACGCCTTTAATTCCAGCAGAGGCAGGGGGATCCCTGAGCTCAAGACCGGTCTGGTCTACAGAGAAGCCCTGTCTTGAAACGCCTCCCCTCCAAAAAAAAACCCAAAAAGCAAAAAAAAAAAAAAAAAAAAAAAAAACAAATAACAACAAAAACCAACTTTCTCTTCTCTTTCCTCTCCCTTCTCCTCCCTTCCCCTCTCTTTCCTCTCCCCTTCTCTTCTTCCTATTTTTTTTTTGCGGGGGGAGATGGAACCTCATATAGCCCAGGCTAACCTCAAACTCAATATGTCATTGAAGCTAGCCTTGAGCAGCTAACCCTCCTGCCTCAGTCTCCAGCGGGCTGGGATCATAGGCATGTACCACCATGCCTGGCTCCCTCCTTTCTTGTTCCCCCTCCTTCCAAGTATCTGGAAACACCCAAGTTACCCACTGGAAGGGGAAAACTATAAAAATTATTTCTTGTGCTAGGCGTGGTGGTATATACCTATAACGCCAGCACTGTATATGTATATACCTGTATATGGCTCCACTGCTGAGCCATGACCCCAGCCCCTCACTGGGGGATTGTAGGCAGGGGCTCTACCACTGAGCCACACCCCCAGCCCCTCACTGGGGGATTCTAGGCAGGAGCTCTACCACTGAGCCACTCCCCCAGGCCCTCCCTGGGGGATTCTAGGCAGGAGGCTGAGACAGGATCAAGAGTTTGAGGTCGTCTTTGGTTATATATGGAGTTTGAAGCTAGCCTGGGCTATTTAAGACTATTCCATCAAACACCAAAGGACATTAACTGTAAAAGGAAAAATAACTTACTTTTCACTGGAGGGCGGATTGGAAGAAGAATCAAGTGGTCAGTGTGGAAAAGAAAGGGAAAGAGAATAGAATGAATATTAGTACCTCTGCCCCTGGTACCTCCCATTTTTTTTTTCCTGGTAAAATATTTTAAGAGTGTTGGGAGTATTCTGGGAGTATTCCTGTGTTCTGTTGAACAAACTCAGAGAGCAGACCAGGTCTGCAGGATCCCCAAGCAGCCTTACCATTCTCCTCTGGCCTCAGCCTTACCTCATCTGTGGGCATTATCAAGTCTAACCTGAGCTATTTCCCATCAACGCCTGCACAGGCTGAACACCCCAATCCAAAATGCTCCAGTGACAAGCTTTTTGAGTGCCAATGTGATGCTCAAATAGTTTCCCTTTGATTTGTTTTTTATTATTTTTAAGGCTTATTTTACTTTTATTTACGTATGTATGTCTGTGTTAGCAGATGCCGTATGCATGCCCTGAGAGGCCAGCCAGAGTCACAGGCAATGGGAAGCTGTCTTAGGTGGGTGCTGGAACCCTAACTTGAGTATTCTGGGAGAGCAGAAAATCCTGTTAACCACTGAGTCATCTTTCCCTCCTCCATTTGTTTTTAATTTTTGAGATAGGGTCTTCTCAGTCCATAGACCCAGGCTATCCTTTGATCTACCTACCAACTCATTGTGCAGGGTGGAATCCAGCCAATCCTCCCGCCTTGGCCTCCCAAGCCCTGGAATTACAAGTGAGAGCCACCACATCCAGCTTTGGTTTTAGGAGCTGTATGGACCGGATTTGGGGGTATAGGGTGAGAGATGCTGAGCAGGGAGAGTCCGTGTCAATGGTCACAATTCTGAAACTGTTTGAAACTTGAAACACTTCTAGCCTCGGGCATTTCAGTCAGGGAAACTAAAGCTGCCCAAGACTAGAGAAAAGATGAATTTGGCTCAGCCAATCAGAAACATCCAGCATACTTACTTTGTACATTCACGGACTTGGCAATGGGCTGGACCAACTAAATCAACGGAATTGCTGTGACCTAGCCATCATCCTATCTGCATTATCATCCCTCTGTCCCCTGTCCTTCAGCCCCACTGTCCTGTCTGGACAGTGTTCCCCAAACTACTTCTGGTTTTTCTCTGTCTAACTTGTGAATTACTTGCTCTAGCAAACTTTTTTGTTGTGGTACTGGAGACTCAATATCGGGCCTTGTGCATGCTAGCAGAGCACTCTACCACTGAGCCACACCCATAGCCCCTCACTGGGGAATTCTAGTCAGGGACTCTACCACTGAGCTATTCTCTGTTTTTATTTTTTATTTTGAGACAGAATTGAAGTCACAGCTATCTTGGGCAGCTTAGTGAGAACTTGTTTGAAAATAGATGTAAAAAGTGCTTCCGGGGTATAGCTCATCATCAGTACAGCACTTGTCTAGAATCCCCCAGTGAGGACCTGGGGGTGTGGTTCAGTGGTAAAGCACCACTCCAGCATACATGAGTTCTGAGTTCAATCCCTGGCGATATGGGGTCAGGGGCGGGGAGGTGAGGGTCATAAATTTTCAAAGTACTTACTTTCTTCTTCTGTCCTGTCTGTAAGGAAGAATGAATGTAGCCATGTTCAACGGGGGGTGCAGAGAGATGGGGAGAGAGGGAGGGGTGGGAGTGAAGGTGGGTATGGGGGAAGAAGAAGAAGAAGAAGAAGAAGAAGAGAGAGAGAGAGAGAGAGATTAATAGTTTTGCCACCAAATGGCATCCCCGACCAGTCAGAGACCAGAGATGGGAACGCTATCAGAAGACAGACAACACCACTGTCTCAATTTACAGGGTAAGACAGGGCTCAAGTCCGCAACCACTCTTTCTCCTAAGAAACATTCACGGAGCACCTGCAGTATCCTGGGCCTGAGCGAGATCTGGGTGAGACAATATCTACCCCAGCGAACAATATCCATGGATTTCCAGGAACTCGCAGAGGAAGGGGACCAAAAGCCTTGTGAAGTGGGACAGAGGTGTGAGTAGTGTTCTGGTCAACCTGCAGGACACGGTGGGAACTTATAAAGGGATGGTGGTTGCTGACCTGCAGTGGTTACCAGGGGAGGCGTCTTGGAGGAGGATATGATGTTTTGTCTGAAACCTGAAAGATGAGCAGGGGTTAGCTGAGTGAAAAAAAAAAAAAACACCTTGGAAGGGAAAGGAAAAAATTATCCCAGACGTGGGGAAGAGCATGGGAATGGCTCTGCCTGGAAAGAACTCAGCTGTAAATGGGGCCGAGAGACAAAATTATAGCTGGATGATGAAAAGACACGCGAGCAATCTTAACATCCTCGACTCCATCTGAGAGCCCGGGAGGTGTTGCTGAACAAACAGGACTTGTGTTCAAATCTTAGTTCATTCATCTCCTAGCTGTGTGACCCACTTCATGTCCTCAACACAAAAAGCCAGGGAAGCTTGGAAAAGGCGGCTCAGCAGTTAAGAACACTGGCTGCTTTTACGAGACAGAAGTTCCATTCATGGCACCCACAGGGTGGCTCACAACTGCCTCTAACTCCCGGCTCCAGGGGATCTGATGCCCTCTTCTGGCCCTGTGGGCACTGCATGCACTTGGTTCACAGACATACATGCCGACAAAACACCCAGACACGTAAGATTAAAAATAAATATATTAAAAAAAATAAAAAGAAAGTGAACTCCAGGTTCAGTGAAGAGAGCCCGTCTCAAGAAAAACTCAAGTGGAGAGTGGCTGCAGAAGACAGCCAACATTGACCTCTGGCCTCCACAGGAGCGTATGTGGATATACACACCCATGCACACACTAACATGCACACCTGCCTACACTGCACATATACACAACGGAATCATATTCAGGTGGTGCACACCTGTGATCTCATCACTCAGGAGCCGAGGCAGGTAGCCTGGGGGGTTCAAGACCATCTTGGGCTGCACAGGAGATCTTCTCGCAAAAAAGGGGAGAGAGGGGCAATCGAAATAGAACAAACAACCTTCATACAAAAGATTCCAGAATGAGAGATGTCACTGTTAAAACTGGAGATGTCCTGGGCAGCACAGGCACAGGCACACACACACACACACACACACACACACACACACATACACACACACACACACACACACACACACACTATAGTAGCATAGCATGGTATCTTCTCCTCTGAGAGAGGAAAAAAAACCCTGCAGATGATCTGAAAATCCATTAGCTCATAAGGTGCTTAATAACTTCTTTTCTCGGTCTTTCTTGGCAGGATTTCAAATCCCAGCTCGAATTTGGATAGTCTTATATTGTCTGCTTCACGGGGCCTAGGATCACGTTGGAGACTATTTTTCTGGAATGTCTGTAGGGGATTCTCTAGACAAAATTAACTGATGCTGGAAGGACCCACTCTAACTTTGGGCAGTGTCGTCCCATGGGCTGATTGAAAAGGAGTAAGTGACCTGAGCGCCTGCAGTCTACGCTTCCTGACTGTGGATGCAACATACCCAGCTGCCTCAGTTTCCCCACCATGCTACCCCCTCAAACTGTAAGCTGGATAAACCCTTATTTTCCTAAGCTCGGGGTATTCTGTCACAGCCATGAGAAACATAACAGATACAGCCTGGTACTCCCTATGTAACCCAGACTGTCCTCGAACTTAAGACCCTCTTGTGCCTCCTAAGTGCTGGAGTTACAGATGTGAAATAGTACAGTTAGTTGTATCTCTTCATTTCATTTTAATTAATAGGGGTGTATGTGTGTGTGCACGCGCGCATTGTGGCACACATATGGAGATCAGAGGGCATCTCGAAGGAATCACGTTTCTCTTTCCACCATGTAGGTCCTGAGGATTGAACTCAGGTCATCATGCTTGGCAGCAAGTGACTGCTCAGTGAGCCATTTTGCTGGTCTGTTGCTGAATTTTGATCAGTTGCTACCTTGTCCCCAATGACTCTGACCTTACCTTCTCTAACTCCAATCTGATTGTATAGATGTTAAAGGAATACTCTTCTACTATATCATAACCTGTGGGTTGTGACCCATTTTGGGGGGAGGGTCACATATCAGATATCCTTCGTACGATATATTTATATTAAAATTCATAACAGCAGCAAATTCACAGTTATGAATTAGCAATGAAATCATTTTATGTTTGGGAGTCACCACAACATGAGGAACTGTATTAAAGGGTCGCAGCATCAGGAAGGTTGAGAACCACTGGTTCATACATATATACACATTTATGTATATATATTATAATATCTACCATTACAGCTATTAATGCCACATAAGATTGATATTTGGCCAAAAATAGAGGCAGGGGGCTGGAGAGATGGTGGGTAAGAGCTCTGGCTGTGCAAGCATGAAGACCTGAGTTCTGATCCTTAGCACCCATATAAAAAACTGGCTAACGTCCCAATACCAGGGAGATACAGTACAGAAGGATCCCAGGCACTTGCTAGCCTGAGCCAACCTAAACATGGTGAGCTCCAGGTTTAGTGAGAGACTGTCTCATGGAAGTACTAAGACTGGAAGGGACAGAACAGGATACCCATTGTCCTCCCTTGGCCTTTGCATGCATGCACAGGTGTGCATACTCACTCCCCCCCCCCATCCCAAACACACACTTTTTGGACAGCAAGATAGGTCAGCCTGTAAAGGTGTTTGCTAGCAAGTCTGAAGATCTGAGTTCTATTCCCAGGACCCTCATGGTGGAACAATGGAACCAACTCCCACCAGGTCTCATCTGACCTCCCCATGCATACCTCGACACAAGTGTCCCTTCAATATCAATATTTTTTAAATTTAAATTTAAGCTGGGTGGTGGTGGTACACACCTTTAATCCCAGCACTTTGGGAGGCAGAGCCAGGCGGATCTCTGTGAGTTCGAGGCCAGCCTGGTCTACAGAGCAAGATCCAGGACAGGCTCCAAAGCTATGCAGAGAAAACTTGTCTCAAAAAACCAAAAAAAAAAAAAAAGTTAAATTTAAAGCCAAATAAACAAAGCATGGAACTGGGTGATACATGAGGCATTCTGTAACCTCACTAGGTATGCATCACCCATTGACAAGAAAAAGCAAAGACTGTGGGCTAACAACATAGATCCACACTTACCATCCGGGGACAGTCTGCTCATCAGCCCTGAGGAAGGAGACGGAAAAACAAAATGTTGTTAACACACACAGAAATTGCAACAGAAAGAAAATCCACAATGAATGGATTTTCCCAATCCAACAGACTCAGCCAGCTCTCTGGGGGAAGTGCAGCTGTGGTGCCCTAGGTATTGAGGCCAAGGCCATTTAGGATGGCAGGACGTAGAGCATTTAAGTTCAGTTAGTTTTTTTTTAATAGCTTTTTGCCCCCAACAATAGGCAATAAGTTTCCATTTCTTTGTGGCTTTTCACCCCCAGCAGTTTCTCTTTCTCTGGGATGCAGCCCACTTTCCCTCACACGAGGTGAATTTCTCTGGACCTGTTACACCCCAAAAACAAAGGAAGTTGGGAAATCTACTCTGACCCCAGCCAGTCAACCATTTGGGCATTTCTGCATTTGTGGACATAGACAGAGACTCAGTCCCTGCTGTGGAAGGGACACATATGGACAACTTCAGATCAGTAGAAAACAGGATAGAGAATTGTGGGAGACCCTAAACCTAAATAAAACCCCTTAGAGCTGCTGCACTTCTCAGAGTCCCTCCTCTACCTGATAAATCTACAACATCGGCCATGGACTTTCACTGTGTGCCAAGCTCTTTTCCTGGCTGTTCTGGAGCTTGTTCTGTAGACCAGGCTGGCCTTGAACTCACAGAGAGTCTTCTCATTCTTTAACTAATGAAGAAAGAAAAACCCACCCACCAGCTAGCATCAACATGATTTAGAGCAATGGTTCTCACCTGGGGGTCAAATGATGCTTTTACATGGGTCACCTAAGACCATCTTCATATCAGGTATCTACATTATGATTCATAACAGTAGCAAAATTACTGTTATAAAGTAGCAATGAAAATCATTTTATGGTTGGGGGTCACCATGACGTGAGGAATTGTATTAAAGGGTCTCAGCTTTAGGAAGGTTGAGAACCATTGATTCAGAATTTCCTTAAATAGTCTCAATTCCTTGTCCCAGCTCAGTCATATAAGGCATCATTTGCTTCCAGTGCAATCTGCACACCAAGTCAGAAGGCAATTTCATCATTGTGCAAGCATCATGGAATGGACTTCCTCAAACTGAGGTTTTGGTTATGGCATTGATATGTGGTATTAGAGTCTGCTGGAGTGTAGACAATTCATCACTGGCCCAACATATGGTTGTCATACAGTACATGACCATGACCCCAACACATTCTGAATTAGTTCCATCTTTGAGTTTCCACCATCTGAGCATGACACACGCTGAAAATCTTACCAATTTTCTATGTGTATGTGTGTGCTCAGGTGTATGCAGATGCATGTGTGTGCATAGTGAGGCCAAAGGTCAACCTCCAATGCTGTTTGAGGAGCCATTCATCTTGTCATTCCCCTTACCCCCAAGATTTAATTTTTAAAAGTGTTAATTATGTGTGTGTGGGTATGTGCATGTGAGTGCAATGCCCACAGAGACCAGAAGAGGGAGACAGATCCCTTGGAGCTGGAGTTATAAGCAGTTGTGGGCTGCTGGATGTGACTGTTGGGAACTGAACTCAGATCCTCTGGAAGAGCAGTAGGTGCTCCTAACCACAGAGCCATTTCTCTAGCCCCTGCCCTGTTCTTTATTTTAAAAGTGAGGAGTTGCCCATACCATACTGAGTGCATGGAGGGCAGAGGATAACTTGCTGGAGTTCGTTCTCTTTCTTTACCATGTGTTTCTAGGATGAGGTCAGGTCATCAAGAAGCAGGCACTTCTATCCCCTGAGCCATCTTGTCAACCTCCTTTAAAAATATGCATGTATTTGTGTTTGTGTTTGTGTGTGTGTGTGTGTGAGTGTGTGTGTGTGTGTGTTTGTGCACTCCATGATAGATGTTGGAGGTCAAAAGACAACCTTGCGTGCAGTCCACAATTTTAATTTTTTGAGACAGGGTCTATGTAGCCGGTAGTCCTGTAACTCACTCTATAGACCAGGCTGGCCTCAAACTCACAGAGATCCTGCCTCTACCTCCGTCCTGAGTGCTAGGGTTAAAGGTATGCACCATTACTGTCTTCCAGCCCACAGATTCTTGCTCAAAGTCTTACATTGAACTTCCCAGCCCATGACATTGTCCATGTGTTCATATGCTTACCCACAATTCCTGATGGCAGCAGGACCGAGAGAGGTGACATGGTGGCCAAGATCACAGATGACAAGCAGGACATTGAGCCAGGTGGGTCGTAGAGACAAAGCCATAATTAGAAAGTGACAAACAAGATCAGAAGCTGGGGACTGGGAACATGTTGGAAAGTGTAATCTATAATAGGTCAATGAGTCATGATGCATGGTCAGAGATGAAGACTCGGGTTCCTTGAGATCCCCAATGGTCCCTTTGAGAGCCCCAAGAGTCCGTTTGAGATCCCTAAGAGTCTCTTTGAGAGCCCCAAGAGTCCCTTTGCAGCAGACTGGAAGAGACCTTAGTGAGCTGAGAACAGCAGTCCATGGCCTGCAGCCGTGCTGGAGGGAGAGGCAAGGCTGCTCTTTGATGACTCTAGAAGGAGGTCCCAGGCTCACCCCAGCTTGATCTGGGGATCCCAAATGTCTGGGGTGGGAATATCAGCTGGGATATCATGCCCATTGGCTTTGTTATAGGCTCTGGGGATCTGAACTCATGTCCTAATGCTTTCAGCAGATGCGTTAACCACGGAGCCGTCTTCCCAGCCCATGTGACTTTTTCTGTTTGAATGTGTCTGACCAAATTAAATCTAGGGTAGATCTAAAGTTTGCTTTCTGGACAAATGGCTTTTGTTTCTGTCCCATTCTGAAGCTTGTATTAACAAGGAAGGCCTTTTTAGGGCCTTCAAACTGTTCTCTCTCTCTCTCTCTCTCTCTCTCTCTCTCTCTCTCTCTCTCTCTCTCTCTCGTTGTTGCTGTTCAGTTAAAAATTTGTGATTAGTCAGATATGGTGGTGCAGGCTTTAATATCAGCACTTGGGAGGCAGAGACAGGTGGATCTCTGAGAGTTTAAGGCCAGTTTGATCTACATAGTGAGCTCCAGGCCAGCCAGGGCTACATAGTGAAACCCTGTCTCAAAACAAAACAAAAAAGAAAATGTCATGATTAAAGATGACCATACCAGAAAGATTTCGGTCCACTGTCTTTATGATGCAAACAGAGCATGCTCAGAGACGTTCCTGTCAATCATCTGAAAACACAAGCTGAGCATGCTCAGAAGCATTTCCCCACCAGGTTTGTGATTTAAAATGGACGTACTCAGGTGTGTCCCTGGCTGCCATCTATAACTTTTATAACATGACCTTGAGCTAAACATGCCGCACAATGTGTTTTCCGTGATCCCTTCTTTAGTTGGGACCTTTGACTAAGCATATTGGGGAATACACCTTCGGTTACGTGCTTTCCTATTGGACTATGTATGGACTCCTGCGTCGGAGGAAGACTCTGCTATGGAAATCACGACTGTCTCTCCCTGTCTGCTGCGGATGATAATTCTTTCTTTACTCTTTTTTTTCTTGGCTGAGTTTGCTTTGATCTTGCTCTCACCAAGATGCAAACCAGGTACATAGGGACCAAGGAAAAAATACTGAGTTTTTGGAGGGAAAAGAGTGGTGCTGGAATTCTATCAAAGGAGGTATTCTAGGTACTCGAGTTCTCTTCAGTCCCTAGATTAGAAGCTGGGATGTGGACACGGGAGAGGAAATGCTTGTTGAAAGTCAGCGGATATTATTTCTGTGGGACAAAGGCACCTAGAGCAGATGGATGGAGAAGGAAATAAATTGAGACCTTACCTTTCAGCACTGTAGTCATGACAGCATTGGGAAGGAGGAGGTGAGCCAGGACCAATGAGAACATTTGTCCAATCAAAGTTGAGAAGGAATATGGAATCAGTTAAGTCATCCTTTGTGCATCATCCCTCAGTGCACTCCAAAGATCCCCCTCCCCCCAATAGGGTAAGGAACCAGAATGGGGAGCTTTGATGTAACCTATGGTTCCTCCTTCTCTTTGAAGACACGTTTATTGCAGAAGTGAGAACTCCAGGGTACCCGTTATGTGAGGAATCTAAAGCCTCCCTGTTCCACTTGACTTCCAGGAGATTAGCAGACTATGGTCTCCAGAACAACCCTCACCTTCTGTTCTCAGCTGGACGCTGAGATGGTTACTTCTCAGTAAAGAAGAGAGCCTGTCTGCCCTGAAACTCACCAGTGAATACACAATCCAGCCTGTTTATATAGATAACGTAGGCTCTTAACCGGGTCAGTTCATTGATCCTACTGACACCAATATCAAGCTGTAGTCATGGAAACCAATGAGTCTTCCTGTCTTCCACGTACCATTCCTACAAGATCTAAGAGAATGGCTGACCTTAAAGTGGATCCCATCCCCACCCCACAACCTTCAGATCTAGGCTGAATGGCCATGTTCAAGTTGAGCGTTCTCTGAGTCTGCTCCTGCAAAATGTGATGGTCAGGTGTTTGCCCCTCTCTGTCATCTCCCTGAGCTGAATCCCCACCCCAACCCTTGTTTATATTTGGAGGGATTGTGACTTACATTTGACTGGAAGAGGAGTCAGAACCAGGAGCCAGTGAGTCAGCATGGGAAACAGAGGTAGAAGAAGAGGGTAGGG
This sequence comes from Peromyscus eremicus, assembly GCF_949786415.1. Lineage (NCBI taxonomy): Eukaryota > Metazoa > Chordata > Mammalia > Rodentia > Cricetidae > Peromyscus > Peromyscus eremicus. Next base: position 179,458,154 of record NC_081416.1, read on the forward strand.
TTAGTACGAACGCAAACTACCTCAGTCTCCCCATGTACTTCTTTGTTCCTTCATGGAATGCTTACATGCTCACTGCTATACAGCCAGGGCCTTCTATAAAGTTTGTGGCATATAATTTGAGAAAGGTCAAAATGATGGTAACACTGACTGCCAAAAGTGTCCAGAACCCTTCTGTGGTAATTTGAATAAGAATGGTTCCTATAGGCTTATAGATTTGAATGGTTGGTCATCAGGGAGCGGCACTATTAGGAGGTGTGGCTTTGTTGGAGTGGGTGTGGCCTTGTCGGAGGAAGTGTGTCACTGGGGGTGGGCTTTGAGGTTTCAAATGCTGTCTGCTGATTCAGATGTAGAACTCTCAGCTCCCTCTCCAGCGCCATGTCTGCCTGGGTGCTGCCGTGCTCCCTGCCGTGATGATAATGACTAAATCTCTGAACAGTAAGGCAGCCCCAATGAAACATTTTTCTTTCTAAGAGTTGCTGTGGTCATGGTGTCTCCTCACAGCAACAGAACACTGACTAAAGCACCTCCTTTAGTCTTGTGTTTTTTAAATTAGCTTTACATATATACATATTTGCATATACACATATATCTACACACATATATATATATGTGTATGCCTAGAGACAAATAGATACATATCTATATAGATAGAGCACTACATTCATGTAGTTGGCCCTCAATATGAGCAGACTCTGCATCCATTTATTCAAATAACCACAAACAATTTTTTTGCACTTTTTTTTCCGAGACAGGGTTTTTTTTTTGCACTTTTTATAACTCTATTTGATCATCAATAGTTAGTTCTTACAAGAAATATTTAAAAAAATATTTTTATGATTTATATATTTGAGCCAACCATACTGGTTCATGTCTATAATCTCAGCACTTGGGAGTTTGAGGCAGGAGGATTACCACAATTTTGAGGCCAGCCTAGACTACACAGTGAGACTTTGTTTTTTCAAAGAAAATGGGCTGGCAGGATGGCTCAGTGGGTAAACACTGCAAGCCTGGAGACTAGAGTTCGATACCCGGAACCTCTGTAAAGGTAGAAGGAGAGAACCAGTTCCACTAAGTCGCCCCCTAACCCTACGTTTTCTTACGTTTCTTGAGATTTTTATTTGCTTTTATTTTTATGTATGTGAGCGTTTTACCTGCATGTCTGTCTGTCTGTCTGTGCACCACTTTCATGTAGTGCCCTCAGATATAAGAAAAGGACATCAGATCCCCTGGAACTGGAGTTACGGTTGGCGTGAGCCTCCCTGTGGGTGCTGGGAACCAAACCTGGGTCCTCTGGAAGAACGGTCAGCACTCCTAACCACTGGGCCATCTCTCCAGCCCCTAACCTCCATATTTTAATAAGAATTTTATGCCATTTTTATTTTGTGCGTATGGGTGTTTTACCTGCATGTATATAAATGCACTGCTTGTGGACCTCTTGCCCTCGGAGGCCAAAAAGATGTGCCCCCACACAGTAATAACAACGAATAAAATAAAATAAATTGCAGAAGATGTGGTGGCATTTCTGCTGAGCTCTTGGCTTGGCCCCAGAGAGCAGCACCTAGCCCTAATCCTTCCTTTGTTCAACTACACCTTTTATTTCTCTTACCTTTTGTTTCTCTTATTACCCTATGTGAATCTTGTTTGAGAGTCAAGGATCAGAGAGTCCCCAAGGATCAAAGGCCTTGCACCTGGCATTTGGTCTCTGGGGGCTCCTTTTGGGTTGCTTTGAAGGTACAGAAATTAACTAGCTAAACTGTAAAAAAGAGTAAATAAATATGCCCTAGGTAAAGGGAAAAGGACTTCAGTCCTTCGAGGCTGGACCCCCCCTGCAGCCATGATAGGCTAAATTCATTCTTAAGATGCCTCTGTGTCTTCATTCCATGGACCCGCGTGAACCCACACACTCGTGTAGCGACCACACAGCTACAATAAGACTTGTAGGACTTGGTCTTGTTCCACAGTGGGTCCTGGGGGGTCGAACTCAAGCACCAGGCTTGGTGGCAAGTGCCTTGGCCCACTGAGCCACCTCACTGGGTCCGGAACTAAATATATGGACCTCCTCCCAAGAGAGTCAGAGAATGGACGGCACAGTGCAGGGCTTCAGACCCTTCTGCCACCTGGATTTGGCAACTCAGTGCCATGGCTTGTTTGGCATGCTCAAAGCATGCTAAGTACCTAATTCCCATTGGTTCCTTCTCTCTAATTTCAGCCCCAAACAGTAGCATTACCTTATATTTGCAATCTCTGTTTATTTGGTCTGCCTGAATACTAGGAATTCTCCCAGGCCATAGGATTAAAGACAAGGGCTCATGCTCTCTGGGTATTCATAGTCTCAGAGGCCTTTCCCTGTTCCTTGTGTCATGGAGAAATAATTCTCAAGGGCCTGGCAAGAACCATTGATTCATCCCTGGGGTCTTTTCAAAGGTGTGATGGTTGAGTGAATTAAGGGATGCTCCGGTGGCTGAAAAAGCATGATTTCATCTCATCACTGCATCCGTGGTTCTCGGTGTGTCAGTAGCACCAAGCCCTGCCTCCTCTTCAGAAGCCTCGGTGGCTTGGCCTTGGCTTTGGATGATTGTGTGGCCCCGGAGTGTCTGCAGGTGTGTTTTGGAGGAGATGGTACTTGGTGGATGTGTGTGCTGTTCAGTAGGCTGGCAGAAGAAGGGGAAGCATCCTTGTTCTCTTGCAACTTCATCTCCTACACTTGGATGTCAAAACTGTAGGTTCTGCTCCTTGGAACTGCAGGGCTTAGGTCAGCAGCTCCCTGAGCCCATGGACCTTTGCTTTAGACTGAGAATTATATCACTGGTGTCTGTTTCTGAGGCTTCAGGTTTGGACTGAGCCACACTACCAAGCTCCCTGGTTCTCTAGCTTGGGATGTTCTGTTGTGTACCTTCTCAATCCCCATCATCAAGGGAGCTAATATCCCAAATAAATCCCTTCACACCTGTATATTCCATTTCATTCTGTATATTCTATTTCTTATCATAGGTTATCCTAGTCTGTTCTATTCTGTTTCTGTTCTATTCTATCTTTATATTCTATTTCCTAGTTTATTCTATATTAGCCTGTTCTATTCTATTTCTTTCTTTTCCTTGAGTTTGATGCCTGGAACCTATGTAAAGGCTGGACCTCACTATGTGGACCAGGTTGGCTTCGAACTCACAGGGATCCACCTGCCTCTGCCTCCTGAGTGCTGAGATTAAACTACTACCTGGTACTAACCCACTTCTGTTACATTTTCATTCTATTTCTGCTTTTATTCTAGTCTACTTCCATTTCCGTTATGTTCTGCTTATTCTCTCTAGTCTATTCTTTCTGGTTCTCTGGAGAATTCTGGCTGAAACAGTTTGCACAATACTCGAACTCCTTCCCCGTTTGAGATGGCATTTTAATTTACTTCAGTCCAATTCACACATCATAACAGATTGGGTGTAGCTACAGGTGTGAGAACCAGATGTTTTCTACTAAGCCAGCCTAGTTTTTTGAAACAGGGTCTCATGTAGAACAGGCTAGCCCTGTACTCACTGTGTAGCTGAGGATGACCTTGAACTTCCAATTCTTCTGCCTCCACCTCCTGAGTGCTGGTTTTACAGGTACTGGCATGCCTGGCAGCTGCTTACTTTTTAATAGTTGTTTTGTGACCCTCAAGCCAAGATTGTACGGCAGATTGAAGGCACACTCGGCCCTTCCCCAGAATTCCCAGAGGGTTTTCGGACCCTACAGAATGTGAGAGGAGCCACCTATGAGAGCACAAACATGGGGTATCTACAGTTCTTACTTTTTTCTTCCATTGCGACTGGAGGCAAAAGCATCATTCATGTGGATTCCAATGGGGCCGGGAAGCAGGTGCAGGGAGAGAATTAGACATGAGACTCAAAGCACTACAATGATCAAGACCACCACAACTCTCATGGTTTTGGAGGCTAGCTAATACACACGGTTTCTATCAAAGTTCCTCAGATTCACTCATCTACTCACCCACATATCTACCCACCCATCTCTGCATGTCTGCCTATCACCCATCTACTTATCCATCCACCCCCACACCTATTATCCACTTATCAATTCCCCACCCACTCCTCTAGCCATCCACTCACCCACTCACCATCCATCATCCACCACAGAGAAACCCTGTCTCAAAAAACCAAAAAGAAAAAAAAACCCAAAGAATGGATAAAGAGAATAGAAAATCTTTATATTCTATTTGGTAGACACTATAGCAATTCCCCCACCCTGCCTTTTTTTGTTTTGTTTTTGTTTTTTGAGACAGGGTTTCACTGTGCAGTTCTGGCTGTCCTGGAACTCAATTTGTAGACCAGGCTGGCCTTGAACTCAGGGATCCACCTGCCTCTGCCTCCCGAGTGCTGGAATTAAAGGCGTGCGCCACCACTGCCAGCAATCCCATCTTAAGGCAAGATCTACAGGTGGCTGCTAGAATTAATTGGCCAAGATGAAAAGAAAAAGTGTATATATGTGTAGTCTAAGTATCCCCCCCACATATTTATCAATTACAAGAAAGGAAATAGTAACAGGTAGTGGAGAAACCTGGTTTTCCAACAACCTTAGCCGAGAGATCAAAGAGAACATCATAGGCTAGAGACAAACCGTTATCAATCACTGGGCTATAACTCCCCAGTGAGGACACACTGTGGCCGCAGTGTCTTCTTGCCCCAAATGCATAACCTCAGTCTAAGCATGGGAAAACCTCAGGGAAAGTCAGTCTAGGAGACATTCTGAGACCAGCCGACCAGAATCATTTAAATGTTTGGAGTTCATGAAAGACAGGAAAAGACTGATGACTCAGGAGAAGAAGGGCAGGCGAGATGACCCAGCAGGTAAAGGTACTGTCCCCACCAAAGCCTGATGGTCTGGGTTCGATCCTGGGATTCGCATGGTGGAAGGAGAGAACCAACTCCTATAAGCTGCCTTCTGATCTTCACATGCACAGACAGACAGACAGACCGATAGATGGTAGATAGGTAGGTAGGTAGATAGATAGATAGGTGATAGATAGATAGATGATAGGTAGATAGATAGATAGATAGATAGATAGATAGATAGATAGATAGATGATAGATAGATAGATAGATAGATAGATAGATAGATAGATAGATGACAGACAGAAAGATTCAACTTTTGAAATAGAAGAGGAAGAAAGGGAAGAAAGAAGGGGAAAGAGAAGGAGGAAGAAGTAACCACACGCCTCATATGACCCCCATAACCTGTATATTCTGGTCCCCACATTCTCTCTATTCTTGCTCGAACCTTCCCTCGCCCACCATGCTCTCATTCTACCCACCATCTTTCTGCCACGCTGACTATTCTCGGAGCCTCGAAGGCCCTCGGCGTCTTCGAGCCCACCATCTTTTCGTACACGCGGTTCCGTCTGCCCGAAATAACGTGTAACCGCTTTAGCTGGCTAGCTCCTGCTTCTTGTTGAAGTCTCGTCTCAAACGTCACACTTCAGGAATGGTCTTGCCTACAGCTCCCTACTGTAGGGATGTGGCTATCTGCTCCTCATGAGGATCACATCGAGACAGAGTTATGCCCACTTCTCCCCACCTCTATTCCCAGCACTGAGTACAAACGAAAACTGGAAAGCATTGTAGATCTGGTAGTGGAGGAAACAGCGCCGGTTCATGACAGGGCTTGAGTCTTTCCAGTGTAGCCTTTGGCATCTTTATGCTGTAAAGGACCGGCATCTCTGACACTCTGGCTACAGGGCTGGTGACTCCCGGCACTACACAAATTCTACCTCTGCAGTGACACAGAGCAGTCCAGGGGCTCCGTGTAAAGGACTTGCATCTGCCTTACACTCTGGCTACAGGGCTGGTGACTCCACTACACAAATGTTATCTCTGCAGTGACGCAAAGCCGTCCAGGAGAGTCTGTGACTAACGAGGAGCAGAAGAGGACAAGAAGCTGACCGACACAGACAGGTGGGTCTCTCTCCCATGTGGCAAAAAGTCACTTATGAGAACCACACAGTATGCTCATCTCCAGGTGTAGACACTAGTACCTCCAAGGGTAAGGTCACAAACTAGAAACTCATGAGGCCACCGGTATCTTGAAGGGCAACCCAGGACTCTTACAGCCATCTCCACTAGGGAAAAGAGAAGGAACTGCCTAAGCCCAAAGCAAGGAAGCCTGTGGTAGACCTCAGAAATGCTTATTGAATCCAGCCTCCGTGGCCTCCCCATCCTAAGATGCCACCGAGAAGAGGTGAGGGGAGGATGGAAGCCTTACCTTCACGAGGAATGCAGGCCTCTGTCAGGCCCAGGAAAAGGAGGACCACCAGGGACCTCTTCAGAAACGGCTCCAATCTGCACATAGTGGGGCCTGGACAGGGTGCCTGGTCTTCTCCTTCGAGGCTCAAGAGGACTCTGCTCACTCGCTGCTCTCCTGGGCTCTCAAGGCAAAATTCACTGCCTACACATGCCCTCCAGCTACACGGAGGCAGTCAGCTGGTGAGGCCTTTGCCCACACCACCAGCTGCTGGCCCAGCAACTGCCCCTCTCCACTAGCACCTGATAGTTATCTCAAAGCAACACTCTATGACGATTACATGTTGTACCCACTTGCTCGTTTTCCTGTGGCCCAAATGTAACATCTTGTTTGGTGACATTTGTAGCTAACAGTGACTTTTGCATTTTAATTTTAATTTTTTTTAACAGCTGCCATGATATTTCACTTGTGCTGAAATGTGGTGATATTTTATTTGTATGTTAATAAATAACGTTTGCCTGGCTAGCTCAGTGTGGGTGTTTTACCTACATATATTTGTACATCACATGCATTCAGGACCCTCAGAGGCCAGAAGAGGGTGTCAGCTCTCTGGCACCAGAGTTAGGATGGTTGTGAACCACCATGTGGGTGCTGGGAATCGAACCCAGGTCCTCTGGAAGACCAGCCAGCGCTCTTAACCATGGAACCATTGCTCCAGCCCCTACTGGGTATGTTGTTGTTGTTTTGAGACAGGATCTCATTTTGTATTCCGGGCTAGACTCGAATCCATGGTGATCCTCCTGCCTCAATGTGCCAAGTTTTGGAATTATAGTCACGTGCTACCACACAAAGAACATTTTTTTTTTTTGAGGCAAGGCATCACATAGCCCAACCGAGCCTGGAATTCACTGTGCCACTGAAAATGACCTTAAGCGTCTGCCCCTGATTCTCCAGTGTTTGGATGACAGGTGTCACCACCACACCCAGTTTATGTGGTTCCGGGGATCGAGCCCCGGCAAGCACTAAGCAGTCTATCATCCAAGCTGTACCTGGTCCCCTATTTCTGTTTTACATATCTTTGTTTGCTTGCTTGTTTTGAGGGGTGTTGTGGGTGTGTGCACATTTAGACAAGGGCACGTGGATGGAGGTCATCGGACAACGTGGTAGAGTTGGTTGTCTCCTACTGTGTGGGTCTCAGGGATCCAACTCAGGTAATTAAGCTTAGCAGCAAGTGCCTTTACCTGCCTTACCATCTCCCAGGCTCCTCTTTTTGTATGCTTTTAAGGCAGGTTCTTGCCTTGTGGCCCAGACGAACCTTGAATTTAAGACCCTCAGCCTCCCAGTTTCTGAGATGACATACAAACATCCCCGTATCTGGCTGGAAAGTAATAATGAGGACGTTCTATGGGTGGAGAATGGACATGTGTAGTTCGTAGTTCAGATGGACTGGGAGATGATATGAGCATCTCTGAAAACCACAGCAGAACTGAGTGTGCCAGTTCATTACTGGGGGCGCTGAGGCAGGAGGATCACAAGTTCCCAAGTTTCAGGCAGATCTGGCCTGTGTAGTGAGAACCGTTGGGGAGGGAGGGAGGCAGAGAGGCAGGGAAAGAGACCTCAGCCGGGGTGTTTGTCATCCCCACCAGCCTGGGAGGTCTTCAAAGGCAAGGACTCTTTTCTCACACTATCCCTAATGTCAACACACGCCTGCTCCACAAAAGGAACTTGGTAGTTAACTGAAAGCCGCTTGAGCATCCCAAGGGTCCCGAGTGTGACTCCTGGAAAAGGTAGGGCTGGCTGACTTCAAGTGCTCACCCTGCTCCTGCCTTGGGATGGGACTGGCTGAGTTTGCTTTCTGTCAGTCTGTGATGAAAACAGACTAAAATCAACTTGAAGAGGAAAGGGTTTATTTGGAGTTCAGGTTCCAGTCGAAGATCAAAAGTCTAGAGGAAGTCGGGGCAGCAACTTATGGCAGGGAACTGAAGCAGAGACCTTGAAGAAAATTGCCTACTGGTTTACCCCCCCCCCCCCCCCCCCCGTGGCGGGGCTTGCTCAGCCTCCTTGCCATTACAACCAGGTGACTCTAGTTGGTGTGGAGTTGATGAGAGACCCAAGCCACGCAAGGGCTGAGGGTCAGACGCGGAGGGCATTCTGGGCAGCTGCCAAGGACTTCCAGAGCCTCCCTGGGGCTCCGTCTCCGGTCAGGCAGTTGCGTCAGGCAAGGGACAGTGTCAGAGGTGGGGAAGCCCTTCAGCGCCTCGGGAAGCAGCGTCTAGGTGCTTCGATCAGTGATCCGTGTCGCACTGACAGAACACTGTGGGCCCCATCCTGGTGATCCAGCGTTCTGTGTCCTCCCCCAGCTTCGTCTCTACCACCCGCTTCGTTCTCCCAGCCCCGGGCAGTGTCTGCTCCTGGGCTTCTACCAGCCCAAATGCCCTCCAGTCTCTTACTCCTGTTTGCCTCGCCCCTGTTCAAACCCGGGGACCCTTCTCACCTCTTCCTTTAGTCCTTCCCGCACCTGATCTGAGACATCGCTCTCTCTGCACTCTGAACACTGAGCTGATGAGACCCTCTCCAAGCCAGCAGGGCATTCATGAAACTGTCCCAGAAGAGGAGAGAAAGGAAGTGGGGGGGGGGGAGAAGAAGAGAAGAAAAGAAACAGGACGGGAGGGGAGGGGAAAGGAGGGAAGAGAAAGAAGAAAAGAGGGGGAGAACAGAAGAGAGGAGAGGAGGGGAGGGGAGAAGACAGGAGGGGAAACGAGAGGAGAGAGGAGCAGAGGAAGGAGAGCAGAGGAGAGGAAAGGACGGGGAGGGGAGAAAAGGAGGGGCAGAGCAGAGGAGAGAGGAGCAGAGGAAGGAGAGCAGAGGAGAGGACCTCTGTTGCTGACTGAGGTATCTTCTTGTCCTCACTTGTTTCTGACATCATAACTGACAAGCTCTCCACCTCAGGTCACCTTTACATCTCGAGGTTCCTCATATTGTGGTGACCGCCCCCAACCATGAAATTATTTTCATTGCGACTTCATAACTGTCATTTTTCTGTCATAAATCATTATGTAAATATCGGATGTGTGACCGCCCCCCCCGGGGGCCAGGGCCCACTGGTTGAGAACCACTGCTTTAGGGGCTTTTCCACCACTATCTTGGTTTTCTTTGTCGCCATCTGAGACTCCAACATAAACTCGTGCCTTCCATCTCTCCAGCGATGTTGGACTCTTCTCTACACCCACTGTAGAGATGCCTTGCTCAGGGCACTGGCATCACAGGACAACGGATGCATGCACAGTGTCCATTCAGAGTGACCTCCACTTCCTGGTTGTTTCTTACTAGGGCCAGGGAAACTTATATTTCAGAGACGGGAGCACAGTAGCCTGATACACGCGTGTGGCATGAGGAACTCAGAGGCTGCTAGGCGCATTGTTCATTGGGGTGTTTGTGCATGGGAAGTGCAAGTGAAGGAGCTGAGCTGCCACAAGGGGGCGTCTGTGTGCGCAATACAAACTAGTGTCCTAGGCTAAACTGTCTCCTACACTCCCTGCCTTAGGCAGAAGGGAGGGGGACAAAGGAGAACCAAGTATAATGACACATATACGAGAAGAGGCCATGATAAAACGCATTACCCTGGCCACCCGGTGGTAGGACACACCTTTAATCCCAGCACTCGGGGAGGCAGAGGCAGGCAGATCTCTGTGAGTTCAAGGCCAGCCTGGTCTACAGAGCAAGATCCAGGACAGCCAGGGCTGTTACACAGAGAAACCCTGTCTTGAAAAAGCAAAAAAAAAACCAAACAAAAACAACTCATTACTCTGTATGCTAGCCTACAAAATGAATTTCATATATATATATATATATATACATATATATATAAACACATACATATAATGTTCATATCATGTGTGCGATATATGCGCATTTGACAGCTCTTCACATCTGCATTCCACATCCTCTGATTCAGCCATCTTCAGATGGTTAAATACTTGAAGAAAAAAAAAATGCACCAAGGCTGGGAGGTGGCTCATTGGGTGAGCACATACAAATGTGAGAACCTTAGTTCAAGTCTCCAGAGCCTTCCAAAGAAGCTGGGCATGGTCACGCCCACCTGTAACTCCCAACGTTGTCGGGGATGCACAGAGAAAGAACAGTGGCTGGAGCTTGCTGGCTGCCAGCTAGTACCATGTCCAAGGAGAGCTCCTGCCTCAAAAGAATAAGGTGAAGAGTGATGGAGCAGATCACCTGACACACACACACACAGAGTTACATCTGTATTGAACATTGCAGACTTCTTGTCACATCACTGCTTCAACAATACATTGTAATAGTTGTATAGAATTTCATTGCATCAGCTGTTATAAGTGATTTGAGGTTTTGGTTTTGGTTTTTCGAGACAAAGTTTCTCTGTGTAGCCCTAGTTGTCCTAGAACTCTCTATGTAGACCAGGCTTGCCTTAAACTCACAGAGATCCCCCTGCCTCCCCCCCCCCCCCGGTGCTGGGATTAAAGCGTGCACCACCACTGCCTGGCTTTGAGGTGATTTAATATGAGATCATGCATAGATTACGTGGAAATTGGGATGCAGCTTTTTAATAATGAATTTAAGCATCCATTGATTGTGGTTTTTAGAAGCAGATGTTTGAACTACTTTCCCAGGGATCCTAAGGGACAGTTGTTACATGTGTCCAAATTTTTTATGCATACAAATGTAGATATTTATGCATACACATAAAAATCTTTAAAAGCCACCATCAGTATTAAACTTGTCACTAGAGTCAGGAAGACTGGGAAGGTGGAGGGAGTAGAATCAGGAGTTCAAAGCCAGACTTGGTGACATAGCCAGTTAGAGGCCAACCTGAGCTACAGGAGACCTGGTTTCAAAGCAAAACAAACCTCAGCACAACTGTAGGCCAGGAGACGGCTCATCAGGGAAAGGCATTTGCTGCCAAGACCCGCAACCGAAGCTCTAGTCTCTGAACCCACACAGTGAATAGAGAGAGCTGACTCCTGGAAAAATTGTCTTTTCTGACTTCACGTGGACAGGGTGGCGAATGCAGACTCTTGTGCATGGTAAAAAAACAAAACAAAACTGTAAATAAAATGGTGGGATTGGGGACAATATAAACATTCTCCATTGTCCTTTCTCTGTGTTATCAAGTGTATTTGATGAACACATGTATATTCTCTTTAGATCAGACACAGGCAAAAATCACTTTAAATTAATGAGCACTGAGTAAAGGCAGGGCACTCTCGGGGCCAGCAATTGACAAATGATGTTTTCCGGGTTCTCCGAGTTAACTTTCTGGTGCTAATTTAAAACTGCAGTTGGCAGGAATTGAACTTCACTCTCCCGGGACTCATTAAAAGCGGTGTCAGGAGCTCCCACGGGGACTCTCAACAACTCTTATCGCCATGGGATCTTCGTGGCCAATTTACTCCACCCATCCTGCTGGCACACAAAAAAACAAGCACCAAAGAGGAAAAAAAATAGCCTTGAGTTTGGCAGAAAGATTTGGGAATAAAGCAATTTGAACCAATTCAAGAGTTAAACTCTGAAATGGCTAGTGAGTGTTGCTGCATCGTGCTGGGGATTAATTAGCCAGCTGGCCCCCATGCACCAAAGATGTTTTGACATTGTGTCCTTTCTTCTGCTGTTGGCCTGATGACAGGAGTCACTGCTGAAGTTTCTTCATTCTCTGTGGCTACCTCTGCGGCGGTGAAGGACAAGTCTGATCCCCACTCCCCTAGAGTGCTCTCTGCGGGCTCCTGAGCACACTTAGGCTCAGTAATTGGCATTCTTGGAGACACCATTTTACATGTTGGTTGTGTGATTGCTGGTTTTTTTTCCTGCTCACTAAATATTCCTCAAGAAACTTTGTAATTAAAATGCAAGCGGTGGTTCTGCCAGATGGCTCAGTGGGTAGATGAGGCACTTGGTCCCAAGCGTGATGAAACCTGAGTTCCATCCCCAGGACCCAAAGGATGGTAAGAGAGCCAATGCCAGTGGGTGTCCACTGCCCTCCATGTGGGTGTATGTGCACAAGGTACAGACACGTACAAATAAACGGATATACAAAACTTCTAGTACAAATAGTTGCTGTGGGATGGTCTGTATGTCAAGTGTGTTGCTGATTGGTCAATAAATAAATCACTGATTGGCCCATGGCCAGGCAGGAAGTGTAGGTGAGACAAGGAGGAGAATAAAGCTGGGAAGTGGAAGGCTGAGATAGAGAGACACTGCCAGCCACCACGATGACAAGCAGCATGTGAAGATGCCGGTAAGCCACGAGCCATGTGGCAAGGTATAGATTAGTGGAAATGGATTAATTTAAGCTATAAGAACAGTTGGCAAGAAGCCTGCCACGGCCATATAGTTTGTAACCAATATAAGTCTCTGTGTTTACTTGGTCGGGTCTGAGCGGCTGTGGGACTGGCGGGTGAGAGAGATTTGCCCTGACTGTGGGCCAGGCAAGAAAACTCTAGCTACAAATGGCGCCCAATGTGGTGGCAAGAGTTTCCACCTAAAACTTTAGAAAAGATTCTAAAACAGAGCTAAAAACATCTTCCTAATTGTCTCTCTCAAATGAGCGGCAGCTGCCGGTTTGAGCTACTGGAGGGTTCCTAGCGTGCGAGCTCGACCTGTCGTATGGCGGGAATGAGGCCTCTGTAAGTGGCACATTAAGCTGCGTGGTGGATTTAGCCTTTGCTAGTACAAAACAAGAAGAGAGATTTCTGGGCTACACGCTGCTTGGATAAAAGCATAGACCCATGATAGCTCCCAGAGCTGGCGGTAAATGTACTACCACCATGTTGGGAAGCTGAGGTGGGCGGAGCCAGCAGCCACAGCTGCTGCAGTTTAAAGCAATAGATTCACAATAAGACAGATTCAGATGTAATAGTTTACAATGTGTGTAAAATATACGTAGGCTTGAAAGAGACAAAAAAGGTGATATATACAGTTATAGAAACAAATACATAGTTTAAAAAAATAAAGTCTTTAAAGAGATAGTAAAACTAATATGAAAAATAAGCCACGTAAAGATGGATATCACACAGAGAATCTGGATTGTGTTGTCTTTGGGATTCTTAACTGCAGAGAGATATTTGATTGTAAAGGAAGCTGAGTTAAACCAATATGCATATTTTAAAGGTACCTTGAATTCAAAATTTGGATATAAGGATATGTTGCTTTCGAAAAGAGACTCTGCTTTTGTTTCCACAGAAAGCCAGACGCTATGGATTTGTTCCAGATTAAGATACATCAGGTTTGACCAGCCAAGACCCCCTGAAAGGTCTCTGATGACACCATGGCCCAGATGATCCAACATCCAGAATGGTTTGAAGGCAACTGGCTCAGACGATACACCCTCATGGACTATTCCATAATCCTAAAGTTTTCTTTGTGTCCCTATAAGATACAGCGCCCCCCTCCAGCAGGAAGTAGTAAGAGAAGCCAAGCCCAAATTCCTAAATTATATGTAATTTTACTTTGTTAAGGTTAAAACCTTCCTTTTTGAAAAAAAAAAAAAAGAAAAGGGAAAGTGCTGTGGGATGTTCTGTATGTCAAGTGTGTTGCTGATTGGTCAATAAATAAATCACTGATTGGCCAGTGGCCAGGCAGGAAGTATAGGTGGGACAAGGAGGAGAATAAAGCTGGGAAGTGGAAGGCTGAGTCAGAGAGACACTGCCAGCCACCACGATGACAAGCAGCATGTGAAGATGCTGGTAAGCCACGAGCCATGTGGCAAGGTATAGATTTATAGAAATGGATTAATTTAAGCTGTAAGAACAGTTGGCAAGAAGCCTGCCATGGCCATACAGTTTGTAAGCAACATAAGTCTCTGTGTTTACTTGGTCGGGTCTGAGGCTGTGGGACTGGCAGGTGAGAGAGATTTGTCCTGACTGTGGGCCAGGCAGGAAAACTCTAGCTACAAGTTTTCCTGTTTCCAATGATGGAAACTAAGACAGATGAGAAAGCACAGATCTCCCTGTAGATTACTCTGTATGACTTTCTCTTGTCTCGACATTGTGTGCTGTAGAAATTTCTGGGTGTACCATACATCTGGTTAGCTAGCTAGCTTTTGAAAAAAAAATTCAGTTATCAATATGTTACAAAGAGATTTCTTAGATTAGTAAATGAAGCTCTTATTCTTTAGTGGGCACTAAGTCATGGTTGGATGGGGAATGAGGCTCTGATGTTGCTGCCATCCCACAGCAGGAGAAAAGGCTTTGAAAGTCTCCACTGGAAATGGCAGACGTTGGAGGAGAACACTTCTAACACAGGACAACGTATACATGCATTGAAGTAGTATATGGTACCCAACAAAGAGAGTTTACGTGTATCTGTTAGAAATGAGGGCTGGAGAAAGGGCTCAGGTGGTCAAGATCACTGGCCCTCCTTACAGAGGACCTGGGTTCAATTCTCTGCACCCACCTGACAGCTCACAACCGGCTGTAACTCCAGTTGCAGGGCATCCAACGCCCTCTTCCGGCCTTCCAAGGGCAGTATGGGTAAAACCCCCATAACCATAAATAAAAATTAAAGAAAAAATGAGGGCTGGAGACATGACTCAGTATTTAAGGGCATGTACTCCACTTGCAGAATACCTGAGCTGGATTCCCCATCACCCACAATGGTGGCTTCCAATTCCAGCTCCAGGAGATCCAACATCCTTTTCTGGCCTCTCTGGGCCACTATACTCTCATGCACACATCCCACTGTCCCCCCAACCCCCCGCCACCACACACATATACACATGTTTAAAATAAATAATTTTTTTTAAATGCATAAGCCAGTCATGGTAGCACTTGGGAGGAAAGGGCAGAATGGTTAGGAGTTCAAATCAATCCTCAGCTGTGACGAGAATTTCATGCCAGCCTGGGCTACATGTGAACATGTCTCAAAAAAATGTATATTGAAAAACAAGCTATGCCTGATGTCACAGGTCTGTAATCCTAGCTACTAAGGAGACTGAGGCATGATGATCGCAAGTTCAAGACCAGCCTGGACTATAATGAGTTCCAGGACCTGGCCCCCAAATTTAAAAAAAAAAAAAAGTGACTCAGCCAGGAGTATGCTTGTCCAGAATCCAATGCGGGGCTGGAGGAGTGACTCAATGGCAGAGCACTTGCCTAAGGGGCTGGAGGCCCCAGGATTGATCTTCAGTACTGACAATAAATTAAAAAATTAAAATAAAAAATAAATAAATCCTGGCATAACAAAAACAAGCTATGATCCAAGCAAGAGATCCTTACCTACTACTAACAACCTCATCTATTTCATTGTTGTGATAACAAAATAACTCACGATGAGATTTACAAAACATGGCAAATCTCAGACAGGCAGACCATTCAGAAGGCGAAGGCACCACCAAGCCCAGTGACCGGAGTTCTATCCCAGGCTGTCACAGGGTGGAAAGAGAACTGACCTCCACAACTTGTCCTCTGACCATCACATGGGCATCAGGACACATGTTCACCGTCCTCCAGACATGAAAGAAATGAATGTAGTTAAAACGTGGGGACGTGGAGATGTGGTTTGGGGTACAGTGATCTTGCAGAGAACCTGAGTTCGGCTCCCGGCACCCACACTGGGCAGCTCACAACCTCCTCTAACTCCAGTTTCAGGGAATGGGTTTTTATCCTCTTCTGGCCTATACACACATATTTAATTTAAAATAAATCTTTATTTTTCCCAAAACAGGGTTTCTCTGTGTCACCCTGGCTATCCTGGAACTCACTCTGTAGACCAGGCTGGCCTTGAACTCAGAGATTCACCTGCCTCTGCCTACAAGAGCCAGGATTAAGGTGTGCACAGCCATTGCTCCTGCAACATTAGTTTGTTGTTGTTGTTTAAATAAATCTTTAAAAAGCAAATTTGGGGAGATGGGAATGGTAGGTAAGTTTAGCTTCACACTGCATGCACAAAACTCTACGTGACTTCAAATAGATGTCGCTTTTATTGTTTTATCAGCTAGAATGCATTCCCTTGGGCTGGAGAGTGGGCTCAGCAGTTAAGAGTACTCACAGCTCTTTCAGAGGATCAAGGTTTCATTCCCAGCACCCACATGATGGCTCACAATTACCTATGACAGTAGCTGCAGGAGATCTGATGCCTTATTCTGACCACCACAGGCACACACACAGTGCACAAGGCACGTAAAACAAGAAATAAATCTTAAAACATTAAGAAAAAAAGCATTCCTTTGTTTGAATCATTGAACGGTTGTAGCATTATCTAGTCAAAGCTGAACCAGCCTGCCCCACAGGTCAGAAAAGGGCCTTTGCTTCCACCTGCTGGACATTTTCCATAACAATGACACATGATCACTTAAAACATAAAAAGACAAAACTTTAAATTTATGCTGGATGTCCTGGCTCAAATATGTAATCCTTGAATTCCAGATGCCGAGGCAGGAGGATGGTAGTGATTTCAAGATTAGCCTGGGAAACAAGGAGAGATTCTGCCTCAAAAAGTTTTTTGAGCTCCATTTGGTGGGTATGATGCTCAAGCCAGTAATCCCAGAACTCTGAAGACAGAGGCAGGACACTAGGCCATGGCCATCCTGAGCTATATCGTTCAAGTCAATCAATGCTAAATATCAAAACGCTATCTCAGAAAGAAAAAGAAAGGAAGGTCTGTCAGTGGTGGTACATGCCTTTAGTCCCAGCACTCGGGAGGCAGAGCCAGGCAGAACTCTATGAGTTCCAGGCCAGCCTGGTCTACAGATTGAGATCCAGGACAGGCACCAAAACTACAGAAAGAAACCCTGTTTTGAAAAACCAAAATCAAAATAAATAATAATAATAATAAATAATAGTGGTAATAGGGACATACACACAACTATAAAAGTGTTATCCTTGGCCAGAGGCCAAGTAATTTATTGGAAAATCACATTTTACAGAGTTATAAGGAGACAAACATCACTCCCGTTCTGTGACTCAATATTGACAACTTGAGAATAACAGCACCAAGTAAAAATAAAATATAACAAAAGCCATTCAAGAGGGGCATCTCGGCACTCTGGGCAGAGGTATGAGTCCAGACACAAGTTCATGGCCAATCTGGGATACATAGACCAGTCGTCTCTTGAGTTTCAAGCTAGCCTGGTCTACATAGTGAGTTTCCAGGACAGCCAGTGACACATAGTGAGATCTTGTCTCAAACAACACACACACACACACACACACACACACACACACACACACACACCAGTGGGGCATAGTGAAACACAATTGTCCTCAGACCTTCAAGGTCTGCTTCCAGGGTGTTGTCATGTAACAAGGGTAACCTAGCAACAGTCTCTCTAGGAAAAGACTTCAATCTGGATACAGACTCACAAGGGTGCCATTCTTTTTTTTAAATTTAATTTTATTTATTTTTTTTAAATTGCACTGATGATATTCATTAATTACACTCATATTAATCACATTTGTGGTATTCATAGATTACATTCGCAGTATTCATTCAAATATATATTTTAATTTTAAATGCCGAATGTCATTTATTGAAGTGGGGAAGAGGTCTTAAATACAGGCTTATAGCACAATGAGAGGACCCCGGAGGGCAGAAGTTCGCTGCTGATGTTCTACAATCTTGCATCTAAGCTGTTAACGCCCATTATTCAGGATACACAGACAAGGAACTTCCCTTAAGCATTCAGGAGGATGGAACCTGGCAGGGAATTAGCATAGGGAGAATATCAAGGTCAAGGTCCTCAAGCAAGGCAACAGTTACCCAAAATGGGGGCCAGGACCCTACAGGTGCCCCTTTTATTAAAAAATGAGCTTCTGGCTTGGGTTGTGTGGGACATCAGCAGATCAACTTACCCATCATGAAGATGCCTGCCCAGGCCACACAGGTGCTCTGTCTTAGATTGGTGAGATGTGCCCGCCCCCCCCCCCGCCCCCCCCCCATCTCTGAATACTCATTATCATATAGGCTCAATTGTGTGTGAGCTGCAGAGTTAATTGCTGCCAAAGGTCTCAAAGTGGCACTGGGCTTGCAATCTGTGTGTTCGACAGAGAAAAGACCAACAGAGGTCTTATCTCACCCATAGCCAGTAGGCTAAAGGCAACTGAGCCATTCCCTTCCTTAATGAGCCATGCTGTACACTGGAGTCCTTGTAAGATAGTATCCCAAAAGCAACTGGAACTTGAGTTTATAAATTTATAATTTTCAAAGCCAATCGAGATGTATATAACTACTGAATTTAATTTATATCATGCCCAATAGAATGAAAGATTAACTAACTGTGGTAGCTACTTTTGTTGCCAGGGTCTCCACTGTGCTAGCTGTAGTAAGCAATTATGAAATGGTAATCCCAGAAACAGTAGCAGCGGTGGGCGCCATTGCTATAACAACAACAGTGGCAGCAGCAATGTCAAATTCTCTTCTGGGGTGTGTGGACATCCACTGGCATGGATACAACTCCAGTAACACGAACCACCAAGGCCCATTTTTCTTGATCTCTGCAGGACTTTAGCTGGCAGATCTTCTGGAGAATCCAATCTCATGGCTACACTTCCTAGGCTTACATTAATGCTTGCCAAAGCTGGCGATATTGGGCTCTCAATCTCTACTGGCATCAGAAGGGTAGATTTTTTCATGAAGATCCATTAGGTCTCTGTCATTTTGGGCTTCAGCAGCAGCCACAGGGCACATTCAGTGCTCAGGAATCCAAAGAGGAACCTCATTGTCCTGAGGAAAGACATAAATAGAACCCCGGACCCACACCAACACTAGATCGCGTCTCCTCCAGTAGAAAGATCCTTCCATCGCTCCAGAGGGTGATTTGCAACAGGAGCCCTCCAGTGCTTATCTGCATCGGATACTCCAGCAGAATCCACCGATAAAATGTTTACAATATATAAAACAAGGGAAAGAATAGAATGTGGAGAGGAATGATGAGTCCCTAGTTCTCCCTTTTTTTACTTTAGTAAAATGTTTGTTTGTTTGTTTAATATTTCAAATTTTTCTTTTTCTTTTTATTTTTTATTGTTTCGGACACCGCCCACCGGGCCTGCCTGCCGCTGTTGGTCAACACCGGGCCTGCCTGCCGCTGTTGGTCAACACCGGGCCTGCCTGCTTCTGCTGGTTGATGCTGCCGCTGCCGCTGAGGCCCCTGTCTTCCTGTGCCAGCCTCCGCCGCCGGGCCTACCTCGGATGCCATTCTTGAATGAATTTTCATGTGTCTTTTCAGAGTCCCCTGCTGTCTGAAGGCCTTGTCACACTCCTTACAACTGTAAGGTTTTGAGTCGCTGTGGATGCTGAGATGGACATTGAGGTTGCCCTTGTGGTTGAAGCGTTTCCCACAGTGCTCACACTCATAAGGCTTCTCCTTTGTGTGGATCCTAAGGTGACCCGACAGGGTGGACTTGTGGGCAAACCTCTTGCTGCAGATGCGGCACACGTAAGGCTTTTCACCCCTGTGGATGCGCTTGTGGACCCGAAGGTCTGAGGATTGCACAAACCCCTTGTTGCACACGCTGCACTCAAAGGGTCTCTCTCCTGTGTGTGACCTCTGGTGGATGATGAACTGAGACCTGTACAGGAAGCTCTTCTTGCATTCACTGCACACAATCTGAGCCTTGCCGGGGAGATGATCAACAGGCTCTACAGGTCGTAGGGTAGCAAGCCCTAGCTGCCCATCTTCTGTCTTGTCCACAAGGGGGGCCCCTCCTTGACAAGGGGGAACCTTGTCTCCCTTGGAACTAGAGAGACTCTGAAGATCTGTGTGTGCAGCTAAATCTCTTCTTTCCAGAACGTGGGTGAACAGTGTGACAACATCTATATTTGTATATTCCTGGGACATCTTCACATCCTTTCCTCTGACAGAATCTGATGGAAGAATGTCCATGTACAACATTTAAAACATGAGAGTCCCTCTCAAAGATGGATTGCATTTATTTACTTGATTAAGGAGGGGAGTGGCACCCTATGAAAGTGGAGGTCAGAGGACAACTTTTGGGTTGGTTCTCTCCTGTAACCAACCATGAGGGTCCTGAGATGGATCACAAGCAGTCAGCTCCAGGACCAGTGCCTGTCTACACTGAGACACACAACACTTATTAAAGATCATCCCAATCATACCAGACTCATTAGAGCTAAACTCTGATGTTGGCTGGGGACATCCCATCAACATCCCAAGCCTGAGAGCTCAGCCTGTAGAATGCTCTGGAAGGCTAGTGACAGAGGGGGTGGGAGTGGGTGGTCAGCTTCCTCCCACACGGAAGAGAGTGGGCAAGTTATAGTAAGTCCCCAGTCAGTTCCCACCTAAACTCACCAAAACCGTGTGTGGGCTGAGGGTCCTGAGGTGTCAACACAGAGGCCTCCTCCCTGTCCTGCACTGAGTCACTCCCCTGGCTCTGCTCAGGTCTTGGATCGTCCTGTTCTCTGCTCTCAGGAACTGTATCCAGCAAAATTTCCTCTTTCTTCACAGGGGACAGTGAAGAATTATGGGTGCGAGTTCATCAATGGAGAGGTGGATCATAGACATCTGTCTCTACTTCATTTGGCCCACTCAATCTCTCTGAGTTGTAGGATGTTCACACTTCCATGACCCACTCCCATACCCCACATACACCAATACTCTCCTCTGACTTGTAAGTCTGTCATGAACGAGAAGCCACCACATCTCAGCACCTCATATTGGTTGCTATTTTAATTCTCTATGCACGATCTTCTCTGCCCTCGACTCTACAGACAAAATGCCTCTCAATCTTGATGCTATTAAGACTTGGGGCTAATGAGGCTAGAGGAGGGACAGCTCAGAGGTTAAGAACACCAGCTGCTTTTGCAGAGGACCTGGGTTTGAGTCTCAGCACCCACAAGGAGGCTCACAGCCATCGGTACCCCAGTTCCTCAGGTGATGATGGGGGGTTGTGATGCCTTTTTACTTCTGCAGGCACCAGGCACACATGAGGTGTCAGATACACACAGCAAAATACCCATACTATAAAAATAGGACAACTGTAAAATAAATTGGAGGTTAAATGATTATTTCTGATGGGGTGGGGTCTCCTTTGCTACATATTGTGGACTTCCAAGTGACAGCGACTGCACACTGTGAAAACTCTTAGCAGCCAGGTGTGGTGTTGGTGGGGTTTCATCCCAGGGCTTGTGAGGGAGAGGCAGGCAGATGTGTGAGTTGGAGGCCAGCCTGGTCTACACCCAGGGCAATTTAAAGAGTCCTTGTCTAAAGATAATATGATCTGGTAAGATTCTAAGATGCAGCGTTGGGGAGGCCGAGAACAGGGCAGAGTGTTTCAGAGAGGACACCCCTGCATTCAGGAGCTCACACAGCTGGAGTTGCCTGCACACTCCTTCACAGTCTCCAGCCAGACACCAGTCCAGCCTGGAGGGAGAGGCCATCAGGAGTCCCCACCCTAACCAAGGAGCTATGCACAGTGGATGGCTTCTGGGGAGGTGGACACTACTCCGCTGAGAGCCTCCACACCCAAGACCCATATGGATTGTACAAACTGGATTTAGGGGCATGGGGTGGTATTGTTATTATTATTATTATTATTATTATTATTATTATTATTATTATTGAGACAGGGTTTCTCTGTGCAGCTTTGTGCCTTTACTGGAACTCACTCGGTAGCCCAGGCTGGCTTTGAACACACAGAGATCCACCTGCCTCTGCCTCCCCAGTGCTGGGATTAAAGGCGTGTTCCACCACTGCCCGGCGGTATTATTTTTAATAGGACCAGAAGTTTGGAGACTGGGGACCTGCTATGGGTCTGGGAGAGGTTAGAGGGAAGAGTGGACAGTGAAAAACTTTCCTGACGGCTCTGGCCTCACTCTGGACCTGAGAGACTCTGCAGGAGGATGGACCCCCTTCCTTCCGTCACTGTGGCTTCCTCCGCTCACACCCAGTCAGACGTGGTTATCCCACTAGGTTTTTTCTCTTTGCCTCTTCACTGGTATATGGTACTAGGGCTTTGTGCAGGCAAGCACTCTGTGGCTGAGCCACAAGCCCCTCTCCTCACTGGTGGATTCTAGGCCTGTGTCTACCTCTGGCCTCTCTGCTGGCCCTTTAAAATATTTTCAGTTTGAAAAAGGTCTTGCCTATTTGCCCAGGCTGTCCCTGATCAAAATGGTGTGTAACCCAGACTAGCCTGACACCTGATACCTTAGCCTTCTGAATGCCTTCCAGTGTAGGATAACACTGCGTTTTATCAGTTTTATTTTGATGCTGGCCTCACACATTTATTGTTGGAGAGAAAGTCTCACTATGAAACCTTGGCTGGCCTTGAACTCAGAGATACTGCCAGATTCTGCCTCCTGAGAGCTAGGACTAAAGGCTTGCACCACCCTACCTGATCCTTCCTTCACACTTTCCTTTAAAAGAGTACTTATTTACTTATTTATCTATTTATTTTATATCCCCACTAGAGCTTCCTCCCCCCACCTGCTCTCCTACCTCCCCCACTCCCTCTCCCCTTTATTAAGAAAGGGCAGACCTCCCATGGATATAGACAAAGCATGCAATATCACCTGGACTGAGCCCCTCCCCATGTATTCAGGCTGGCAACAACCCAGTAGGAGGAATAGGTTCCCAAATGTCAGTACAATTGAGACAGCCCCTGATCCCACTGCACAGAGTCCCACAAGAAGACCAAGCTACATAACTGTCACACATATGCAGAGAGCCTAGTCAGTCCCATGAAGCTTGCAGCCAACATGACTGAAGAAGAAAAAATGGCAATGTAATGATGTCTAACGATATTCTGCTATACTTTTAGGTTGATAGCTGTCCCAAGGGTCATCAGAGAGGCTTTCTCCATACTCAATGCTAAGCTTTAGTGCAGACAGGCAGGTGGACCTTCATTCTGCACAACAATGTCAAAGCCATGGGGTGTACATCTACACTCTGTGTGCAAAACCCCAACCCTAACCATAACTCTCAAATAACTCTGGTCTTCTAGTTATCTCCGAAATCCCCCCAGAGATACTGTCACTCACTCACCTGCCTGGTGGATGGCTCTTCAGTCTCTGATGGGATCCCCCACACTGGGTTGGGCTTGTCTCTGTTCAGAGGCTCCTGGGACAATTCCACAGCATCCTTTTGATCCTCCTTGGCTTCTGCATTCTCAGCAATGGGATCCTGAAGGAGGTATAACTGTCCTTGGGAGTGGATTATGGACTGTGGGGGAAAGGGAACAGGATGAGACCCTGGGTAAGAGCCTGGATGTAAATCCCACAGCACTGTTCCTGGGCTGATTCAGCAGCCCAGCCTGACTTATTTGCAAATCTGTGTTCCTGGACTTAGATTGGCCCACAAGATCATTCTGAGTTACACAGTGAACTGAGGACCAGTATGGGCCACTTTAGACTCTGTAACAAAAAACAAGGAGTGAGGTGGGGGCTGGAAAGATGGTTCAGAGATTAAGAGCATTGACTGCTCTTCAGAGGGCTCAGGTTCAATCCCCAGCATCCACAAGGTGGTGCTCATAACTGTGTGTAACTCCAGCTCCTAGGGGATCAGATGCCCTCTTCTGGCCTGCAAGAGCACCAGATGCATGTCGTGGACAGGCTACCAATATTGGAAAAAAAAAAAACAGACAAAAGGAAATAAAAATAAAACACCAAAATAACAAGGCTTCTGCACTTTGACTCAAGATGAGCCTGTTAGCTTACAGTGTTTTTAATCTGCACAATTCCTTGGCTTCTAAGTCAAGTTTCTGGGCCACATTCACAAAGACAAAACAAGCCCATAAACGTCCCCAGACATTGCCATTTATCACAGAGCAAAATTCTCCTCTTAAGAGCCACTGACTAAGGGCAGGACCCTCAGTGGGTTCTGCCTCAAGGTCCCCACAGCCCCAAGGCTGTCCTTTCCCTCAGCCCACAGCTGAGGCCCTGCTTACCCAATGTTGAGGTTTCCCGCCATCCCTCAGCATCTTCTCTAACTCTTTGCAGCTCTTCACTCCACTCTCCTTCACTAAGGCCTGCAGTTCTGGAGGCATGGAGATCATGAACTGCTCCAACACCAGCTGATCCAGGATCTCCTCCTTGCTATTCAGGTCTGGTCTCAGCCACTGATAGCATAGCTCAGAGATCCTCTTCAGATCCTGGATGGGGTCTGACTGCTCTGAGGGGCTGAAAGCTCTGAACTTCAAGTGCCAAACCTCAGGGCTGTAGTCTTCTTTCTCTGAATTCCTGTCCTGGGATGTAGGTGATGGTGTCTGCCCTGATGGGAGGCTGTCTGGTGGCAGGTTGGTAACCATGTCTGCTGGGAATATTACCTTGGTCTCTGTCAAGTTGGAATTCTATAAAATGACTCCTGTAAGAACAGACCTACTCCTTTAGGCACAGGGATGGGCTCCGTGTTGGTCCAGAAGCCTGGGAGGCAAGAAGGAACCAGATCAGTTTAACTCTGCTGCCTCCTAAATGTCATCATGCTTCATAATATAGCCTCCCCCCCCCAACACAAAGGGATTGTTTAGTAAAGCAGAAATTAATCCATTCTATGGATCTGTGATATGGTTCAGGGTACAGGTGTCTCCAGTCAAGTCCCATGACTCCAGCTAAATCCCCTGGACCTACACAGTGGAAGGAGAGTACCAGTTCTGACAAGCTGTCATCTGGTCTCCATGTGTGAGACCTGGCACCTACCCCATCCCCAAAGATAATTTTTAAAAAGTCAATTACTCTAGTCCAGCTGTGTATGATGGAACATCTGTAACACATGGGAGAGATGGAGCCTGAAGCTTGCCATAATTGTGAAACCACCCTCGATTATGTATAAACACCAAGTCTAAAAGACATGAGGGCCACAAGAGACTCACTCTCAGAATCCAAGAACATGAAAGAACATGGCCCACACCTTTAATCCCTATACTCCACAGGCAGAGGCAGGAGGATCTCCGAGTTTAAGAACAGCCTGGTCCACACAGAGAAACTCTGACTCTTTTTTTTCTGGATCTAAAGGACTGACCCCAGGGCCCTGTGCTTGCTAGGCAAGCGCTCTACCACTGAGCTAAATCCCCAATCCCTGAAACCCTGTCTCAAAAAACAAAAGCAATGAACAAAACATATGGGTATGGTGGCTCAATCCATAATGCCAGCACTGGAGCTGCTAAAAGAGTATTGTTTGAAGCTAGCCTGGGCTACATAGCAAAATTCAGTTTCAGAAAACAAAAACAAATATATAGAAATTAATTCATCCTGTTCTTCCAACTCCTTGTTCCTACACATGCTGGCTTTTATGAATTAATGGTTCCTGATCTCATCTCCAAATTAACCCCAATGGGATCGTTTCCACCATCTGCACATAGAAGTAACAGTATTCTTTGTTGTTGTTGTTTTTTCCAGACAGGGTCTCTGTGTAGACCTGGCTGTCCTGGAACTTGCTCTGTTGACCAGGGAGGCCCCGACTCAGAGAGATCTGCCTGCCTCCACCTCCCAAGTGCTGGGATTAAAGGCAGGGGCCACCACACCTGCAGTCCCAGGATTTGGAGGTGGAGCCAGGCAGATCTGTCAGTCCATGACCAGCCAGAGCTATGCAGTGGGACAATGTCTAATAACAACCAACCAAAAAGCAAGAAGAAGCAGAGTTGGTTCATTCTGGGGAAAAGTCAAGGCACTTGGTATTTGAGGGCACTAATCTATAATGTTTTCAAGTAACAAAAAACATTTTTAAAATAAGAAGACCTGTGGGCTTCATGGCTCAAAAGGAAGCCTTAATTTTTTCCTTGTTACTTAACATTTGAATAAAGTAGCACATAGCTCAACACACAACACAATGTGGCTTATAGTCCACTAACCCCATAGACAATCTAAACAAAGGAATGGACTAGCAAGCATGGAACCCTGGCTGCTCTTCTAGATAAGAGTTCAGTTCCCAGCTTACACATTTCCGAACTCACAGAATTGCTGCTGGATGTGGTGACTCACTTCCTAGGGAGGCAGAGGCAGGCAGATCTCTGTGAGCCAGCCTGGTCTACATACTGATTTACAGATCAGCCAGGATATACAGTGAAGCTAAACTAAATACCCATACAAAATTATTAAATAAATAAACTTAGTCATTTGAAAATTTAGTACAAAAGGTTGAGAGAAAAAATAATTGAAGCTGGGTTAGTGGTGCACACCTTTAACCCACGAGTTTGAGGCCAGCCTGGTCTACAGATCAGGTTTCAGTACCTCCATAATGGCACAGAAATCCTGTTTTAACATAAAATCAAAGGAAATCAAAGACAAAGAAATTTGCGTGTAGTGGCTGGAATCTGTGAAAGATGAGGCCAGCATGCTCTCTGTAGACACCTCAAATTCAGAGATCTGCATGCAACTGACTCTAGGGTGCTGGGATTAAAGTTGTGGACCACTATGCTTGGCAAAAAAAGAAAAAAAGGAGAAGAAAAAGAAAAAAATTAATAACTTTAAATTTTATGTGTTTGGATGTTTTATATGCATGTTACTCTCTGGACCACATCTGTGCCTAGTGCACAGGACTTGGTGGCCTTCGAGCTGTGGGCAATTGTGAGTCTTTGGGCACTAGAAATGAAATCTGAGTTCTCTAGAAGAGCAATGGGTGCTCTTAACTGCTGAGCTATGGCCACAGCAAACAAAATGGTTCTTGAGACAGGGTCTCTCTGTGGAGCTCTGGCTGGACTCCAACTCACAGAGATCTGCCTTTCTCTGTGTGCCTAGTACCTGGTCTATTTCTTTATTTTGATAATTAAAATGGTAATTTTAAAATAAAGCACAGTTAATAGCAGACTAGGCAGTATGGTGTATGCCGCCTGTAATCTCAGCCCTGGGGAGGCATTGACTGAAAAGTCTGAGAGTTCAAGGCCAGCTTGGAATACACAGGAAAACCAGTCCTGTCAGAGACAGAGAGACAGAGACAAAATGAGATTACAAGGTTGGAGATGTAGTTCAGTTGGTAGAGTGCTTGCCTGGCATCTTGAGACCTTGGGTCATGACCTCAGCACAGCAGAAATAAAGTTAAAAACAAACAAACAAGCCCAGCGGTGGTGGCGCACGCCTTTAATCCCAGCACTCGGGAGGCAGAGGCATTCGGATCTCTGTGAGTTCGAGGCCAGCCTGGTCTACAGAGTGAGATCCAGAAAGGTGCAAAAACTACACAAAGAAACCCTGTCACAAAAAACAGGTCACAGCTCCGAAGGCTGGGGTGAAAGGGTAAAGGTCCAGGTCAATCTGGAACTAGATCCCATTTGAAAAGAAAAATCAATAAATAAACGAATTCCAGCGTGCAACCGCTAGACCCAGCAATGAGAAGGTCAAGGGATACAGACCTGAACTAAATGGAATCTGCCCTTGGAGTCTGCAAAAGCATCATGGTGATTACCAGGAGCCAGACACCGAGGAAGAAAGATATTCAACAAAGGACACAGGAGGAGTTTAGGTACCTGGGGGTCCTTCTGTTGGTTTGCTGTGAACGCCTCACCTTGTGGCCCTGTACAGCGGGGAACTCGGCATGGCATCCTCCTGCCTCAGTTTCCTAGTGCAGCATTGCAGGTACTTCATACCCAGATAAATCTCGCAGCAGCCAATTTCTGTCCCCATCTGAACACACAGCCTCGCTAAACCCAACTTCCTCCCTGGTTCACTTACCACTAGGTTCCTGTCTTCGCGCCTGCAGCAGCCTTGAGTCTTCTGAGATCTCTTTGTAAAGTGCAGGGAGCTCTAGGATCATGGCTTTTATAACGAATCCACGGAACTGACTTCCGCTTGCTCATCTTCTCAGTGATTGGCTGGAGCCTTTAGACACCATTATAGATGTCAATTCAGACATCCTGAGATTAAATTACAAGTTAACCCTGGGAATGCCACAGGGAAGGGATCAACTTATTAAACTACTCGGGTGTGGTCCTGAAGGACTGTGATCCTAGTGAGAAGATGAGGCAGGAGGATCATAAGTCAAGGTTTGCTTGTCCTCCTGGGTTAGTGTACGGCCAGCATAAGAAATTTGGTGTGATCAAGTCTCAACCTTAACATGAATCAATTAATAATTTGATTAGCCTTGGCTGGGGATGCATTTCAGACTTCAGAGAGCTTGCCTTAGCATTGTCTGTTCCTAACAATGGATAAAACTGGGTGTGGCCGGGCAGCAGTGGTGGCTCACGCCTTTAATCCCAGCTCTCAGGAGGCAGAGCCAGAAGGATCTCTGTGAGTTTGATGCCAGCCTGGTCTACAGAGCAAGATTCAGGACAGGCACCAAAACTACACAGAGAAAGCCTGTCTCAAAAAAGCCAAAACAACAACAATAACAACAACAACCAAACCAAACCCGGTGTGTGGTGACACACAGTATAATCCCAGGGAGGAAGGTCACAAATGTATGACAGTTTGGGGCCAGCCTGTGCTACAAGACACCCTTTCTGAAAAACAAATACTATCTTGGGACATCAATCATATGTCTCAGTGGCAAAGCATTTGCCAAGTATACTGAGGTTCAGCCTATTTCAAACTCTAAAAGATAATAGTGTAGATTTGGTGCCCGTCAACAGAAGAATGGATTAAGAAAATGTGGCACATATACACAATGGAGTACTACTCAGCAGAGAAAAACAATGACAGCATGAAATTTGTAGGCAAATGGATAGAACTAGAGAATATCATCCTGAGTGAGGTAACCCAGACTCAGAAGGACAAATATGGTATGTACTCACTCATAAGTGGATTCTAGATATAAAGCAAAGAACAATCAGACTGCAACCCACATTACCAGGGAGGCTATATAGAAGGGAGGACCCTAGGATGACTGTGGCTTATAATAAGTTTTGGTTTTACTCAGTCACTGGGCAAGCCTCAATCAAACATTTCACTATTAGGATAAGAATTTATACTGTATCAAGTTGATAATAGAAAAATAAATAAATAAAAAAAGTAGGGTAGATCTGGGACATGATAGAGCAAGGAATAGAAGGAGTATGATCAAAATATGTTGTGTGCATATGTGCAATTTGTAAAACATTAATGAAAATATGTTCAAATGATGAATTACTTAGGTGTGGAGGCACACATCTTTAATAGCAGCACTCAGAAGGCAGAGAAGGGTGGATCTCTGCAAAGTTCAGACCAGCCTGGTCTACACAGCAAGTTCCATGGTATCCAGGGCTGCATAAAGAGATTCTGTCTCAGATGGGTGGTCCTGCCTCATGCCTTTAATCTCAGAACTTTGTATGCAAAGGCAGAAAGATCTCTGTAAGTTCAAGGCCAGCCTGGTCTGCAGAGAAAGTTCTAGGACAGCCAGAGTTATTACACAGAGAAACCCTGTCAAAACTAAACAAAACAAACATGAAGAGGCCCTGGGTCAAAAATAATAAATAAAGAATAAATATTAATAAAGTAAAATAAATGAGCAGGAATGCCAGTTCTCTGGTCAGGAACTAGGTCTTCATGCTCCTGCCATGATGATAATGGACTAAACCTCTGACATTGTGAGCAAGCTCCCAATTCAATGCTTTCTTATGGTGTCTTTCCTTAGCAGTAGAACACTAAGTCACTTGCCTTTTGTTTTATTTTGTTTTTCTCCTGTGGCTTTGTTTTACTGCAAATGTGTCTTAAAATGGTTTATTTTGGAAAAAAAATTTCTTTTAAAAATTTCATGGAGTTGGGGATTTAGCTTAGTGGTAGAGTGCTTGCCTAGCAGGCACAAGGCTTTGCGTTCTGTCCTCAGCTATCGAAAAATAAAAGGAAAAAGAAAAAAATTTTCATTTTATTGTCTTACTTTATTTTGTGTGTAGGATGGGGTAAGGGAAGGTGTGCCAAATGGGCATTCGGACACATGACAACTTTCAGGATCTGGTTCCCACCAAAGGGGTCCCGGGGATCCAACTCAGGTCATTGTTTGCAGCATGCTGCTTTACACACTGGGCCAGTCAATGGCCATAAATTTCTGTCTCTGTCTCTCTTTAAAAAGATTTTTCTTTATTTCCTGCATATCAGTTGTTTTTTTTTCCCAAATATCTTCCAGGAGAACTGAAATTACAGGTGGTTGTAAGATATCATGTGTGCGCTGAGACATAAACCAGGGTCTCTGGAAGAACAGCCAGTAATCTTAACCTCTTGATATTTTTCCAGCCTCAGACATAAATATTTCTAAGAATGGATTTAGAAAACCAGAGATGTGCTCCTTCTAGGATGTGGAAATCATGGAGAAAGTTGTCCCCAGAGGGTGTGGAGGCTCAGCACCCCTGTAGTTTGTCCTATCCATCTTTCATTGCATCCTCTGTAATATCCTTTTGTTTTGTTTTTCAAGAAAGGGTTTTTCTGTGTGATATCCCTGGCTGTCCTGGAACTGGCGCTGTAGACCAGGCTGTCCTTGAACTCACAGAGATCCACCTGCCTCTGTCTCCTGAGTGCTGGGTTTAAAGCATCCCCCCCCCCCCCAATGCTTGGCTATGTTATCCATTTTAACAAGGCAGTTTGGTTTAAGGAACTGCTCAACATCCTTAGTCATCACAGAAAAAAAAAACAAATCAAAACAACTCTGAGATACCACCTTACACCTGTCAGAATGGCTATGATCAAAAACACTGACGACAGTCTATGCTGGAGAGCATGCAGAGCAAGGGGAACACTCCTGCACTCTTGGTCAGAGTGCAAAATGGTACAGTCACTATGGAAATCAGTATGGTGTTTTCTCAGAAAACTGGGAATCAATCTGCCTTAAGACCCAGCCATACAACTCTTGGGCATATACCCAAGGAATGCTCAATCGTACCACAAACATACATGGTCAATTATCTTCATAGCAGCATTATTTGTAATAGCCACAACCTGGAAACAACCTAGACATGCCTATCATCTGAAGGGTGGATTAAGAAAATGTGGTACCACTAGTGGAAGCCCATGAACTGTGGTCTGGTGGCTGTGGAGGCCCCATGGGACTGCACTAAGCCCTCTGGATACGGAAGACGGTTGTTTGGCTCGAACTGTTTGGGGGGCACCCAGGCAGGGAGATCGGGATCTGTCCCTGGTCTATGGGCAGGCTTCTGGAATCCAGTGCCTGTGGTGTGACACCTTGCATAGCCTTGGTGCAGTGGGGAGGAGCTTGGACCGAACTAGGATCAGTGTGTGGGCTCTGCAGACTCCCCATGGGAGACCTCGATTTTGGGGATGTGGGGATGCGGGGTGGCTTGGGAAAGTGTGAGTGGGAGAAGGCAGGAGGGGGGAATCTGTGGACGGTATGTGGAGTTAGTAGAAAATTTCTTAATAAAGAAAAACGAAAAAAAAATGTGGCAGTGTACACAATGGAGTACTACTCAGCAGAGAAAAACAATGACAGCATGAAATTTGCAGGGAAATGCATGGAACTAGAAAATATCATCCTGAGTGAGGTAACCCAGACTCAGAAGGACAAACATGGTATGTACTCACTCGTAAGTGGATACTGATATAAAGCAAAGGACAGTCAGACTGCAACCCACAGATCCAGGGAGGCTATATAGAAGGGAGGACCCTAGGATGACTGTGGCTTATAAGAAGTTTTGGTTTTGCCCAATCACTGGGCATGCTGTAGTGAAACATTTCACTGTTAGGATAAGAATTTGTACTGTATGAAGCTGATGAAAGGATATGCTGGCTGTACTTTCTGGATGGGAGGCTAGAAAAAATGTCTTCCATAAATCAAACAGTGAAGGGGAAGATGAACAGGAATCTCACTTCCACAACTTAAGGAAAACATTGGTCTCCAAACATATGAATATAGGTTTCTTCTGTATCCCAGAATCTAATCAATATTTATATGTATAATTCATCTCTCATTTAGCTTAAAAGGGCATCTTGGGGAATGTAATCATTTTTACTATTTTCTACAGGGAAAATAGTTTCCAGTTTCAAATAACTCTGGACTTTGGAATTATGGTCTGTTTTTATGTTCAATCTATCTGTGTATTATTTCCCCTGCAGTTGTGCATAAAATGTTTTTACATTCAAAAAAAGGACAAATGCTAAAGAATTATATTACATGAAATATATAGCATATACAAATTCACAGAGACAGAAAGATTAGATGTTATCTCAAGATGGAGAAGAAAGGAATGTAGGGCAATGATTTCCTATGTACAGAATCTCTGTTTTGTGTGGTAGAAGAGCCCCACAAATGAACAGTAGTGTCAGGACATAATATCATGAATGTAATAAATCAATACAATTAACGTAATTAATGAAAATCGTAAATATAGTTATTGAGTGAATACTGTGAATGTAATTAATGAATACCACAAATGTAATTACAATCACGAGTGTAATTAAGGAATATCATGAGTGTAATTAATATCTTGAATGTAATTCCTGCCACTGAGTTGTGAATTTAAAAAAGGTTACAATTGTCTGGGCGGTGGTGCCACACGCCTTTAATCCCAGCACTCGGGAGGCAGAGGCAGGCAGATCTCTGTGAGTTCCAGGCCAGCCTGATATACAGAGCAAGTTCTAGGACAGCCAGAGTTATAACATAGAGAAACCCTGTCAAAACAAAAGAAAACAAACATGAAGAGGGCCTGTGTCAACAATTAATAAATGAGGGATAAAAAATTAATAAAGTAAATAAATGAGTAGGCATGCCTAGTTCTATGGTCATGGACTAGGTCTTCATGCTCCTGCCATGATAATAATGGACTAAACCTCTGACATTTTGAGCAAGCTCCCAATTAAGTGCTTTCTTATGGTGTCTTTTCTCAGCAGTAGAACACTAAGTCACTTGCCTTTTGCTTTGTTTTGTTTTTTTTTCTCCTGTGGCTTTGTTTTACTGTAAATGTGTCTTAAAACGGTTTATTTTGAAAAAAAAATATTTCTTTTAAAAATTTCATTACATTTTTTTTCTTTATTTTGTGTGTAGGAAGGGGTAAGGGAAGGTGTGCCAAATGCTCATGCCGAAACATGGCAACTTTCAGGATCTGGTTCTCTCCTTCCACTATATGGGTCCCTGGGATCCAACTCAGGTCATTGTTTGCATCATGCTCCTTTACACACTGTGACAATCAACAGCCAGAAATAAATCTCGCTCTCTCTTTCTCTCTCTCTCTCTCTCTCTCTCTCTCTCTCTCTCTCTCTCAAAAGGTTTTTCTTTATTTCATGCATATGAGTTTTTTTTCCAAATATCTCCCAGGAGAACTGGAGTTACAGGTGGTTGTAAGTCATCATGTGTGTGCTGAGACATAGACCAAGGTCCTCTGGAAGAACAGCCAGTGTTCTTAACCTCTTGACCATTTCTCAGAACCCCAGACATAAATATTTCTAAGAATGGATTTAGAAAACCAGAGATGTGCTCCTTCTAGGATGTTGAAATCATGGAGAAAGATGTCCCCAGAGAGGGTGTGGAGGCTCAGCACCCCTGTAGTTTGTCCTATCCATCTCTTCATTGCATCCTCTGTAATATCCTTTTGTTTTGTTTTTCAAGACAGGGTTTCTCTGTGTGACAGCAATGGCTGTCCTGGAACTTGCTCTGTAGACCAGGCTGTCCTTGAACTCACAGAGATCCAACTTCCTCTATCTCCTGAGTTCTGGGATTAAAACACACCCCCTCCCCACACCGGGCCCCCCCCACCCCCGCCTCCAGACTGCTTGGCTATGATATCCATTTTAACAAGCCAGTTTGGTTTAAGGAAATGCTCAACATCCTTAGTCGTCACAGAAAAAACCAAATCAAAACAACTCTGAGATACCACCTTACACCTGTCAGAATGGCTGTGATCAAAAACACTGATGACAGTCTATGCTGGAGAGCCTGCAGAGCAAGGGGAACACTCCTGCATTCTTGGTTTGAATGCAAACTGGTACAGCCACTGTGGAAATCAGTATGGTGGTTTCTCAGAAAATTGGGAATCGATCTACCTCAAGACCCAGCCATACCAATCTTGGGCATATACCCAAGGAATGCTCAATCATACCACAAAGATACAAGCTCAACTATGTTCATAGCAGCATTATTCAGAATAGCCAGAACCTGGAATCAACCTAGACCTGCCCTTCAACTGAAGAATGGATCATGAAAATGTGGCACATATACACAATGGAGTACTACTCAGCAGAGAAAAACAATGACAGCATGAAATTTGCAAGGAAATGCTTGGAACTAGAAACTATCATCCTGAGTGAGGTAGCCCAGACTCAGAAGGACAAACATGGTATGTACTCACTCATAAGGGGATACTAGATATAAAGCAAAGAACAGTAGTCAGACTGCAACCCACAGATCCAGGGAGGCTACCTACCAGGGAGGACCTCAGGATGACTGTGGCTTATAAGAAGTTTTGGTTTTGACCAATCACTGGGCATGCTGTAGTGAAACATTTCGCTATGGGATAAGAATTTGTACTGTATGAAGCTGATGAAAGGATATGCTGGCTGTACTTTCTGGATGGGAGGCTAGAAAGAAGATGAATGGGAATCTCACTTCCACAACTTAAGGAAAACATAGGGCTCTGAACAGATGAAGATAAGTTTCTTCTGTATTCCAGAATCTAATCAATATTTATATGTATAATTCAGCTCTCATTTAGCTTACAAGGGCATCTTGGGGAATGTAATCATTTTTACTATTTTCTACAGAGAAAATTTTTTCCAGTTTCAAATAACCCTGGACTTTGAAATTAAAATCTGTTTTTTGTTTAAAAAAAAAAAACCCAAAAAACAGAAAACAACCAGTCTGTGCGTTTCCCTAATGTCTTTGAGTCACTGTACAAGTTGAGATCCCAAGGAGGAAATGGTATATTTTCTAGATTAAATAGGTATAATTTTAGATAAATGGTCTTCAGAAACTTCAAAGACCTACAGAATATAGCACCTAAAATGCTTTGAAATTTAAAATCTTTCATGGCAGTGAGACACTCTGCTCCTGGTTGTATCAATTTATGTCAGAGATAATGGGCATTGAAGAAACTCCTTATGGAGTTTGATTTCACTGTGGCAAGGCTACACACTGGGCCAAGGAACTGTTCTTGCCTTTGACTGCTGTGCAGACTGGACATGCAGGACACACAGGAAATAAGACTGTTGAACTTTCTAGAAAAGGCAGGACGTTCTTAAAATATCTACTTTACAGAAGACACTGCCAGACATTCTGCAGGACACAGAGGAAAGTGGCTGATGAATTTTGCCAAAACAAGGCAAGAAGTCCAAAATTCCTGATTTAGAAAAATCTCCCAGACACTCTAAATCTACAGGCTGAAGATGGATGCCCCAACATTGCAGAGAAACTTTGGGTGACTGTCCAGGCATCCATATGTCTCTGTTCTTAGATAATATTAAATCCTTCTGGGTCTCTGATGAAGTTGAAGACTTGATAACTATAGTTGCAGCTTTCTTTAGATATGATAGAAAGTAAATTACGAACAAGGTTTTGGATTCACTAAGATAGGATAGATGACGCATTATTTTCTCTGAAGTTGCTAAATACAATCGCACTGAATAATGCAAATGTAATTCTAACTTGATAATTGTTTCTGTTGTATATAATTTCAGCATGTTAAAGTTAAAACCTTTATTTTTTATTTTTTAAATTTTTATTTCTATATTTATTATGTATGCAGTGTTCTGCCTGTACATATGCCTGCACTGCAGGCCAGAAGAGAACACCAGAACACATTATCAATGGTTGTGAGCCACCATGTGGGTCCTGGGAATTGAACTCAGGACCTCTGGAAGAGCTGTCAGTGTTCTTAACCTCTGAGCCATCTTTCCAGCCCCACCTTTATTTTTATTTAGACAAAAAGAAGGACATGTTGTATAATATTATTTTCAGGTGTGTTACTTTTGTTTAAGTGCAATTGTTTAACTGTGAAGTGATGTTACTGTGCCTGTGTAAAACACCTGATCGTCTAATAAAAAGCAAAACAGCCAATAATGAGGCAAGAGAAGGATAGATGTGGCTGGCAGGCAGAGAGAATATATGGAAGGAGAAATCTGGAAGCGGAGAGTTCTAGGAGCCAGAGAAGGAAGAGGTCGCCAGGGGACAGACACCCAGCTACTCTCCAGCCACAGAGAAGAGTAAGGTATACAGAAGTAAGAAAAGGAAAAAGACCAGAGGCAAAAGGAAGATGTGATAAGTTAAGGAAAGTTGGCAAGAAACAAGCCAAGCAAAGGCCTAGCATTGATAATTAAGAATAAGCCCATGTGTGATTTGTTTTGGGGCTGGGTGCCCCACCCAAAGAGCCAAAACAATCAAACAATTTGCTCAAATTCTTCACTCATTTGCTTTGAATTTAGAGTAAACTGACTTGCTTAACATTTAAGGGCAAATTGAGTGGTTCACAATTTAAAGTACCCTCCTTAAATATGTGACTAGGGGCTGGAGAGATGGTTCAGTTGTTAAGAGCACTGGCTGCTCTTGCAGAGGACCCAGGTAGGTTTGGATCCCAGCACCCACATAAGGGCTCCCAACACTTATTAACTAGAGTCGCAGGACATGCAGCACACTTACCTGACCCCCTCTGGTACCAGCCACACATTGTATGCAAGCAAAGCACCCATAAATATTCTAAAAATCTGTGAGAATCCAGGGGGTAGTGGCACGTTCTTTAATCCTAGGATTTGAGAGGCAGAGACCAGCCTGGTCTACAAAGCTCATCCCAGGACAGCTAAAGGCTGTTGCACAAAGAAACCCTGTCTTGAAAAATCATTTTGTAAAAAATAAGGGGTTGGGGATTTAGCTCAGTGGTAGAACGCTTGCTTAGCAAGTTCAAGGCCCTGGGCTCGGTCCTTAGCTCCAAAATAATAATAATAATAGTAGTAGTAGTAGTAGTAATAATAATAATAATAATAATAATAATAATAATAATAATAATGTAATAATGGTAATGGGGACATACACACAACTATAAAATTGTTGTCCTTGGCCAGATACCAACTAATTTATTGGAAAATCACATTTTACAATTTATGAGGAGACAAACATCACTCCCATTTTGTGACTCAATATTGACAGCTTGAGAATAACAGCACCAAGTAAAAACAAAATATAACGAAAGCCTTCCAAGGAGGGACATCTCAACACTCTGGGCACAGGTAGGAATCCGGTTCCAAGTTCATGGCCAATCTAGACTACATAGATAAGTGGGTCTCTTGAGTTTCAAACTAGCCTGGTCTACATAGTGGGTTTCTAGGACAGACAGTGACACATAGTGAGATCCTGTCTCAAACACACACACACACACACACACACACACACACACACACACACACACACACCAGTGGGGCATAGTGAAACACAATAGTTCTCAGACTTTCAAGGGATGAGACACTTTTTTAGTGCTCCCAAGGTGTTGCCATGTAACAAGGGTAACCTAGCAACAGTCTCTCCAGGAAAAGACTTCAATCTGGATACAGACTCACAAGGATGCCATTCTTGAATGGATTTTCATGTGTCATTTCAGAGTGCCCTGCTGTCTGAAGGCCTTGTCACAATCCTTACAACTGTGAGGTCTTGAGTCGCTGTGGATGTGGAGATGGATATTGAGGTTGCCCATGTGGCTGAAGCATTTCCCATAGTGCTTACACTCATATGGCCGGCAAGATGATCAACAGGCTCTACAGGTCATAGCGCAGCGAGCCCTAGCTGCCCATCTTCTGTCCTGTCCATACAGGAGGGCCCCCCTTGACAAGTGGGAACCTTGCCTCCATTGGAACTAGAGAGTCTCTGAAGATCTGCGTGTGCAGCTAAATCTCTTCTTTCCAGAACATGGGTGGACCGTGTGACAGCATCTATATTTGTATCTTCCTGGGGCATCTTCATATCCTTTCCTCTGACAGAATATGATGGAAGGATGTTCACATACAACATTTAAAACATGAGAGTCCCTCTCAAAAATGGATTGCATTTATTTACTTGATTATGGAAGGAGGCGGGACACTAAGAATGTGGAGGTCAGAGGACAACTTTTGGGTTGGTTCTCTCTGTCACCAGGAGGGTGCTGAGATGGATCACAGGCAGTCAGCTGGAGGGCCAGTGCCTTTCCCCACTTAGACACTCAACACTTATTAAAGATCATCCCAATCATACCAGACTCATTAGATCTAAACTCTGGTGTTGGCTGGGGACATCCCATCAACATCCCAAGCCTGAGAGCTCAGCCTGTAGAATGCTCTGGAAGGCTAGTGACAGAGGGGGTGGGAGTGGGTGGTCAGCTTCCTCCCACAGGGAAGGGAGTTCTGGGCAAGGGGATGTGAGTCCTCAGAAAGTTTCCACCTTGAACTCACCAGGATCCTTTGTTGGCTGAGGGTCCTGAGGTATCAACAGGGAGGTCCCAGCTCTTCAGGGAGTCACTCCCTGGACTCTGCTCAGGTCTCAGGTCATCCTGTTCTCTGATCTTGGGAGCCATATCCAACAAAACTTCTTTCTTTATAGGCGACAGTGAAGAATTATTGGTGTGTGTTTGTTCAGTGGAGAGGTGGAGCATAGAAACTTGTCTCTGCTTGATCTGGGCCACTCAATTTTCTCCACAGTTGTTCCTAATTCTATGACCCACTCCAATACCCTACACAAACCAATATTCTCCTCTTATTTGTATTCTCATTGACATGGAGCCAGATAACCTCTACAGGTCATATTTGTTGCTATTTAATTCTCTATGCACGATCTTTCCTGCTCTCGACTCTACATGCAAAATGACTCTCAATTGGGCACTATAGCTGACCCATGTTCCTGGGAGCTCACAGGCTCCAGACCATTAACTAAGAAGCCTGCATGGGACTGACCTAGACCCTCTACATGTGGGTTACAGTTGTGTAGCTTGGTCTGTTTATGGGGCCTCTGGCAGCGGGACCAGGATCTGTCCCTGGAGCATGAGCTGACTTTTGGGAACCTATTCTCTATGTTGAGATTCTTCGCTCAGCTTTGATGCAGGGGGAAGAGCTTGGTCCTGCCTCAACTTGATATGTTTTGTTTTGTTAACTCCCAGGGGAGCACTTACCCTTTTTTTAAGAGTGGCTGAGGTGGGGTAGAAAGGAGGTGGGAAGAGGGAACTGGAGAAGGAGGAAGGGGAAACTGTGGTAGGTATGTAAAATAAAATTTAAAAATTAGTAAAAAAAAAACGATTTGGGGCTAGTGAGGCTAGAAAAGGGATGGCTCAGGGGTTAAGAACATCCGCTGATTTGTAGAGGACCTGGCTTGGATCCTCAGCACCCACAAGGAGGCTCTCAACCATCTGTAACCCGTATTCAGGTGATGGTGTGGGGTCTGATGCCTATTCACTTCTGCAGGCACCAGGCACACATGTGGTGTCACATACACACACAAGAAAAATACCTATACCTATAAAATTAGGATAACTTTAAAAAAATTGGAAGTTGAATGATTACTTCTGATGGGCAGAGGGTCTCCTCAGCTCCATATTGTGACTTTGAAGTGACAGCAACTGCACACTGAAAACTCAGAGCAGCCAGGTGTGGCTTTGCACAACAACTTTGATCCCAGCACTCAGATGGCAGAGACAGGTGGGTCTCTGAGTCCAAGGCCAGCCTGGTATGTTCCAGGACAGCCAGAACTATATGGTGAGACTGTCTCTTAAATGGAAAAACATAGGTTTACATTTCTAGCCACCTGATCCATGTAGGTTAACAGAGCTAAAACTCTTCTAGAGGATGTGGTCCCACTCCATTAATTTCAGCATTTGGAAGGTAAAGGCAGGAATATCACAAGTTCAAGACCATCCTCCCCCACATGGCTAATTGAAGACCAGCCTGAGTTACTGGGCACTCTGCTTGGAACAAAACAAAACCTCAAGCATCCCTGAGCTATCACCCCCAGGAGTCAAACTGCCCTAGGAGGAGACCAGTCCTTCAAACTTTAGAGGGCCTGGGAATCAAACTCACATCATCAGGCTGGGCAGCAAGTGCCTTAACCACTGAGCCATTTCTCCAGCACATTCTCCACTCTGAAGTTATTATTGATGTGTCTATGCTTTGTTGCCCAAGGAAACAAGATGTCTTAGATCCCCTAGAGCTGGAGGTAAAGGCAACTGTGAGCTGCCTGGAGAGGGTGCTGGGACTCGAACACTGGTCCTCAGAGGAGCAGCAAGTGTTCCTAAGAGCTGAGCCATCTCTCTAGTCCTCTCCACACTCTTCACGATGAATGTTAGTGGGAGAGATATGGGATGGTGAGCCTTTTTTCTCCAGCATCCCAGCATCTGATGCATCTATGGCCAAAGGGTCTGAACCCAACATTGATAAATCTTCTATCTCTCCTCAGAGATAGTGTTACACGCTTACCTGATGGCAGACAGCTCAGTCCCTGGCAGGCTCTGTGGCTCTGGCTAGCCTGGCCACTGCTGAGAATCTCCTCTGACAACACTACCACAAAATCATCCCAGACATCTGCCTTGGCTTTGGCCATTTCAAAACCAGAACCCCATAGGAGGGATGTCTGTCCATGGGAGATTATGGACTGTGGGGGCAAGGGAACAGGTGAGACCCCAGGTAAGACACTAGAGGTAGCTGTCACAACTCCCCATTTCCAACCTGACATCCTATGAGGTAATGACAAAGCATGGCATATCAAGTTGTACTAAGACTGGGCACCTCCCCATGTATTACCTTTGGACAAAGGAACCCAGTATGAGGAATAAGGTCCCAAACACTGGTAAAAAGAGTCACATACATCCCCTGCTCCTACTGCTAGCTGTCCACCTAGAAGACCAAACTACACTAATATCACACAAACGCAGAGAGCCTAGGTCACATCCATGCAGCCTGAAGCCAAAAGGACTGAGAAAACACATGTCAATGTAGTGATGTCTAATGACAATCTGCTGTAATCATAGATTAATACCTATTCCAAGTGTCATCATAGAGGTTTTCTCCATAATCAATGCTAAGATTTATTTATTTTTTTTAAATGTAGACTCTTTTTTTTAATTAATTTTATTTATTAAGTATACAGTATTCTGCCTGCATGTATGCCTGCAGGACAGAAGAGGGAGCAAGATTTCATTACAGAATTGAACTCAGGACCTCTGGAAGACAGTCAGTGCTCTTAACCTCTGAGCCATCTCTCCAGCCCCAATGCTAAGCTTTAAAGCACACAGGTAGGTGGGTCTTCATTCTGCAGACAATGTCAAAGCATGGGATATGCACTTCTTGCTGGTATTCAACCCAAACCCTTACCAGATTATTCAAAACTCCCATCTTCTAGTTGCTTCTCACAACTCACCCAGAAATAGTGTCACAGGCTCACCTGGCTGCTGGATGGCTCTCCAGTCTCTGCCGAGTTCTGGCCTGGCCTCTGTTATTTTTGTTGTTGTTGTGTGTTTGTTTATTTTGTTTTTTAAGAAAGGGTTTCTCTGTGAAGAGTCCTGGCTGTCCTTGAACTCACTCTGTAGACAAGGCTGGCTGCGTACTGACAGAGATCCACCTGCCTCTGCCTACTGGGTGCTGGAATTAAAGGCATGGGCCACCACAGACTGGATGGCCTGGCTTCTGTTGAGAGGCTCCTCACTCAAATTGGAGGGGTGCTCCTGGGACAATTCCACATCATCTCATTCATCTTCTGTGGCTTCAGCCTTCTTAACACTTGGATCCCGAAGGAGATATAGTTGTCCATGGGGGTGGATTATGGACTGTGGGGGAAAGGGAACAGGATGAGACCCTGGGTAAGAGCCTGGACATACCTCCCACAGCACTATTCTAGGCTGATTCAGCAGCCCAGCTTGACTTGTTTGCAAATCTGTCTTCCTGGACATAGATTGGCCCACAAGGTGATACTCAGGTACACAGTGAACTGAGGACCAGTCTGGGCTACTTTAGACTCTGTAACAAAAAACAAGGAGTGAGGTGGGGGCTGGAAAGATTGTTCAGAAATTAAGAGCACTGAATGCTCTTCCAGAGGGCTCAGGTTCAATCCCCAGCATCCACAAGGTGGTGGCTCAGAAATGTCTGTAACTCCAGCTCCTAGGGGATCAGATGTCCTCTTCTGGCCTGCAAGAGCACCAGATACATGTTGTAGAGAGGATACTAAGAATTAAAAAAAAAAAAGGAAACCAAAATAACAAGGCTTCTTTCTGCCCTCTGACTCAAGATGAGCCTGTTAGCTTACACTGTTTCTGATCTGCACAATTCCTTGGCTTCTAAGCATAGTTTCTGGGCCACATTCACAAAGACAAAACAAGCCCATAATGGTCCCCGACATTGCCATTTGTCTCTTGGGAAGCAAAACTCTCCTCTTAAGAGCCACTGACTAAGTGCAGGACCCTCAGTGCATTCTGTCTCCAGGTCACCACAGCCCCAAGGCTGTCCTTTCCCTCAGCCCACAGCTGAGGCCCTGCTTACCCAATGTTGCTGTTTCCCGCCATCCCTCAGCATCTTCTCTAACTCTTTGCAGCTCTTCACTCCGCTCTCCTTCACTAAGGCCTGCAGTTCTGGAGGCATGGAGATCATGAACTGCTCCAACACCAGCTGATCCAGGATCTCCTCCTTGCTATTCAGGTCTGGTCTCAGCCACTGATAGCATAGTTCAGAGATCCTCTTCAGATCCTAGATGGGGTCTGACTGCTCTGAGGGGCTGAAAGCTCTGAACTTCAAGTGCCAAACCTCAGGGCTGTAGTCTTCTTTTTCTGAAATCCTGTCCTGGGATGTAGGTGATGGTGTCTGCCCTGATGGGAGGTTGTCTGGCAGCCATGTCTGCTGGGAATATTCTTTTCATCTATGACAAGTTGGAATTCTATAAAATTACTCCTGTCTCAACAGACCTACTCCTTTAGCCACAGGGATGGGCTCGGTGTTGGTCCAGAACCCTGGGAGGCAAGAAGGAACCAGATAGTTTAACTCTGCTGCCTCCCTAAATGTCAAAATTCCTTATAGTATACCCTCTCTATAAACACATTGGAACTGTTTAGTAAAGCAGAAATTAATCCATTCTGTGGATCTGTGAGATGCTCAGAGTACAGGTGTCTACAGTGAAGCCCAATAACCCCAGCTAAATCCCCTGGACCTATAGGGTGAAATCAGAGTGGCAGCTTTGACAAGCTGTCATCTGTTCTCCATGTGTGAGACCTGACACCAACCCCATTCTCAAGATAATTAAAAAAAAGAATTACTCTAGTCCAGTCATGTATGATGAAATGTATCTGCAATCCCAGTCAAGGGAGAGGTGGAGCCTGATGCTTGCCATAGTTTTAAAACCACTGTAGACTACGTATATAAATACCAAGTCTAAAAATGTTGAGGGCTACAAGAGACTCTCAAAATCAAAGAACATGCTGGGTAGTGGTGGCACACACCTTTAGTCCCTACTCTGGAGGCAGAGGCAGGAGGATCTCTGAGGACAGCCTGATCTACAAAGAGATACCCTGTCACAAAAAACAAAAACAATGAACAAAACATATGGGTGTGGTCGCTCAACCCATAATCCCAACACTGGAGATGCTGAAAGAGAAGGGTTGTTTGAAGCTAGCCTGGGCTACAGAGCAAAATTCAGTTTCAGAACACAAAAACAAGTATATAGAAATTCACTCACCCTAGTCTTCCAACTCCGTGTTCCTACACATGCTGGCTTTAAAGAATCAATGGTTCCTGATCTCGTCTTCAAATGTGCACAGGTGGGATCATTTCCACCATGTGCACACAGAAGTAACAGTATTCTTTTTGTTGTTTTTTCCTGTCAGGGTCTGTCTGTTTAACCCTGGCTGTCCTGGAACTCGCTCCCTAGACCAGGCTGGCTGGAACTCAGAGAGATCTACCTGCCTCCACCTCCAAGTTCTGGGATTAAAGGTGTGAGCCACCATACCTTCAGTCCCAGGATTCTGGAGGCAGAGGAATGCAGATCTGTCAGTCCCAGAGCAGCCAGAGCTGTGCAGTGAGACCCTGTCTAAAAAACAAACAAACAAACAAATAACCAAAAATCAGGGGAGAGGTAGAGGTGGTTAGGAACTCTGGCTGCTGTTTAGATAAGAGTTCAGTTCCTAGTTTACACACTTATAATCACACAGAATTGCTGCTGGGCGGGGTGATGCACACATTTAATCTCAAGAAGACAAAACAGTCAAATTTCTGTGACCCAACCTGGTCTACATCGTGAGTTCCAGATCAGCCAGCCAGGATATAGTGAGGCTATCCTCTCAAAAAAAAAAAAAAAAAAAAAAAAAACACCAAAATAAAAAAAAAAGGAAAAAAACAAAACAACAACAACCAACCAAAAAACC
Source organism: Peromyscus eremicus (assembly GCF_949786415.1). Classification (NCBI taxonomy): domain Eukaryota; kingdom Metazoa; phylum Chordata; class Mammalia; order Rodentia; family Cricetidae; genus Peromyscus; species Peromyscus eremicus. The sequence continues at coordinate 179,502,484 of NC_081416.1, forward strand.
CAAACACAATTATTAAATAAATATATTAAATAAACTTATTAGTTTGCATCATTTATATGCTAATACATTTTTAATTCTATAAATCAGGTCTAAGTGATTTTAAGTATTTATTACTTAAAATAGTCATTAGAAAATTCAATACAGCTGGGCGGTGGTGGCACATGCCTTTAATCCCAGCAATCGAGAGGCAGAGGCAGGTGATAGGTCTTTGTGAGTTCGAGGCCAGCCTTGTTTACAGAGTGAGATCCAGGAAAGGAACAAAGCTACACAGAGAAACCCTGTCTCAAAAAACCAAAAAAAGAAAAATAGAAAAAAAAAAGAAAACTCAATACAAAAGGTTGAGAGAAAAAAATGTTTGTAGCCTGCTTGATGATGCACACCTTTAATCTGAGTTTGAGGCCAGCCTGGTCTACAGATCCAGTTGCAGGACAGCCAGAGCTACACAAAGAAACCATGTCTCAAAACAAAACAAAAGAAATCAAGAAACAAAAAACTATGGGTAGTGACTGGATGCTGTGAAAGATGACCACAGAGACCAGGCTGGCGTTGAATTCAGAGATCTGCATGCATCTGACTCCACTACGCCTGGCCAAAAGAAAAAAAAAATAGAAAAAAATTAAAACTTTAAACTTTATGTGTTTGGATGTTTTATGTGATTGTCTCTGGATCATATTTGTGCCTAGTGCACAGGACTTGGAGGCCTTGAAGTTGTGGGCAATTGTGAGTGTCTGTGGGCACTAGAAATGAAATCTGTGTTCTCTAGAAGAGCAGTGGGTGCTCTTAACTGCTGAGCTATGGCCACAGCACACAAAATGGTTCTTGAGACAGGGTCTCTCTGTGGAGCTCTGGCTGGACTCCAACTCACAGAGATCTGCCTTTTTGTGTGTGCCTAGTACCTGGTCTAATTCTTTATTTAATAATTAAAAAGATAATTTTGAAATAAAAACACAGTTAATAGCAGACTGGGGAGTATGGTGTATATGCCTATAATCCTAGCATTCTGGGGACAGAGACAGAAAGGTCTGAGTTCTAGGCCAGCTTAGGCTACATAGGAAGACCCTGTCCCTGTCAGAGACAGAGAGACAGAGACAAAATGAGATTGCAAGTTTGGAGATGTAGTTCAGTTGGTAGAGTGCTTGCCTGGCATCTTTGAGACCTTGGGTCATGTCCTCAGCAAGGCAGAAATAAAGTTAGGAACAAACATCATCCCGGCCCCCAATGGTTTTAAAAAATCTACTACTTTAATGTTTCTGGAGTTGGAACGTTAACAGAGAACTATTTTCATCATTGATTTAAATGTGTTCCATAGTGGTTTGGGATTTTGTTTTTCTTTTTCGTTTTGACACAGGATAGGTCTGTGCATCCCAAACTGACTTGAAACTCATTCCATTGTCCGGGTTGACCTTTGAACTCTTAGCACCATCTGCTTTCTTGTCTCCGGAGACCTGGAATTACAGGTAATCGGACCCATATCCCTCCACAACGGATTTTTGTGTTCTTCATTCACACAGCTTGATATAATTGTGTTAATTAAGAATAACTGCTGCTGGGCAGTGGTGATGCACGCCTTTAATCCCAGCACTCAGGAGGCAGAGGCAGATGGATGTCTGAGTTCGAGGCCAGTCTGGTCTGCAGAGGGAGTTTTAGGAAAGGCTCCAAAAGCTACACAGAGAAACACTGTCTCGGGAAAACAAAAAATAAAAACAAACAAACAAATAAAACAACAACAACAAAAACAAAAAATAAAAAAAACAACGAACAAACTAAAAGAAATAACTGCCGAAACTGGGCAATGTTGGCACATGCATTAATCCCAGCACTTGGAAAGCAGAGACAGTCCTGTCTCTTTTGTTTGTTTGTGGTTTTTTTGTTTTGTTTGTTTGTTTTGTTTTTTGAGACAGGGTTTCTCTGTGTAGCTTTGTGCCTTTCCTGGAACTCACTCTGTAGACCAGGCTGGCCTCGAACTCACAGAGATCCACCTGCCTCAACCTCCGGAGTGCTGGGATTAAAGGCGTGTGCCACCACCACCCAGCAGACCAGTCTCTTAAGAGTTCGAGGCCAGGGTTGGGGATTTAGCTCAGTGGTAGAGCCCTTGCCTAGCAAGCACAAGGCCCTGGGTTCAATCCTCAGCTCAGGAAAAAAAAAAGTGCGTTGGAGGCCAACATGGTCTACTGAGTAAGTTCCAGGACAGCTGGGGCTACACAGAGAAACTCTGTCTGGTAAAACCATAAATAAACAAACAAACAAACAAATTCCAGCATGCAACCATGTGACCCAAAGAGAGCATCAAGAGATGCAGACTGGACTGAAAGACTCTAACCCTTTAGGCTTACACACCACCCCCCCCCAAGCGCCAGGAAATAAGGAACTAAAAAGAAAACTAGTTCCAAGTGCCACCTGACTCAATCATTACTCAACCTCCCCTGTAACAATGTAAAAATATAAAAAGATTTCTGTTAAGAGATGTGCTCAACTGTGACTGGGATAGTTGCAGGTATTCCAGGAAGGACCACTGTGACCTTTGTGTAAACTCCACTCCTGCCTTGATACCCCCCCTTGAGGTTTCAGGAAGAATGTGCATGCGGACGTGACTGTACCCACTTTGTGATCAGGCCATGAAATTGTATGGGAATTGTAATCTTGTGGGTTTTGTGTGTTTTTCCTTTAAAAGTCCTTATGTGGCTGCAGTAAGATGCAACTCTTGCTCTTGGGAGCAGAGGAGCCCTTCTATACAGAAGCTTAATAAATCCTCTTGCTGTTGCATCAACTGGACTGGAGTCTGGGTTCTTGGGGTGCCCACTTGAGACCCTAAACTTTGGGGTCCAACAATTGGAGGCTCCAGCAATATTTTTGGGGTACCCTCGGACCCCCACTCTGCCAGTTGGAGGAAAAACGAGCTCAATTTATGTTTTATGTTATTATGTCCTTGCCATAGTTCAATCTCTAAAGGATAATAGGGTAGATCTGGGACAAGTTAAGGCAAGAAATAGAGGAATATGATCAAAATATGTTGTGTGCATGTGTGCAATTTGTAAAACATTAATGAAAAATATTTTTAAATAATAAATAAATTATTTATGTGTGGAGGCATACATCTTTAATAGCATCCCTCAGGAGGCAGAGAAGGGTGGATCTCTGCAAAGTTCGGACCAGCTTGGTCTACACAGCAAATTCCAGGGTATCCAGGGCTGCATAGAGACTCTGTCTCAGAGGGACAATGGTGTCTCATGCCTTTAATCTTAGCTTCTTGGAGGCAGAGGCAGGAGGATCTCTGTGAGTTCAAGCTTAGCCTGGTCTACAAATTAAGTTCCAGGACAGCTAGGGCTGTTACACAGAGAAACCTTGTCTAAAAACAAAACAAAACAGAGAAAGAGAGAGAGAGAGAAAGAGAGATACATACATATATATATATATATATATATATATGTACAGAGAGAGAGAGAGAGAGAGAGAGAGAGAGAGAGAGAGAGAGAGAGAGACTAAAAAATAAATAAAGGATAAAAAAAAATAATAAAATAAATGAGTAGGCATGCCTAGTTCTCAGGTCATGGACTAGGTCTGCATGCTCCTGCCATGATGATAATGGACTAAATCTCTGACATTGTGAGCAAGTTCCCAATTCAATGCTTTCTTACGGTGTCTTTTCTGAGCAGAACACTAAGTCACTTGCCTTTTGTTTTGTTTTTCTCCTGTGCCTTTGTTTACTGTAAATGTGTCTTAAAGTGTTTTATAGTGGAAAAAATATTTATTTAAAAATTTTCATTCTATTTTATTTCTTTGGGTTTTTTTGTGTTTTTTGTTTTTGTTTTTGTCTTTGTTCAAGACAGCTTTTTTTCTATGTAGCTTTTGGTGACTGTCCTGGATCTCACTCTGTAGAACAGGCTGGCCTTGAACTCACAGAGATCTGCCTGGCTCTGCCTCCCGAGTGCTGGGATTAAAGGTATGTGCCACCACCACTGGGCTCCGGCATTTATTCTTATTTAACAAAAATGGCCTGCCTGGCATTTTATTTATTTTGTGTGCATAATGAGGGCAGGGACAGGTGTGCCGAAGGGCACGTGGTCTGAAGACCACATTGGGGAGCCCGTTCTCTCCTTCCACATGTGGGTGTGTCCTGGGGATCCATCTCAGGTCATGGTTTGCAGCATGCTCCTTTACAAGCTGAGCCTGTTAAAGGGCCCTGAAATAAATCACGCTCTCTCTCTTTTTAAAAAAGATTTATCTGTGATGGTGCTGAGGTCTCAGTACCATCCCTAAGGGACCCTCAGAGAGAACCCATGATTGAGTCCTGTTAAGTAACATCTAGAGGGGGAAATGAGGAATCCAGGCCCTTGCCAAGACCATGCTTTGGTCCTTCTGCAGCCATGACAGATTGTGGAAAAGACTCAGCAAGATGTAGTCCCCTGGTTTGGCAAGAAGTGCCCTTTGGCCACTGACCTTTGGCCTAGCTCTAGTTCCTTGGAAAACCCCACCAGAAATCCCCACTTGGTAAAAGAAACCAATTGAAAGTTACAACTAGCAGGCTCATGATAAAGATACAATGTAGTAACCACAGCAACCGCTGTAAGAGATAAAAACTTTCCTGAGGCTGCAATGACCAATGACAGCAAGTCTGGCTGGGAGGTACACCAATCCTGAGTTTGTTCCTATGCAGCCCATAGACTGCCCAATCCCCCCCTTGCTTTACTCCCTATAAATACCCTGCCCCTTTGCTACTGGGGTCTCTCTTCCTCCACTGCTATAGCAGACAGAGTGAGAGGCCCAAGTTAACTCTCAATAAAAGACTCTTTGCTTTTGGGAAAAAAAAAAGATTTAACTTTATGTCATGTATAATTCTTGTACAGTTTCCACAACCTAAAATTTACCATTTATATGGACAGTGTCTTGTTAGCTGATTTAAAGGTAGATGCTTTAGAAATAATGTAAAAGAATTAGAGTTTTGCCTAGCTGGGGATTACAAATTGCTCCTGAAAAAATACAGAAGATATTCTATTAATTTCTTAGGGTATAAAATACCTCTACAAAAAATTAGACCACAGAGGTATAAATCAGGAGAGATCACGTGGAGATTCTTAATGGCTTTCAACGATTGCTAGGAGACATTTTCTGTATCTGACCCACTCTTGGGCTAAGTCCTGATGAACTGAATAATTTCTTCAGTATCCTAGATGGGGACAGGGACTTAAATAGTACAAGAGAATTATCAGCTGACACTGAGAAGGAATTGGCGTTGGTGGAAAAGAAATTACAGAATGCACATGTGGATCGTGTGGATCTAGAATTCTGGTAATATTACCCTCTAGGCAATCCCTACATGATTTTGATGCAGAGGGAAGATACTATATTTAAATGGACATTTCTACCACATAAACAGACAAAGAAAGACATATATGGAAAAGATTTCTGATTTTGTTTTAAAAGGAAAATTAAGACTTGGTCAATTGACAGAAATGGACCCAGCAGAAATTGTAATACCTTTAACTAATGAGGAAATTTTCTCTTTATGGAAGGATAACAAATACTGTCAATGAGCTTGCAGTAGTTTTTTTGGGGACAGATTAACAACAGTTATCCCAAAAGCAAGAGAATTAAGCTCATAAAAAGAACCATAAAGTGGTGGCGCAGCACTTTGCTATCTTTGGCAGCAGTTAACTCTGCAGCTCACACATGATTCAGCCTGTATGATAATGAGTATTCATTCAGAGACGGTAATGCCTGGGGGGCACTCACAAACCTAAGACAGAGCACCTGTGTGGCCTAAGCATGTGTCTCCATGATGGGTAAGGTGACCTCCTGACTTCCCAGACAACCTAAGTCAGAAGCTCATTTTTTAGTAAAAGAGGGACCTGTAGGGTCCTGGCCCCCGTTTGGGGTAACTGTTGCCTTGCTTGCTGACCTTGATCTTGATATACTCCCTATGTTAATTCCCTGTCGGGTTCTACCCTCCTGAATGCTTAAGGAAAGATCCTTGTCTGTGTATCCTGCATAATGGGTGTTAACAGCTTAGATGCAAGATTGTGAAACATCAGTAGCACACTTCTGCCCTCTGGTGTTCTCCCATTGTGCTGTAAGCCTGTATTCAAGACCTCCTCCCTCTTTCAATAAACAGCTTTCGGCATTAAATAAATAAATAAATAAATAAATAAAGTGGTGGCACATGCCTTTAATCTCAGCACTTGAGAGGCAGAGCGAGGCAGATCTCTGTAAGTTTGAGGCCAGCCTGGTCTACAGAGTGAGATCCAGGACAGGCACCAAAACTATACAGAGAAACCCTGTCTCCGAATAAATAAATAAATAAATAAATAAATAAATAAATAAAAATAAAAAAATGAAAGAACCAGTTGGGATCTTCAGCACACTGTACCGAGAAACCAATCTCTAGAGTCTCAATATTCTATATGGACGCTAATAAAGCAGGAAAGGAGGGACATAAATCAGGAGATTTAATAAAAAGTGGTTCACAGCCATTATGACTCTGTATAAAAAGCAGAACTGTATGTCATTCTTATGGTACTAATGGACTTTACAGAACCTCTCAATATAGTTACTGACTTTCAATATGCAGAAAGAGTTGTTTTACATATTGAAACTGCTAAATTTATTTCTGATAAAATCAAAACTGCTAAATGTATTCCTGATAAAACAGAAGTAACTTTGTTATTTATACAATTACAGGAAATAGTCAGGAATAGGAAACATCCTATACATATATAACTCATATCAGATCCCATATGGGTATGCCAGGTCCTCTAGCACAAGGTAATTATGAAATTGATTGATTATTAATAGGAAAAATGCTGGAGACCTCAGAATTTTACAAAAAACACGTCAATAACAAAGGCTTAAAAAAGGGTTTTTCTATCACTTGGCAACAAGGCAAGGAAATTGTAAAAGAAGTCCTACTTGTTCTTTTGAAAGACCCTAGCACTTCAGGCTTACACCCCCAAGCCTCAAGAAGAGACCAACTTCAAGCACCAGGAAATAAGAAACTAAAAATTGAGTTCCAAGGGCAACCTGACTCAGCCATTAATCTCCCCTGCAACCACATAACAATATAAAGGGATTTCTATTAAGAGGTGTGCACAACTGTGACTGGGAAAATTGTAAATGTTCCAGGGAAGACTACCGTGACCTGTACTCGAACTCCACTCCCACCCTGATACCTCCCTTGAGGTTTCAAGAAAAATGTGCACACTGACGTAACTGTATCCCCCTCTGTGATCACTCTGTAACCAGACAATGATTTTATGAAATTAGCTTCTAGACTAAATCAATCGAAATGACATTGTATGGGAATTGTAATCTTGTGAGTTTTGTGGGTTTTTCCTTTAAAAGCCCTTATGGGGCTGCATTAAGTTGCGACTCTTGCTCTTGGGAGCAGAGGAGCCCTTCTATATATAAGCTTAATAAATCCTCCTGCTGTTGCATCAACTGGACTGGAGTCTGGGTTCTTGGGGCGCCCACTTGAGACCCTAAACTTTGGGGTCCAACACTTTCTATAACCAAACTTCATTACCTGCAGGAATTAATCCTAAAAGTATATAGAGAAATGAAATTTGGAAATTGGATGTGTTTCATTTTGCAGAATTTAGAAAATTTAAATATGTATACATACACTAGATACATTTTCAGGATTTCAATGAGCAACTGCTTTCAGTTCTGAAAAGGCTGGTTTTGTAATTACACACCTATTAGAAGTCATGGTCATAATAGGTATACCTGTACGAATTAAGACCAACAATGGTCCAGCATATGTCTACAGTAAAATAAAAAGTTTTTTGATTATTATAATATAAAGCATATTTCAGGTATACCACACAATCCTACAGGACAAGCAGTTGTAGAAAGATCAAATTGCACTTTAAAAGAAATGCTTGATAAACAGAAAGAGGGAGCTAAAAACCCCAAAGGTAGATTGCAAAATGTCTTATTAACGTTGAATTTTCTTAATGATAATGAGAAAGCAACAACAGCTGTGGAGAGACACTGGACAGTAGAAAAAATTACTGCGTTAAATCAGCCTGTGTACTATAAAGATGTGCTGATCTCAGAATGGAAGCCAGGATATGTGCTATGCTGGGGAAGGGGTTTTGCTTTTGTTTCCACAGGAGAAGAAAAGCTTTGGATACCAACAAAATTGGTAAAGATTCTATTCAAAAAGGAGAAAGTTCCTGAAAGTTTTGCAAGTTGTAAGGAAGACACACCAAACAAGGGTCAGGGCAGGATTCTGTTGGTCTCTGCAGGATAATAGAAATACCCATCCTCCAGAAGTCAAAACACCTTGTATGTCTAGACATCTAAAGAAGAAGGGAAAACTTCTAGGAAAAATTTACAAGCAAAAAAAAAAAAAATCTGACCTAATGATATAAATATTCTATACAAGGTAAAAATCTCACTACCTAAACATCTATATCTCCTTACTTCTAGAAATATTGTAGTCCCGAGTCAATATTATTAAAGCTGGCTTAGAGTTGGAGTGTGGTTTTCTTCTCTAAATCTAAGCATGTTGTTAAAAGAAAAAATTAAGAGTTTCTGTCTCATATCAGAATAGCCACCTGGTGTGAAACAGAAGAAAATAAAAAATCTAAAAATTCTTTTTTCAAAATTCTATCTCTCCCCATACTTATTCTTGACTCCTTGGAACCTTTCTTTAGGAATAGTGCTACCCTAAAATTTAAACTTTCCATTTTGATATTAATCATGTTTAAGTTTTCCACAGTGAACAATAAATTTTCCTGATGGCTATCTTCTGGAAGTGTCCAGAAGGAAGATGGGGCCCCATAACAATGATTCTACCTGGTTCATAATGATGCTGTTGAGTCAATAAACACCACTCAAAGATCAGCTTCAGCCTACCAAACTGCTAAAGACTATTCCAAGATGGCTAGATGAGATGGTTCACCATCTTACACCTCTAGCCAGAACTTCAGATAAGCCTTACCCATTACTCTGAGACTGGCTACCAACTTTACACCTAGTCCTCATGAGACTTAATCATTGTTTTACTGCTTTTACAGGACCCCACAGATACACCAAGAAAGACCCAGAAGAATATGATATTATCTAAGAACAGAGACATTTGTCTGCCTGGACAGTCACCCAAAGTTTCTCTGCAATGTTGGGCCATCTATCTTCAGCCTACAGGCCTAGAGTATCTGGCAGACTTTTCTATGAATCAGGAAATTTTGACTGTCCTGTCTTGTTTTGGCAAAGTTCAGTCACTTTCCCCTGTGTCCTGCAGAACATCTGGCAGAGCCTTCTGTGAAGCAGGTATTTTAAGAATGTCTACCATTTGTGGGAAGTTCAACAGTCTTTTTCCTGTGTGTCCTGCATGTCCAGTCTGCACAGCAGTCAAAGGCAAGAGCAGTTTCTTGGCCCTGTGGCTAACCTGGCCACAGTGAATGCAAATCCATAAGAAGTTTCTTCAATGCCCATCATCTCTGACAAAAATTGATACAACCAGGAGCAGAGTGTCTCATTGCCATGAAAAATTTTAAGTTAACAAAGAATCTTAGATGCCATATTCTGTAGGTCTTTGAAGTGTTTGAAGATCACTTATCTAAAATTATACCTATTTAATCTAGAAAATATAGCATTTCCTCCTTGGGATCTGTTGACTTGTACAGTGACTCACAGACATCAGGGAAACACATAGACTGGCTTATTAAAAAGATATCACAGCAGAGCAGTGGTGGGGCAGGCTTTACCCCGGCACTCTGGAGACAGAGGCAGGTGGATTTCTTTGAGTTCAAGGCCAGCCTGATCTACAGAGTAAGGTCCAGGACAGCCAAGGCTGTCACACAGAGAAACCCTTTCTTGAAAAACAAAACAAAAGGATATTACAGAGGATGCAATGAAGAGATGGATAGGACAAACTACAGGGGTGCTGAGCCTCCACACCCTCTGGGGACAACTTTCTCCACGATTTCAACATCCTCGAAGGAGCAGATCTCTGGTTTTCTAAATTCATTCTTAGAAATATTTGTGTCTGGGGCTGGAGAAATGGTCAAGAGGTTAAGAACACGGGCTGTTCTTCCAGAGGAACCTGGTATGTCTCAGCACACACATGATGTCTTACAACCACCTGTAACTCCAGTTCTACTGGTAGATATTTGGAAAAAAATCTCATATGCATGACAGAAAGAAAAGTCTTTTGAGAGAGAGAGAGAGAGAGAGAGAGAGAGAGAGAGAGAGAGAGAGAGAGAGAGAGAGATTTTTTTTCTGGCCCTTGTCTGGAACAGTGTGTAAAGGAGCATGCTTCAACCAATACCTGAGTTGGATACCTGTAAACCATATGGTAAAAGGAGAGAACTGGATCCTGAAAGTTGCCATGTGTCTGAATGCACATTTGGCACACCTTCCCTTACCCCATCATTCATACAAAATAAGAAAGAAAATAGAATGAAAAATTTTTTTTTCTGAGAGAGGATTTTTCCACATAGTTTTTGGTGCCTGTCCTGGATCTCTCTCTGTAGTCCAAGCAGGCCTGGAATTCACAGATGCGTGTGCCACCAAGGCCTGGCTTAGAATGATATTTTTAAAAGAATATGTTTTCCAAAATAAAACTTTTTTTTGTTTTTTTTGAGACAGGGTTTCTCTGTGTGGCTTTGTGCCTTTCCTGGAACTCACTTGGTAGCCCAGGCTGGCCTTGAACTCACAGAGATCCACCTGCCTCTGTCTCCCCAGTGCTGGGATTAAAGGCGTGTGCCACCACTGCCTGGCTAAAATAAAACATCTTAAGACATATTTGCAGTAGGACAAAGCCACAGGAGAAAAACAGGACAAAACAAAAGGCAACACACTTAGTGTTCTACTGCTGACAAAAGACACCATAAGAAAGCATTGAATTGGGAGCTTGCTCACAATGTGAGAGGTTTAGTCTATTATCATCATGGCAGGAGCATGCAGACCTAGTCCATGACCAGAGAACTGGCATTCCTGCTCATTTATTTTATTTTATTGATTTTTGAAACAGGGTCACTGTCTCTCTTCTTGTTTTTGTTTTGTTTTGTTTTTTGACAGAATTTCTCTGTGTAATAGTTCTGGCTGCTCTGGAACTCCCTCCATAGATCATAATGGCTTTGAGAGATCCTCCTGCCTCTGCCTCCAAGGTGCTGAGATTAAAGACATCAGCCACCACAGCCCTGCAGACAGAGTGTTTTTATGTAGCCCTCAATCCTCTGGAACTTGCTATGAGACCAGACTGGTCTGGGTTTTGCATAGATCCACTTGTCTCTGCTTCCTGAGTGCTATTAAAGGTGTCTGTCACCACCCCTAAGTAATTCATCATTTAAACATATTTTTCATTAATGTTTTACAAATTCCATACATACACACAACATATTTTGATCATATTCCTTCTATTCCTCTCCTAACTTGTCCCAGATCTACCCTATTATCCTTTAGAGATTGCACTAGGTAGGGCCTCATAACACTAGGCAAAATGCTTTGCCACTGAGACACATCCTTGATTGTCTCAAGATCTTACATATTTGCTTATAGAAAGAGTCTTTTGTAGCACAGGCTGGCTCCAAGCTGCCTTAAACTTCTGAACCTCCTACCTGGTATTACAGTGTGTTTCAACGCACCCGGTTTTCTACAGTATTAGGAACAGACTCTCAGCCTACTGCAAGGCTAAGGCAAGCACTCGACTCTGAACTGCATCCCCAGCCAAGGCTGATAAAATTCTTTCTTTATTCATTTTTTAAGTTTGAGACATGATCTCACTAAATTTCCTCATCTGGCCTTACACTCACTCAGGAGGCCAGGCAAACCTGTACTTTACCATTCTCCTGCCTCCTCCTATCCCACAGGCTGATATTGTGGTAGGCCCTAAAACATTTGACCATACAGCTGCCATGACAACTTAGAGGCCCAGACACAGCTTCTGGCAACACCCGTACCTGGAAAAGCTATAAACTGACCACAACCAGTGGGGCTGCATCTAGGAGGAAATTGTCTGGAAAATGTCTGACATTCCAGACATTCCCTATACACCTAGACAAATGTCAGCCAATCAGGGTCCTAAACCCTGGAAGTCCCCTCACCCCAACCTCTGCTGTGATAAAAAGCCCCACCCTGCCTGGCTCTTGGCTTTCTACTCTCACCTTGAACTCTGACAGACAGAGACATCAAGCCCCGGAGCTTAAAATTAAAGTCTGGAAAATAACGGGTCTTTGCTTTTACATAGGAGATTTGGTCTCTGTGGTGGTCTTTTGGGGGTCCCCACAATCTGGGCATAACAGTATCATAAGCCTACAGGACCACACCCAGGAAGTTTAATAAATTCATGCCCTCCCTGTGGCAGTGCTAGTGTTAAACTGTAATTTAATCTCAGTACGTTTAAATTGAAGTGTAAAATGGCATCTAAAGGATCGAGTCAATCACTGGGCAGATTAGCAACCGGAAGACAGTCCCGTGGATCCACACAAAAGCCACGATCCTAGAGCTCTGGGCACTTTGCAGAGATCTCAGAAGAGTCAAGGCTGCCGCAGGCACGAAGGCAGGAGGGGTAGGTAAGTGAACCAGGGCGGAAGGTGGGTTAGCAAGCCTGTGTGTTCGGATGCAGAAAAGAGGCTGCAAGATTTATCTGGGCACTGAGTACCTGTAACTCCACACTAGGAAGCTGAGGCAAGAGCATGCCTTGCCGAGTTCCCTGGCCAAACAGGGCATCATGGTGAGACTGAAAGGGAAAAATCAGTAGGCACCTTGAGAGACGCTCCCGGTCCCCCCTCCCCACTCCACTACCCGACCCCACCCACACACCCCAACCCCTGTCCCCGCACAACCCCCCCTGCCCCACACCCCCCACTCTACTCCTCTCCTACCCCCCACCCCAACTCCATGCCCCTACCCCCACCACCACCGCCATGCCCCTGCACACCCCTCCTTTATTGGTGTTTGATGACCAGCAGTTCTAGAACTGCCAAGAAGTTGAACTTATGGGAAGATAAGGCTGAAACAATAAATCTATGTATCCTAGGCTCGGCAAAACAAGATTTGGGGAGTAATGGGCTCCACTGAGCAGAAGTTGACCTCAGAGGAGAGTAGGACTGGAACAATAAATCTCTCTGTCTCTGACAGGAAAAGGGACTTCCCATGTAGCCCAGGCTGGTCTTGAACTCTCAGACCTTTCAGTTTCTGCCTCCAGGGTGTTGGGATTATAGGCATATACACCATAATGGCCAGCCTGCAATTAACTGTGTTATTATACTAAAATTATCATTTTAATTATCAAAATAAAGAATTAGACCAGGTACTAGGCCCACAGAGAAAGGCAGATCTCTGTGAGTTGGAGTCCAGCCAGAGCTCCACAGAGAGACCCTGTCTCAAGAACCATTTTGTGTGCTGTGGCCATAGCTCAGCAATTAAGAGCATCCACTGCTCTTCTAGAGAACTCAGATTTCATTTCTAGTGCCCACAGAGACTCATAATCACGTACAATTCCAAGGCCTACAAGTCCTGTGCTCTAGGCTCAAATGTGGTCCAAAGACTTAACAGTCATATCCAAACACATAAAATTTAAGTTATTAATGGTGCACAACTTTAACCCCAATACTCTGGATTCAAATGCATGTGAATCTCTGATTTTGAGGCCAGCCTAGTCTATCCAGAGAACATTCTGGCCTTGTTTTTTCACAGTATCCAATCACCAACCATATTTTACTGTTCCTTGATTTGTTTTGACTTGTTTTGAGACAGGGTTTCTTTGTGTATTTCTGGCTGTCCTGGAACTGGATCTGTATACCAGACTGTCCTCAAACTGGGATTTAAGGTGTGCACCACCAATGGCTACAATTATTTTCTGTTAACCTTTTGTACTGAATTTTCTAATGACTATTTTGAGCCATAACTACTTAGTCATTTAGACCTGATATATGCAATTAAAAATTATTAACATATAAATTATATACAGTAATAGGTTTTAAATTTAGCCTATTTATTTAATAATTTTGGGCTTTTTGCTTGTCTTGTGGGTTTTTGTTTGTTTGGTGGTTATTTTTTTTTCCTTTGAGATTTAGCCTTTCTGTCTCTGGACTGCTCTGGAACACAGTGGTAGACCAGGCTGGCTCACAGAGATCTGCCTGTTTCTGCCTCCCTGGGATTAAAGGTGTGGGTCACCACACCCAGCAGCAATTCTGTGTGTTTACAAATGTGAAGGCTGGGAACTGAACTCTTATCTAAAAGAGCAGCAGGTTTTCTATCCAATTCTACCTCTACCAACCTTTTTGGCTTTCTTTTTTAGACAGGGTCTCACTGCATAGCTCTGGCTGCTCTGGGACTGACAGATCTGCCTTCCTCCACCTCCTGAGTCCTAGGACTAAAGGTATGGTGGCTCACACCTTTAATAGTCCTGGCTGTCCAGGAACCTGCTAGGTAGCACAAGCGGGCCTTGAACTCAGAGATCTCCCTGTCTCTGCCTCTGGGCTGAGGGATTAAAGGTGTGCAATCACTGCTGGGATGGTTCTTTGACTTTGAGAGTGAGTCACTTGTAGCCTTCACTCCCTTTTAGACTTGGTACCTAATATTAACCTAGGTTGGTTTTGAAATTGTGACATACATCTGGCTCCCACCTCTGAGGTTACAGATATGGTCCATGATACACAGCTAGAAGAGAGTAATTGATTTTTTTTTAATTATCTTGGGATATGGGGTGGGCACCAGTGCTCATCGTGAAGGCCAGAAGACAGCTTGCCAGAGCTGAGACTATCATTTCACACTAGAGGTCCAGGGGGTTAGGTGGGGTCATTGGGCTGGGCTGGAGACACCTTTACGCCTGAGCCATCTCACAGATCCATAGAATGGATTTATTTCTGCTTTACTAAACAGTCCCAGTGTGCTGAGGGGGAGGGTATATTGTAAGGAATTTTGACATTTAGGAGGCAGCAGAGTTAAACTGATCTGGCTCTTTATTTCCTCCTAGGATTCGGAACCAACACCAAGCCCATCCCTGTGCCTAAAGGAGTAGGTCTGTTGAGACAGGAGTCATTTTATAGAATTCCAACTTGACAGAGACCAAGGGAATATTCCCAGCAGACATGGCTACCAACCTGCCACCAGACAGCCTCCCATCAGGGCAGACACCATCACCTACACCCCAGGACAGGAATTCAGAAAAAGAAGACTACAGCCCTGAGGTTTGGCACTTGAAGTTCAGAGCTTTCAGCCCCTCAGAGCAGTCAGACCCCATCTAGGATCTGAAGAGGATCTCTGAGCTATGCTATCAGTGGCTGAGACCAGACCTGAATAGCAAGGAGGAGATCCTGGATCAGCTGGTGTTGGAGCAGTTCATGATCTCCATGCCTCCAGAACTGCAGGCCTTAGTGAAGGAGAGTGGAGTGAAGAGCTGCAAAGAGTTAGAGAAGATGCTGAGGGATGGCGGGAAACCTCAACATTTGGTAAGCAGGGCCTTAGCTGTGGGCTGAGGGAAAGGACAGCCTTGAGGCTGTGGGGATCGGGAATCAGGACCTACTGAGGATCCTGCCCTTAGTCAGTGGCTCTTAAAAGGAGAATTTTGCTTCCCAAGAGATAAATGGCAATGTCTGGAGACATTTATGGGCTTGTTTTGTCTTTGTGAATGTGGCCCAGAAACTTGGCTTAGAAGCCAAGGAATTGTGCATATCGGAACCAGTGTAAGCTAACAGACTCATCTTGAATCAGAGTGCACAAGCTCTGTTTTTCTCTCCCATTTTGTTTCTTTTTCTTCTTCTTCTTCTTCTTCTTCTTCTTCTTCTTCTTCTTCTTCTTCTTCTTCTTCTTCTTCTCCTCCTCCTCCTCCTCCTCCTCCTCCTCCTCCTCCTCCTCCTCCACTTCCTCCTACTCCTTCTCCTCCTTCATCTATGTATCCTGTGCACCACATGTATCTGTTGTTCTTGGAGGCCAAATGAAGGCATCCGATCCCGAAACAGCCTTAATAATAACACAAGAAGATTTGTTTATGTGGAGTATTAGGATGTTCCATAGAAGAACAAACATTCCCACAAATGTGGGACAATTGAGTGGTGAAGATGAAGTAGAGACAGATGTCTATGATCCACCATTGATCGAACACGCACCCATAAATCTTCACTGTCCCATGTCAAGAAACAGGAAGTTTTGCTGAACTCAGTTCCTGAAAGCAGAGAACAGGACGACCCGAGAACTGAGCAGAGCCTGGGGAGTGACTCGGTGCAGGACAGGGAGGATACCTCTGTGTTGATACCTCTGGACCCTCAGCCGACACAGAGTTCTGGTGAGTTCGAGGTGGGATCGGACTGGGGACTTACTATACCTTGTCCAGCACTCCCTTCCCTGTGGGAGAAAGCTGACCCCCACTCCCACCCCCTCTGTCACTAGCCTTCTAAAGCATTCTACAGCCTGAGCTCTCAGGCTTGGGATATTGATGGGATGTCCCCATCCAGCACCAGAGTTGAGATCTTATGAGTCTGGTATGATTGGGATGATCTTTAATAAGTGTTGTGTGTCTCAGTGTAGTAAGGCACTGACCCTTGAGCTGACTGCCTGAGATCCATCTCAAGACCCTCATGGTGACAGGAGAGAATTAACCTAACGCAAAATTGTTCTCCGATCTCCACATCCTTAGGGTGTCATCCCCCCTCCATAATCAATTAATAAAGGCAATCTATTTTTGAGAAGGACTCTCATGTTTTAAATGTTGTATGTGGACATTCTTCCATCAGATTCTGTCAGAGGAAAGGATGTGAAGATGCCCCAGGAAGATGCAAATACAGATGCTGTCACACCGTTCACCCACGTTCTGGAAAGAAGAGATTTAGCTGCACACACAGATCTTCAGAGTCTCTCTAGTTCCAATGAAGACCAGGTTCCCCCTTATCAAGGAGGGGCCTCCTGTGTGGACAAGACAGAAGATAGGCAGCTATGGCTTAGTACCCTTCGACCTGTAGAGCCTGTTGATCGACTCACAGGCCAGGCTCAGTTTGTGTGCAGTGAATGCAAGAAGAGCTTCCTGTACAGGTCTCAGTTCATCATCCACCAGAGGTCACACACAGGAGAGAGACCCTTTGAGTGCAGCGTGTGCAACAAGGGCTTTGTGGAATCCTCAGGCCTTCGGGTCCATCAGCGCATCCACAGGGGTGAAAAGCCTTACGAGTGCAGCATCTGCAGCAAGAGGTTTGCCCACAAATCCACTCTGCGGGGTCACACTAAGACCCACACAAATGAGAAGCCATACGAGTGTAAGCACTGTGGGAGATGCTTTAGTCACAAGGGCAACCTCAATATCCATCTCCGCATCCACAGTGACTCAAGACCTTACAGTTGTAAGGAGTGTGACAAGGCCGTCAGACAGCAGGGGACTCTGAAACAACACATGAAAATTCATTCAAGAATGGCATCCTTGGGCAGTGGTGGCACACGCCTTTAATCCCAGCACTAGGGAGGCAGAGGCAGGCAGATCTTTGTGAGTTCGAGACCAGTCTAGTCCACAGAGCGATATCCAGGAAAGGCACAAAGCTACATAGAGAAACCCTGTCTTGAAAAACCAAAAATAAAATAAAATAAAATAAAATAAAACAAAAAATAAATGTTTGCTGTCCTTGTGAGTCTGTATCCAGATTGAAGTATTTTCCTAGAGAGACTGTTGCTAGGTTACCCTTGTTACATGGCAACACCGTGGGAGCACTTAAAGGGATGTCTCATCCCTTGAGAGTCTGAGGACATTTGTGTTTCACTATGCCCCACTGGTGTGTGTGTGTGTGTGTGTGTGTGTGTGTGTGTGTGTGTGTGTGTGTGTTTGAGACAGGATCTCACTATGTGTCACTGGCTGTCCTAGAAACTCACTATGCAGCCCAGGCTAGCTTGAAACTAAAGAGACCTACTTACCTATGTATCCCAGATTGGCCATGAACTTGTGACTGGACTCATACCTCTGCCCAGAGTGTTGAGATGCCCCTCTTGAAAGGCTTTCATTATATTTTGTTTTTACTTGGTGCTGTTATTCTCAAGTTGTCAATATTGAGTCACAAAATGGGAGTGATGTTTGTCTCCTCATAAATTGTAAAATGTGATTTTCCAATAAATTACTTGGTATCTGGCCAAGGACAACAATTTTATAGTTGTGTGTATGTCCCCATTACCATTATTACAGTATTATTATTATTATTACTACTACTACTACTACTACTATTATTATTATTTTGGAGCTAAGGACCGAGCCCAGGGCCTTGAACTTGCTAAGCAAGCGTTCTACCACTGAGCTAAATCTCCAACCCCTTATTTTTTAAAAAATGATTTTTCAAGACAGGGTTTCTCTGTGCAACAGCCTTTAGCTGTCCTGGGATGAGCTTTGTAGACCAGGCTGGTCTCTGCGTCTCAAATCCTGGGATTAAAGAACGTGCCACTACATCCTGGATTCTCACAGATTTTTAGAATATTTATGGGTGCTTTGCTTGCATACAATGTGTGGCTGGTACCAGAGGGGGTCAGGTAAGTGTGCTGCATGACCTGCGACTCTAGTTAATAAGTGTTGGGAACCCTTATGTGGGTGCTGGGATCCAAACCTACCTGGGTCCTCTGCAAGAGCAGCCAGTGTTCTTAACAACTGAACCATCTCTCCATCCCCTAGTCACATATTTAAGGAGGGTACTTTTAATCGTGAACCACTCAATTTGCCCTTAAATGTTAAGCAAGTCAGTTTACTCTAAATTCAAAGCAAATGAGTGAAGAATTTGAGCAAATTGTTTGATTGTTTTGGCTCTTTGGGTGGGGCACCCAGCCCCAAAACAAATCACACATGGGCTTATTCTTAATTATCAATGCCGGACCTTTGCTTGGCTTGTTTCTTGCCAGCTTTCCTTAACTTATCACATCTTCCTTTTGCCTCTGGTCTTTTTCCTTTTCTTACTTCTGTATACCTTACTCTTCTCTGTGGCTGGAGAGTAGCTGGGTGTCTGTCCCCTGGCGACCTCTTCCTTCTCTGGCTCCTAGAACTCTCCGCTTCCAGATTTCTCCTTCCATATATTCTCTCTGCCTGCCAGCCACATCTATCCTTCTCCTGCCTCATTATTGGCTGTTTTGCTTTTTATTAGACGGTCAGGTGTTTTACACAGGCACAGTAACATCACTTCACAGTTAAACAATTGCAACTTAAACAAAAGTAACACACCTGAAAATAATATTATACAACATGTCCTTCTTTTTGTCTAAATAAAAATAAAGGTGGGGCTGGAAAGATGGCTCAGAGGTTAAGAACACTGACAGCTCTTCCAGAGGTCCTGAGTTCAATTCCCAGGACCCACATGGTGGCTCACAACCATTGATAATGTGTTCTGGTGTTCTCTTCTGGCCTGCAGTGCAGGCATATGTACAGGCAGAACACTGCATACATAATAAATATAGAAATAAAAATTAAAAAATAAAAAATAAAGGTTTTAACTTTAACATGCTAAAATTATATACAACAGAAACAATTATCAAGTTAGAATTACATTTGCATTATTCAGTGCGATTGTATTTAGCAACTTCAGAGAAAATAATGCGTCATCTATCCTATCTTAGTGAATGCAAAACCTTGTTCATAATTTACTTTCTATCATATCTAAAGAAAGCTGCAACTATAGTTATCAAGTCTTCAACTTCATCAGGACCCAGAAGGATTTAATATTATCTAAGAACAGAGACATTTGGATGCCTGGACAGTCACTCCAAGTTTCTATGCAATGTTGGGGCATCCATCTTCAGACTGTAGATTTAGAGTGTCTGGGAGATTTTTCTATGAATCAGGAATTTTGGACTTCTTGCCTTGTTTTGGCAAAATTCATCAGCCACTTTCCTCTGTGTCCTGCAGAGTGTCTGGCAGTGTCTTCTGTGAAGTAGATATTTTAGGAACATCCTGCCTTTTCTGGAAAGTTCAACAGTCTTATTTCCTGTGTGTCCTGCATGTCCAGTCTGCACAGCAGTCAAAGGCAAGAGCAGTTCCTTGGCCCAGTGTAGAGCCTTGCCACAGTGAAATCAAACTCCATAAGGAATTTCTTCAATGCCCATTATCTCTGACATAAATTGATACAACCTGGAGCAGAGTGTCTCACTGCCATGAAAGATTTTAAATTTCAAAGCATTTTAGATGCTATATTCTGTAGGTCTTGGAAGTTTCTGAAGACCATTTATCTAAAATTATACCTATTTAATCTAGAAAATATACCATTTCCTGTAGCTAGAGTTTTCCTGCCTGGTCAACAGTCAGGGCAAATCTCTTTCACCTGCCAGTCCCACAGCCTCTCAGACCCGACCAAGTAAACACAGAGACTTATGTTGCTTTCAAACTGTATGGCCGTGGCAGGCTTCTTGCTAACTGTTCTTACAGCTTAAATTAATCCATTTCCATTAATCTATGCCTTGCCACATGGCTCATGGCTTACTGGCATCTTCACATGCTGTTTGTCATTGTGGCGGCTGGCAGTGTCTCTCTGACTCAGCCTTCCACTTCCCAGCTTTATTCTCCTCCTAGCCCCGCCTACACTTCCTGCCTAGCCAACGGCCAATCAGTGTTTTATTGATTAATTAGCAACACATTTGCCATACATCCCACAGCAATTTCCTCCTTGGGATCTCAACTTGTACAGTGACTCAAAGACATTAGGGAAACGCACAGACTGGTTGTTTTTTGTTTTTGTTTTTGGGTTTTTTTTTTTTTTTAACAAGAAACAGGTTTTAATTTCAAAGTCCAGGGTTATTTGAAACTGGAAAATTTTTTCTCTGTAGAAAATAGTAAAAATAATTACATTTCCCAATAAGCCCCTTTAAGCCAAATGAGAGCTGAATAATACGTGTAAATATTGATTAGATTCTGGAATACAGAAGAAACCTATCTTCATCTGTTCAGAGAGCTATGTTTTACTTAAGTTGTGGAAGTGAGATTCCTATTCATCTTCTTTCTAGCCTCCCATCCAGAAAGTACAACCCCCATATCCTTTCATTAGCTTCATACAGTACAAATTCTTACCCCAGTAGTGAAATGTTTCACTACAGCATGCCCAGTGATTGGGCAAAACCAAAACTTCTTATAAGCCACAGTCATCCTAGGGTCCTCCCTAGTAGGTAGCCTCCCTGGATCTGTGGGCTGCAGTCTGACTGTTCTTTGCTTTATATCTAGTATCCACTTATGAGTGAGTACATACCATGTTTGTCCTTCTGAGTCTGGGCTACCTCACTCAGGATGATAGTTTCTAGTTCCATGCATCATTTCCTTGCAAATTTCACGCTGTCATTGTTTTTCTCTGCTGAGTAGTACTCCATTGTGTATATGTGCCACATTTTCATGATCCATTCTTCAGTTGAAGGGAGGGTCTAGGTTGATTCCAGGTTCTGGCTATTCTGAATAATGCTGCTATGAACATAGTTGAGCTTGTATCTTTGTGGTATGATTGAGCATTCCTTGGGTATATGCCCAAGAGTGGTATGGCTGGGTCTTGAGTAGATCGATTCCCAATTTTCTGAGAAACTGCCATACTGATTTCCACAGGGGTTGTACAAGCTTGCATTCCCACCAACAGTGGAGGAGTGTTCCCTTTGCTCCACATCCTCTCCAACATAGACTGTCATCAGTGTTTTTGATCACAGCCATTCTGACAGGTGTAAGGTGGTATCTCAGAGTTGTTTTGATTTGGTTTTTTCTGTGATGACAAAGGATGTTGAGCATTTCCTTAAACCAAACTGGCTTGTTAAAATGGATATCATAGCCAAGCAGTACGGGGGTAGGGGGGGTGTTTTAATCCCAGCACTCAGGAGACAGAGGCAGTTGGATCTCTGTGAGTTCAAGGCCAGCCTGGTCTACAGAGCAAGTTCCAGGACAGCCATTGCTGTCACACAGAGAAACCCTGTCTTGAAAAACAAAACAAAAGGATATTACAGAGGATGCAATGAAGAGATGGATAGGACAAACTACAGGGGTGCTGAGCCTCCACACCCTCTTTGGGGACAACTTTCTCCATGATTTCAACATCCTCGAAGGAACAGATCTCCGGTTTTGTAAATTCGTTCTTAGAAATATTTATGTCTGGGGCTGGAGCAATGGTAAAGAGGTTAAGATCACGGGCTGTTCTTCCAGAGGACCCTGGTATGTCTCAGCACACACATGATGTCTTACAACCACCTGTAACTCCAGTTCTACTGGTAGATATTTGGAAAAAAAACAACTGATATGCATGAAATAAAGAAAAATCTTTTAAAAGAGAGACAGAGACAGACACAGAAATTTATGGCCATTTATTGGCCCACAGTGTAAAGGAGCATGCTGCAAACAATGACCTGAGTTGGATCCCCGGGACCCCTTTGGTGAGAACCAGATCCTGAAAGTTGTCATGTGTCCGAATGCCCATTTGGCACACCTTCCCTTACCCCATCCTACACACAAAATAAAGTAAGACAATAAAATGAATTTTTTTTTCTTTTTCCTTTTATTTTTCCATAGCTGAGGACAGAACGCAAAGCCTTGCGCTTGCTAGGCAAGCACTCTACCATTGAGCTAAATCCCCAACCCCATGAAATTTTTAAAAGAAAATATTTTTCCAAAATAAACCATTTTAAGACACAGTTGCAGTAAAACAAAGGCACAGGAGAAAAACAAGACAAAACAAAAGGCAAGTGACTTAGTGTTCTACTGCTGAGAAAAGACACCATAAGAAAGCATTGAATTGGGAGCTTGCTCACAATGTCAGAGATTTAGTCCATTATCATGATGGCAGGAGCATGCAGACCTAGTTCCTGACCAGAGAACTGGCATTCCTACTCATTTATTTTACTTTATTAATATTTATTCTTTATTTATTATTTTTGACCCAGGGCCTCTTCATGTTTGTTTTGACAGGGTTTCTCTGTGTAATAACTCTGGCTAGAGTAATAACTCTAGAACTTTCTCTGCAGACCCGGCTGGCCTTGAACTTACAGAGATCTTCCTGCCTTTGCATACAAGGTTCTGAGATTAAAAGCATGAGGCAGGACCACCCATCTGAGACAGAATCTCTTTATGCAGCCCTGGATACCATGGAACTTGCTGTGTAGACCAGGCTGGTCTGAACTTTGCAGAGATCCACCCTTCTCTGCCTTCTGAGTGCTGCTATTAAAGATGTGTGCCTCCACACCTAAGTACTTCATCATTTGAACATATAAATTCGTTCTTAGAAATATTTATGTCTGGGGCTGGAGCAATGGTAAAGAGGTTAAGATCACGGGCTGTTCTTCCAGAGGACCCTGGTATGTCTCAGCACACACATGATGTCTTACAACCACCTGTAACTCCAGTTCTACTGGTAGATATTTGGAAAAAAAACAACTGATATGCATGAAATAAAGAAAAATCTTTTAAAAGAGAGACAGAGACAGACACAGAAATTTATGGCCATTTATTGGCCCACAGTGTAAAGGAGCATGCTGCAAACAATGACCTGAGTTGGATCCCCGGGACCCCTTTGGTGAGAACCAGATCCTGAAAGTTGTCATGTGTCCGAATGCCCATTTGGCACACCTTCCCTTACCCCATCCTACACACAAAATAAAGTAAGACAATAAAATGAATTTTTTTTTCTTTTTCCTTTTATTTTTCCATAGCTGAGGACAGAACGCAAAGCCTTGCGCTTGCTAGGCAAGCACTCTACCATTGAGCTAAATCCCCAACCCCATGAAATTTTTAAAAGAAAATATTTTTCCAAAATAAACCATTTTAAGACACAGTTGCAGTAAAACAAAGGCACAGGAGAAAAACAAGACAAAACAAAAGGCAAGTGACTTAGTGTTCTACTGCTGAGAAAAGACACCATAAGAAAGCATTGAATTGGGAGCTTGCTCACAATGTCAGAGATTTAGTCCATTATCATGATGGCAGGAGCATGCAGACCTAGTTCCTGACCAGAGAACTGGCATTCCTACTCATTTATTTTACTTTATTAATATTTATTCTTTATTTATTATTTTTGACCCAGGGCCTCTTCATGTTTGTTTTGACAGGGTTTCTCTGTGTAATAACTCTGGCTAGAGTAATAACTCTAGAACTTTCTCTGCAGACCCGGCTGGCCTTGAACTTACAGAGATCTTCCTGCCTTTGCATACAAGGTTCTGAGATTAAAAGCATGAGGCAGGACCACCCATCTGAGACAGAATCTCTTTATGCAGCCCTGGATACCATGGAACTTGCTGTGTAGACCAGGCTGGTCTGAACTTTGCAGAGATCCACCCTTCTCTGCCTTCTGAGTGCTGCTATTAAAGATGTGTGCCTCCACACCTAAGTACTTCATCATTTGAACATATTTTCATTAATGTTTTACAAATTGCACATATGCACACAACATATTTTGATCATATTCCTTCTATTCCTTGCTCTATCATGTCCCAGATCTACCCTATTTTTTCTTTTTTATTTATTTTTCTATTATCAACTTGATACAGTATAAATTCTTATCCTAATAGTGAAATATTTGATTGAGTCTTGCCCAGTAATTGAGTAAAACCAAAACTTATTATAAGCCACAGTCATCCTAGGGTCCTCCATTCTATATAGCCTCCCTGGTTCTGTGGGTTGCAGTCTGATAGTTCTTTGCTTTATACCTAGTATCCACTTATGAGTGAGTACATACCATGTTTGTCCTTCTGGGTTTGGGTTACCTCACTCAGGATGATATTCTCTAGTTCCATCCATTTGCCTGCAAATTTCATGCTGTCATTGTTTTTCTCTGCTGAATAGTACTCCATTGTGTATATGTGCCACATTTTCTTAACCCATTCTTCTGTTGACGGGCACCAAATCTACACTATTATCTTTTAGGGATTGAACTAGGCAGAACCTCACTATACTTGGCAAATGCTTTGCCACTGAGACACATGATTGGATGTCCCAAGATCTTATTTGTTTTTTAAAAAGGGTGTCTTGTAGCACAGGCTGGCCCCAAACTGTCTTACATTTGTGACCTTCCTCCCTGGGATTATACTGTGTGTCACCACACACCGGTTTTTAGTTTGGTTTGGTTTGGTTGTTGTTGTTTTGGCTTTTTTGAGACAGGCTTTCTCTGTGTAGTTTTGGTGCCTGTCCTGAATCTTGCTCTGTAGACCAGGCTGGCATCAAACTCACAGAGATCCTTCTGGCTCTGCCTCCTGAGAGCTGGGATTAAAGGCGTGAGCCACCACTGCTGCCCGGCCACACCCAGTTTTATCCATTGTTAGGAACAGACAATGCTAAGGCAAGCTCTCTGAAGTCTGAAATGCATCCCCAGCCAAGGCTAATCAAATTATTAATTGATTCATGTTAAGGTTGAGACTTGATCTCACTAACCCAGGAGGACAGGCAAACCTTGACTTATGATCCTCCTGCCTCATCTTCTCACTAGGATCACAGTCCTTCAGGACCACACCCGAGTAGTTTAATAAATTGATCCCTTCCCTGTGGCATTCCCAGAGTTAACTTGTAATTTAATCTCAGGATGTCTTAATTGACATCTATAATGGTGTCTAAAGGCTCCAGCCAATCACTGAGAAGATGAGCAAGCGGAAGTCAGTTCCGTGGATTCATTATAAAAGTCATGATCCTAGAGCTCCCTGCACTTTACAAAGAGATCTCAGAAGACTCAAGGCTGCTGCAGGCGCGAAGACAGGAACCTAGAGGTAAGTGAACCAGGGAGGAAGTTGGGTTTAGCGAGGCTTTGTGTTCAGATGGGGACAGAATTTGGCTGCTGCGAGATTTATCTGGGTATGAAGTACCTGCAATGCTGCACTAGGAAACTGAGGCAGGAGGATGCCATGCCGAGTTCCCCGCTGTACAGGGCCACAAGGTGAGGCGTTCACAGCAAACCAACAGAAGGACCCCCAGGTACCTAAACTCCTCCTGTGTCCTTTGTTGAACATCTTTCTTCCTCGGTGTCTGGCTCCTGGTAATCACCATGATGCTTTTGCAGACTCCAAGGGCAGATTCCACTTAGCTCAGGTCTGTATCCCTTGACCTTCTCATTGCTGGGTCTAGCGGTTGCACGCTGGAATTCGTTTATAATTTTTCTTTTCAAATGGGGTCTAGTTCCAGATTGACCTGGACCTTTACCCTTTCACCCCAGCCTTCGGAGCTGTGACCTGTTTTTTGTGACAGGGTTTCTTTGTGTAGTTTTTGCACCTTTCTGGATCTCACTCTGTAGACCAGGCTGGCCTCGAACTCACAGAGATCCGACTGCCTCTGCCTCCCGAGTGCTGGAATTAAAGGTGTGCGCCTCCACCGCCGGGCTTGTTTGTTTGTTTTTAACTTTATTTCTGCTGTGCTGAGGTCATGACCCAAGGTCTCAAGATGCCAGGCAAGCACTCTACCAACTGAACTACATCTCCAACCTTGTAATATCATTTTGTCTCTGTCTCTCTGTCTCTGACAGGACTGGTTTTCCAATGTATTCCAAGCTGGCCTTGAACTCTCAGACCTTTCAGTCAATGCCTCCCCAGGGCTGAGATTACAGGCAGCATACACCATACTGCCTAGCCTGCTATTAACTGTGCTTTATTTTAAAATTATCATTTTAACTATCAAAATAAAGAATTAGACCAGGTACTAGGCACACAGAGAAAGGCAGATCTCTGTGAGTTGGAGTCCAGCCAGAGCTCCACAGAGAGACCCTGTCTCAAGAACCATTTTGTTTGCTGTGGCCATAGCTCAGCAGTTAAGAGCACCCATTGCTCTTCTAGAGAACTCAGATTTCATTTCTAGTGCCCAAAGACTCACAATTGCCCACAGCTCGAAGGCCACCAAGTCCTGTGCACTAGGCACAGATGTGGTCCAGAGAGTAACATGCATATAAACATCCAAACACATAAATTTTAAAGGTATTAATTTTTTTCTTTTTCTTCTCCTTTTTTTTTCTTTTTTGGCCAAGCATAGTGGTCCACAACTTTAATCCCAGCACCCTGGAGTCAGTTGCATGCAGATCTCTGAATTTGAGGTGTCTACAGAGAGCATGTTGGCCTCATCTTTCACAGATTCCAGCCACTACACGCATTTTTCTTGTTCTTTGATTTGCTTTGATTTTATGTTGAGACAGGGTTTCTGTGCAGTTACGGAGGTACTGGAACCTGATCTGTAGACCAGGCTGGCCTCAAACTCGTGGGTTAAAGGTGTGCACCACTAACCCAGCTTCAATTATTTTTTCTCTCAACCTTTTGTACTAAATTTTCAAATGACTAAGTTTATTTATTTAATAATTTTGTATGGGTATTTAGTTTAGCTTCACTATATATTCTGGCTGATCTGTAAATCAGTATGTAGACCAGGCTGCCTCACAGAGATCTGCCTGCCTCTGCCTCCCTAGGAAGTGAGTCACCACATCCAGCAGCAGTTCTGTGAGTTTGGAAATGTGTAAGCTGGGAACTGAACTCTTATCTAGAAGAGCAGCCAGGGTTCCATAGTTGCTAGTCCATTCCTTTCTTTAGATTGTCTTTGGGGTTAGTGGACTATAAGCCACATTGTGTTGTGTGTTGAGCTATGTTTTGTGCTACTTTATTCAAATGTTAAGTAACAAGGAAAAAATTAAGGCTTCCTTTTGAGCCATGAAGCCCACAGGTCTTCTTATTTTAAAAATGTTTTTTGTTACTTGAGAACATTATAGATTAGTGCCCTCAAATACCAAGTGCCTTGACTTTTCCCCAAAATGAACCAACTCTGCTTCTTTTTGCTTTTTGGTTGGTTGTTTTTAGACATTGTCCCACTGCATAGCTCTGGCTGGGCATGGACTGACAGATCTGCCTGCCTCCACCTCCAAATCCTGGGACTGCAGGTGTGGTGGCCCCTGCCTTTAATCCCAGCTCTTGGGAGGTGGAGGCAGGCAGATCTCTCTGAGTCAGGGGCCTCCCTGGTCAACAGAGCAAGTTCCAGGACAGCCAGGTCTACACAGAGACCCTGTCTGGAAAAAACAACAACAAAAAAGAATACTGTTACTTCTATGTGCAGATGGTGGAAACGATCCCATCAGGGTTAATTTGGAGATGAAATCAGGAACCATTGATTCATAAAAGCCAGCATGTGTAGGAACAAGGAGTTGGAAGAACAGGATGAATTAATTTCTATATATTTGTTTTTGCTTTCTGAAACTGAATTTTGCTATGTAGCCCAGGCTAGCTTCAAACAATACTCTTTTAGCATCTCCAGTGCTGGCATTATGAATTGAGCCACCATACCCATATGTTTTGCTCATTGTTTTTGGTTTTTGAGACAGGGTTTCAGGGATTGGGGATTTAGCTCAGTGGTAGAGCGCTTGCCTAGCAAGCACAAGGCCCTGAGGTCAGTCCTCTAGATCCAGAAAAAAAAAGTCAGAGTTTCTCTGTGTAGACCAGGCTGTTCTCAAACTCAGAGATCCTCCTGCCTCTGCCTCTGGAGTATAGGGATTAAAGGTGTGGGCCGTGTTCTTCCATGTTCTTTGATTCTGAGAGTGAGTCTTGTAGCCCTCATGTCTTTTAGACTTGGTGTTTATACATAATCGAGGGTGGTTTCACAATTATGGCAAGCGTCAGGCTCCACCTCTCCCTTGTATTACAGATGTTCCATCGTACACAGCTGGAATAGAGTAATTGACTTTTTAAAAATTATCTTTGGGGATGGGGTAGGTGCCAGGTCTCACACATGGAGACCAGATGACAGCTTGTCAGAACTGGTACTCTCCTTCCACTGTGTAGGTCTAGGGGATATAGTCTGGGGTCATGGGACTTGACTGGAGACACCTGTACCCTGAACCATATCACAGATCCATAGAATGGATTAATTTCTGCTTTACTAAACAGTCCCAGTGTGCTGAGGGGGAGGGTATATTGTAAGGAATGATGACATTTAGGAGGCAGCAGAGTTAAACTGATCTGGTTCCTCCTTGCCTCCCAGGCTTCTGGACCAACACCGAGCCCATCCCTGTGCCTAAAGGAGTAGGTCTGTTGAGACAGGAGTCATTTTATAGAATTCCAACTTGTCACAGACGAAAAAAAATCCCAGCAGACATGGCTACCAACCTGCCACCAGACAACCTCCCATCAGGGCAGACACCATCACCTACATCCCAGGACAGGAATTCAGAAAAAGAAGACTACAGCCCTGAGTTTTGGCACTTGAAGTTCAGAGCTTTCAGCCCCTCAGAGCAGTCAGACCCCATCCAGGATCTGAAGAGGATCTCTGAGCTATGCTATCAGTGGCTGAGACCAGACCTGAATAGCAAGGAGGAGATCCTGGATCAGCTGGTGTTGGAGCAGTTCATGATCTCCATGCCTCCAGAACTGCAGGCCTTAGTGAAGGAGAGTGGAGTGAAGAGCTGCAAAGAGTTAGAGAAGATGCTGAGGGATGGCGGGAAACCTCAACATTGGGTAAGCAGGGCCTCAGCTGTGGGCTGAGGGAAAGGATAGCCTTGGGGCTGTGGGGACCTGGATGCAGAACCCACTGAGGGTCCTGCCCTTAGTCAGTGGCTCTTAAGAGGAGAATTTTGCTCTGCGATAAATGGCAATGTCTGGGGACGTTTATGGGCTTGTTTTGTCTTTGTGAATGTGGCCCAGAAACTTGACTTAGAAGCCAAGGAATTGTGCAGATTAGAAACACTGTTAGCTAACAGGCTCATCTTGAGTCAAAGTGCAGAAGTCTTGTTATTTTGGTGTTTTATTTTTATTTCCTTTTGTCTGTTTTTTTTTTTTTCAATATTGGTATCCTGTCCACGACATGTATCTGGTGCTCTTGCAGGCTAGAAGAGGGCATCTGATCCCCTAGGAGCTGGAGATACAGACAGTTCTGAGCACCACCTTGTGGGTGCTGGGGATTGAACCTGAGCCCTTTGGAAGAGCAGTCAGTGCTCTTAATCTCTGAACCATCTTTCCAGCCCCCACCTCACTCCTTGTTTTTTTGTGACAGAGTCTAAAGTGGCCCAGACTGGTCCTCAGTTCACTGTGTAACTCAGAATGATCTTGTGGGCCAATCTATGTCCAGGAACACAGATTTGCAAATAAGTCAGGCTGGGCTGCTGAATCAGCCCAGGAACAGTGCTGTGGAAGGCACATCCAGGCTCTTACCCAGGGTCTCATCCTGTTCCCTTTCCCCCACAGTCCATAATCCACTTCCAAGGACAATTATACCTCCTTCAGGATCCCATTGCTAAGAAGGCAGAAGCCAAGGAGGATGAAAAGGATGCTGTGGAATTGTCCCAGGAGCCTCTGAACAGAGACAAGCCCAACCCAGTGTGGGAGATCACATCAGAGACTGAAGAGCCATCCACCAGCCAGGTGAGTAAGTGACAGTATCTCTGGGGGGATTTGGGAGATAACTAGAAGACCAGAGTTATTTGAGAGTTATGGTTAGGGTTGGGGTTTTGCACACAGAGTGTAGATGTACACCCCATGGCTTTGACATTGTTGTGCCCTAAGAGTATAGCAGAATATCGTTAGGCATCATTACATTGACATTTTTTTTTTCTTCATCATGTTGGCTGCAAGCTTCATGGGACTGACTAGGCTCTCTGCATATGTGTGACAGTTATGTAGCTTGGTCTTCTTGTGGGACTCTGTGCAGTGGGAGCAGGGGCTGTCTCTGACTCTTGTACTGACATTTGGGATGTTATTCCTCCTACTGGGTTGTTGCCAGCCTGAATACATGGGGAGGGGCTCAGTCGAGGTGATATTGCATGCTTTGTCTATATCCATGGGAGGTCTGCCCTTTCTTAATAAAGGGGAGAGGGAGTGGGGGAGGTAGGAGAGCAGGTGGGGGGAAGCTCTAGTGGGGATATAAAATAAATAGATAAATAAGTAAATAAGTACTCTTTTAAAGGAAAGTGTGAAGGAAGGATCAGGTAGGGTGGTGCAAGCCTTTAGTCCTAGCTCTCAGGAGGCAGAATCTGGCAGTGCCTCTGAGTTCAAGGCCAGCCAAGGTTTCATAGTGAGACTTTCTCTCCAACAATAAATGTGTGAGGCCAGCATCAAAATAAAACTGATAAAACGCAGTGTTATCCTACACTGGAAGGCATTCAGAAGGCTAAGGTATCAGGTGTCAGGCTAGTCTGGGTTACACACCATTTTGATCAGGGACAGCCTGGGCAAATAGGCAAGACCTTTTTCAAACTGAAAATATTTTAAAGGGCCAACAGAGAGGCCAGAGGTAGAACACAGGCCTAGAATCCACCAGTGAGGAGAGGGCCCTGTGGCTCAGCCACAGAGTGCTTGCCTGCACAAAGCCCTAGTACCATATACCAGTGAAGAAGCAAAGAGAAAAAACCTAGTGGGATAACCACGTCTGACTGGGTGTGAGTGGAGGAAGCCACAGTGACGGAAGGAAGGGGGTCCGTCCTCCTGCAGAGTCTCTCAGGTCCAGAGTGAGGCCAGAAGCTGTAAGGAAGTTTCTTTTCACTGTCCACTCTTCCCTCTAACCTCTCCCAGACCCATAAGAGGTCTCCAGTCTCCAAACTTCTGGTCCTATTAAAAATAATACTGCCAGGCGGTGATGGCGCATGCCTTTAATCCCAGCACTCGGGAGGCAGAGCCAGGCAGATCTCTGTGAGTTCGAGGCCAGCCTGGGCTACCGAGTGAGTTCCAGTAAAGGCACAAAGCTACACAGAGAAACCTTGTCTGGATAAAAAAATAATAATTATAATACCACCCCACGCCCCTAAATCCAGTTTGTACGATCCATATGGGTCTTGGGTGTGGAGGCTCTCAGCGGAGTAGTGTCCACCTCCCCAGAAGCCATCCACTGTGCATAGCTCCTTGGTTAGGGTGGGGACTCCTGATGGCCTCTCCCTCCAGGCTGGACTGGTGTCTGGCTGGAGACTGTGAAGGAGTGTGCAGGCAACTCCAGCTGTGTGAGCTCCTGAATGCAGGGGTGTCCTCTCTGAAACACTCTGCCCTGCTCTCGGCCTCCCCAACGCTGCATCTTAGAGTCTTACCAGATCATATTATCTTGAGACAGGGTGTCTGTAAATAGCCCTGGATGTCCCAGAACTGTGTAGACCAGGCTGGCCTCCAACTCAGACATCTGCCTGCCTCTCCCTCACAAGCCCTGGGATGAAACCCCACCAACACCACACCTGGCTGCTAAGAGTTTTCACAGTGTGCAGTCGCTGTCACTTGGAAGTCCACAACATGTAGCAGAGGAGACCCCACCCCATCAGAAATAATCATTCACCCTCCCATTTATTTTACAGTTGTCCTGTTTTTATAGTATGGGTATTTTGCTTGTGTGTATCTAACACCTCATGTGTGCCTGGTGCCTGCAGAAGTGAAAAGGCATCACAACCCCCCCCCCATCATCACCTGAGGAACTGGGGTACAGATGGCTGTGAGCCTCCTTGTGGGTGCTGAGACTCAAACCCAGGTCCTCTGCAAAAGCAGCTGGTGTTCTTAACCTCTGAGCCGTCCCCCCTCTAGCCTCATTAGCCCCAAGTCTTAATAGCACCAAGATGAGAGGCATTTTGTCTGTAGAGTCGAGGGCAGAGAAGATCGTGCATAGAGAATTAAAATAGCAACCAGTATGAGGGGCGGAGATGTGGTGGCTTCTCGTTCATGACAGACTTACAAGTCAGAGGAGAGCATTGGTGTATGTGGGGTATGGGAGTGGGTCATGGAAGTGTGAACATCCTACAACTCGGAGAGATTGAGTGGCCCAAATGAAGTAGAGACAGATGTCTATGATCCACCTCTCCATTGATGAACTTGCACCCAGAATTTTTCACTGTCCCCTGTGAAGAAAGAGGAAGTTTTGCTAGATACAGTTCCTGAGAGCAGAGAACAGGACGACCCAAGACCTGAGCAGAGCCTGGGGAGTGACTCAGTGCAGGACAGGGAGGAGGCCTCTGTGTTGAAACCTCAGGACCCTCAGCCCACACACGGTTTTGGTGAGTTTAGGTGGGAACTGACTGGGGACTTACTATAACTTGCCCACTCTCTTCCGTGTGGGAGGAAGCTGACCACCCACTCCCACCCCCTCTGTCACTAGCCTTCCAGAGCATTCTACAGGCTGAGCTCTCAGGCTTGGGATGTTGATGGGATGTCCCCAGCCAACATCAGAGTTTAGCTCTAATGAGTCTGGTATGATTGGGATGATCTTTAATAAGTGTTGTGTGTCTCAGTGTAGACAGGCACTGGTCCTGGAGCTGACTGCTTGTGATCCATCTCAGGACTCTCATGGTTGGTGACAGGAGAGAATCAACCCAAAAGTTGTCCTCTGACCTCCACCTTCATAGGGTGCCACTCCCCTCCTTAATCAAGTAAATAAATGTAATCCATCTTTGATAGTGACTCTCAATTTTAAATGTTGTATGTGGACATTCTTCCATCAGATTCTGTCAGAAGAAAGGATGTGAAGATGCCCCAGGAAAATGCAAATACAGATGCTGTCACACCGTTCACCCATGTTCTGGAAAGAAGAGATTTAGCTGCACACACAGATCTTCAGAGTCTCTCTGGTTCCAGTGGAGACAAGGTTCCCACTTGTCAGGTGGGCGCCCCCTTGTGGACAAGACAGAAGATGGGCAGCTAGGGCTTGCTACCCTACGACCTGTAGAGCCTGTTGATCATCTCCCCGGCCAGGCTCAGATCGTGTGCAGTGAATGCAAGAAGAGCTTCCTGTACAGGTCTCAGTTCATCATCCACCAGAGGTCACACACAGGAGAGAGACCCTTTGAGTGCAGCGTGTGCAACAAGGGGTTTGTGCAATCCTCAGACCTTCGGGTCCACAAGCGCATCCACAGGGGTGAAAAGCCTTACGTGTGCCGCATCTGCAGCAAGAGGTTTGCCCACAAGTCCACCCTGTCGGGTCACCTTAGGATCCACACAAAGGAGAAGCCTTATGAGTGTGAGCACTGTGGGAAATGCTTCAACCACAAGGGCAACCTCAATGTCCATCTCAGCATCCACAGCGACTCAAAACCTTACAGATGTAAGGAGTGTGACAAGGCCTTCAGACAGCAGGGGACTCTGAAAAGACACATGAAAATCCATTCAAGAATGGCATCCGAGGTAGGCCCGGCGGCAGAGGCTGGCAGAGGAAGACAGGGGCCTCAGCGGCAGCGGCAGCGTCAACCAGCAGAAGCAGGCAGGCCCGGTGTTGACCAACAGCGGCAGGCAGGCCCGGTGTTGACCAACAGCGGCAGGCAGGCCCGGTGGGCGGTGTCCGAAACAATAAAAAAGAAAAAGAAAAAGAAAAATTTGAAATATTAAACAAACAAACAAACATTTTACTAAAGTAAAAAAAGGGAGAACTAGGGACTCATCATTCCTCTCCACATTCTATTCTTTCCCTTGTTTTATATATTGTAAACATTTTATCGGTGGATTCTGCTGGAGTATCCGATGCAGATAAGCACTGGAGGGCTCCTGTTGCAAATCACCCTCTGGAGCGATGGAAGGATCTTTCTCCTGGAGGAGACCCGATCTAGTGTTGGTGAGGGCCTGGGGTTCTATTTATGTCTTTCCTCAGGACAATGAGGTTCCTCTTTGGATTCCTGAGCACTGAATGTGCCCTGTGGCTGCTGCTGAAGCCCAACATGACAGGGACCTAATGGGTCTTCATGAAAAAAATCTACCCTTCTGATGCCAATGGGAATTGAGAGCCCAATATCGCCAGCTTTGGCAAGCATTAATGTAAGCCTAGGAAGTGTAGCCATGAGATTGGATTCTCCAGAAGATCTGCCAGCTAAAATCGTGCTGGGATCAAGAAAAATAGGCCTTGGCGGTTCGTGTTACTGGAGTTGTATCCATGCCAGTGGATGTCCACACACCCCAGAAGAGAATTTGACATTGCTGCTGCCACTGTTGCTGTTATAGCAATGGCGCCCACCGCTGCTACTGTTTCTGGGATTACCATTTCATAATTGCTTACTACAGCTAGCACAGTGGAGACCCTGGCAACAAAAGTAGCTACCACAGTTAATTAATCTTTCATTCTATTGGGCATGATATAAATTTAATTCAGTAGTTATATACATCTCGATTGGCTTTGAAAATTATAAATTTATAAACTCAAGTTCCACTTGCTTTTGGGATACTATCTTACAAGGACTCCAGTGTACAGCATGGCTCATTAAGGAAGGGACTGGCTCAGTTGCCTTTTGCCTACTGGCTATGGGTGGGATAAGACCTCTGTTGGTCTTTTCTGTGTCGAACACACAGATTGCAAGCCCAGTGCCACTTTGAGATCTTTGGCAGCAATTAACTCTGCAGCTCACACACGATTGAGCCTATATGATAATGAGTATTCAGAGGGGGGGGGGCAACATCTCACCAACCTAAGACAGAGCACCTGTGTGGCCTGGGCAGGCATCTTCATGATGGGTAAGGTGACCTGCTGATGTCCCACACAACCCAAGTCAGAAGCTCATTTTTTAATAAAAGGGGCACCTGTAGGGTCCTGGCCCCCATTTTGGGTAACTGTTGCCTTGCTTGAGGACCTTGACCTTGATATCCTCCCTATGCTAATTCCCTGCCATGTTCCATCATCCTGAGTGCTTAAGGGAAGTTCCTTGTCTGTGTATCCTGAATAATGGGCGTTAACAGCTTAGATGCAAGATTGTAGAACATCAGCAGCGAACTTCTGCCCTCCGGGGTCCTCTCATTGTGCTGTAAGCCTGTATTTAAGACATCTTCCCCACTTCAATAAATGACATTTGGCATTTAAAATTAAAATATATATGTGTGTATATATATATATATATATATATATATATATATATATATATATATATAATTGAATGAATACTGCGAATATAATCTATGAAAACCACAAATGTGATTAATATGAGTGTAATTAATGAATATCATCAGTGCAATTTAAATAAATAAATTAATTAATTTAATTAAATTAAAAAAAAAGAATGGCACCCTTGTGAGTCTGTATCCAGATTGAAGTCTTTTCCTAGAGAGACTGTTGCTAGGTTACCCTTGTTACATGACAACACCCTGGAAGCAGACCTTGAAGGTCTGAGGACAATTGTGTTTCACTATGCCCCACTGGTGTGTGTGTGTGTGTGTGTGTGTGTGTGTGTGTGTGTGTGTGTGTGTTGTTTGAGACAAGATCTCACTATGTGTCACTGGCTGTCCTGGAAACTCACTATGTAGACCAGGCTAGCTTGAAACTCAAGAGACGACTGGTCTATGTATCCCAGATTGGCCATGAACTTGTGTCTGGACTCATACCTCTGCCCAGAGTGTTGAGATGCCCCTGTTGAATGGCTTTTGTTATATTTTGTTTTCACTTGGTGCTGTTATTCTCAAGTTGTCAATATTGAGTCACAGAACGGGAGTGATGTTTGTCTCCTCATAACACTGTAAAATGGGATTTTCCAATAAATTACTTGGTATCTAGCCAAGGATAACACTTTTATAGTTGTGTGTATGTCCCTATTACCACTATTATTTATTATTATTATTATTATTATTATTTATTTATTTTTATTTTGGTTTTTCAAAACAGGGTTTCTCTCTGTAGGTTTGGTGCCTGTCCTGGATCTCAATCTGTAGACCAGGCTGGCCTGGAACTCATAGAGTTCTGCCTGGCTCTGCCTCCCGAGTGCTGGGACTAAAGGCATGTACCACCACTGACAGACCTTCCTTTCTTTTTCTTTCTGAGATAGGGTTTTGATATTTAGCATTGATTGACTTGAACGATATAGCTCAGGATGGTCATGGCCTAGTGTCCTGCCTCTGTCTTCAGAGTTCTGGGATTACTGGCTTGAACATCATACCCACCAAATGGAGCTCAAAAAACTTTTTGCAGCAGAATCTCTCCTTGTTTCCCAGACTAATCTTGAAATCACTACCATCCTCCTGCCTCGGCATCTGGAGTTCA
The DNA here is from genome assembly GCF_949786415.1 of Peromyscus eremicus. Taxonomy (NCBI): domain Eukaryota; kingdom Metazoa; phylum Chordata; class Mammalia; order Rodentia; family Cricetidae; genus Peromyscus; species Peromyscus eremicus. The sequence continues at coordinate 179,539,250 of NC_081416.1, forward strand.
AGGATTACATATTTGAGCCAGGACATCCAGCATAAATTTAAAGTTTTTGTCTTTTTATGTTTTAAGTGATCATGTGTCATTGTTATGGAAAATGTCCAGCAGGTGGAAGCAAAGGCCCTTTTCTGACCTGTGGGGCAGGCTGATTCAGCTTTGACTAGATAATGCTACAACCGTTCAATGATTCAAACAAAGGAATGCTTTTTTTCTTAATGTTTTTAGATGTATTTCTTGTTTTACGTGCCTTGTACACTGTGCGTGTGCCTGTGGTGGTCAGAATAAGGCATCTGATCTCCTGCAGCTACTGTCATAGGTAGTTGTGAGCCATCATGTGGGTGCTGGGAATGAAACCTTGATCCTCTGAAAGAGCTTCGAGTGCTCTTAACTGCTGAGCCCACTCTCCAGCCCTTGGGAATGCATTCTAGCTGATAAAACAATAAAAGCGAAATCTATTTGAAGTCACGTAGACTTTTGTGCATGCAGTGTGAAGCTAAACTTACCTACCATTCCCATCTCCCCAAATTTGTTTTTTAAAGATTTATTTAAACAACAACAACAAACTAATGTTGCAGGAGCAATGGCTGTGCACACCTTAATCCTGGCTCTTGTAGGCAGAGGCAGGTGAATCTCTGAGTTCAAGGCCAGCCTGGTCCACAGAGTGAGTTCCAGGCTAGCCAGGGTGACACAGAGAAACCCTGTTTTGGGAAAAATAAAGATTTATTTTAAATTAAATATGTGTGTATAGGCCAGAAGAGGATAAAAACCCATTCCCTGAAACTGGAGTCAGAGGAGGTTGTGAGCTGCCCAGTGTGGGTGCCAGGAGCCGAACTCAGGTTCTCTGCAAGATCACTATACCCCAAACCACATCTCCAGGTCCCCACTTTTTAACTACATTTATTTCTTTCATGTCTGGAGGCTGGTGAACATGTGTCCTGATGCCCATGTGATGGTCAGAGGACAAGTTGTGGAGGTCAGTTCTCTTTCCACCCTGTGACAGCCTGGGACAGAACTCCAGTCACTGGGCTTGGTGGTGCCTTCGCCTTCTGAATGGTCTGCCTGTCTGAGATTTGCCATGTTTTGTAAATCTCATCGTGAGTTATTTTGTTATCACAACAATGAAATAGATGAGGTTGTTAGTAGTAGGTAAGGATCTCTTGCTTGGATCATAGCTTGTTTTTGTTATGCCAGGATTTTTATTTATTTTTTATTTTAATTTTTTTAATTTATTGTCAGTACTGAAGATCAATCCTGGGGCCTCCAGCCCCTTAGGCAAGTGCTGTGACATTGAGTCACTCCTCCAGCCCCTCATTGGATTCTGGACAAGCATACTCCTGGCTGAGTCACTTTTTTTTTTTTTTTTTTGAATTTTGGGGCCAGGTCCTGGAACTCATTATAGTCCAGGCTGGTCTTGAACTTGCGATCTTCATGCCTCAGTCTCCTTAGTAGCTAGGATTACAGACCTGTGACATCAGGCATAGCTTGTTTTTCAATATACATTTTTTTGAGACATGTTCTCATGGCTGGCATGAAATTCTCGTCACAGCTGAGGATTGATTTGAACTCCTAACCATTCTTCCCTTTCCTCCCAAGTACTACCATGCCTTGCTTATGCATTTAAAAAATTATTTATTTTAAACATGTGTATATGTGTGTTGTGGTTGGGGTTTGGGGGGACAGTGGGATGTGTGTATGAGAGTATAGTGGCCCAGAGAGGCCAGAAAAGGATGTTGGATCTCCTGGAGCTGGAATTGGAAGCCACCATTGTGGGTGATGGGGGAATCCAGCTCAGGTATTCTGCAAGTGGAGTACATGCCCTTAAATACTGAGTCATGTCTCCAGCCCTCATTTTTTCTTTAATTTTTATTTATGGTTATGGGGTTTTACCCGTAGTGCCCTGGGAAGGCCGGAAGAGGGCGTTGGATGCCCTGCAACTGGAGTTACAGCCGGTTGTAAGCTGTCAGGTGGGTGCAGAGAATTGAACCCAGGTCCTCTGTAAGGAGGGCCAGTGATCTTGACCACCTGAGCCCTCTCTCCAGCCCTCATTTCTAACAGATACACGTAAACTCTCTTTGTTGGGTACCATATTCTACTTCAATGCATGTATACGTTGTCCTGTGTTAAAAGTGTTCTCCTCCAACGTCTGCCATTTCCAGTGGAGACTTTTAAAGCCTTTTCTCCTGCTGTGGGATGGCAGCAACATCAGAGCCTCATTCCCCATCCAACCATGACTTAGTGCCCACTAAAGAATAAGAGCTTCATTTACTAATCTAAGGAATCTCTTTGTAACATATTGATAACCGAATTTTTTTTTCAAAAGCTAGCTAGCTAACCAGATGTATGGTACACCCAGAAATTTCTACAGCACACAATGTCCAGACAAGAGAAGTCATACAGAGCAATCTACAGGGAGATCTGTGCTTTCTCATCTGTCTTAGTTTCCGTCATTGGAAACAGGAAAACTATTTGTACTAGAAGTTTTGTATATCCGTTTATTTGTACGTGCCTGTACTTTGTGCACATTCACCCACATGGAGGGCAGTGGACACCCACTAGCATTGGCTCTCTTACCATCCTTTGGGTCCTGGGGATGGAACTCAGGTTTCATCACGCTTGGGACCAAGTGCCTCATCTACCCACGGAGCCATCTGGCAGAACCACCGCTTGCATTTTAATTACAAAGTTTCTTGAGGAATATTTAGTGAGCAGGAAAAAAAAACCAGCAATCACACAACCAACATGTAAAACGGTGTCTCCAAGAATGCCAATTACTGAGCCTAAGTGTGCTCAGGAGCCCGCAGAGAGCACTCTAGGGGAGTGGGGATCAGACTTGTCCTTCACCTCCGCAGAGGTAGCCACAGAGAATGAAGAAACTTCAGCAGTGATTCCTCTCATCAGGCCAACAGCAGAAGAAAGGACACAATGTCAAAACATCTTTGGTGCACGCGGGCCAGCTGGCTAATTAATCCCCAGCACGATGCAGCAACACTCACTAGCCATTTCAGAGTTTAACTCTTGAATTGGTTCAAATTGCTTTATTCCCAAATCCTTCTGCCAAACTCAAGGCTATTTTTTTTTCCTCTTTGGTGCTTGTTTTTTTTTGTGTGCCAGCACAGGATGGGTGGAGTAAATTGGCCACGAAGATCCCATGGTGATAAGAGTTGTTGAGAGTCCCCGTGAGAGCTCCTGACACCGCTTTTAATGAGTCCCGGGAGAGTGAAGTTCAATTCCTGCCAGCTGCAGTTTTAAATTAGCACCAGAAAGTTAACTCAGAGAACCCGGAAAACATCATTTGTCAATTGCTGGCCCCGAGGGTGGCCTGCCTTTACTCAGTGCTCATTAATTTAAAGTGATTTTTGCCTGTGTCTGATCTAAAGAGAATACACATGTGTTCATCAAATATACTTGATAACACGGAGAAAGGACAATGGAGAATGTTTATATTGTCCCCAATCCCACCATTTTATTTACAGTTTTGTTTTGTTTTTTTTTACCATGCACAAGAGTCTGCATTCGCCACCCTGTCCACGTGAAGTCAGAAAAGACAATTTTTCCAGGAGTCAGCTCTCTCTATTCACTGTGTGGGTTCAGAGACTAGAGCTTCGGTTGCGGGTCTCGGCAGCAAATGCCTTTCCCTGATGAGTCCTCTCACTGGCCTACAGTTGTGCTAAGGTTTGTTTTGCTTTGAAACCAGGTCTCCTGTAGCTCAGGTTGGCCTCCAACTGGCTATGTCACCAAGTCTGGCTTTGAACTCCTGATTCTACTCCCTCCACCTTCCCAGTGCTGGGTTTACAGGTAGGCTCCGCTCTTCCTGACTCTAGTGACAAGTTTAATACTGATGGTGGCTTTTAAAGATTTTTGTGTGTATGCATAAATATCTACATTTGTATGCATAAAAAATTTGGACACACATAACAACTGTCCCTTAGGATCCCTGGGAAAGTAGTTCAAACATCTGCTTCTAAAAACCACAATCAATGGATGCTTAAATTCCTTATTTAAAAAAAAAAGTGGCCCAATTTGCATATAATCTATGCATAATCTCATATTAAATCACCTTAAGGCCAGGTGGTGGTGGTGCATGCTTTAATCACATTGGGAGAGAGGCAGGGGGATCTCTGTGAGTTCAAGGCAAGCGTGGTCTACATAGAGAGTTCTAGGACAGCTAGGACTACACAGAGAAACTTTGTCTCAAAAAACCAAAACCCAAAAAAAAAAAAAAAACCTCAAATCACTTATAACAGCTGATGCAATGAAATTCTATACAACTATTACAATGTATTGTTGAAGAATTGATGTGACAAGAAGTCTGCAATGTTCAATACGGATGTAACTCTGTGTGTGTGTGTGTCAGGTGATCTGCTCCATCACTCTTCACCTTATTCTTTTGAGGCAGGAGCTCTCCTTGGACATGGTACTAGCTGGCAGCCAGCAAGCTCCAGCCAATGTTCTTTCTCTGTGCATCCCCGACAACGTTGGGGGTTACGGGTGGGCGTGACCATGCCCAGCTTCTTTGGAAGGCTCTGGAGACTTGAACTAAGGTTCTCACATTTGTATGTGCTCTTACCCAATGAGCCACCTCCCAGCCTTGGTGCATTTTTTTTTTCTTCAAGTATTTAACCATCTGAAGTTGGCTGAATCAGAGGATGTGGAATGCAGATGTGAAGAGCTGTCAAATGTGCATATATCACACACATGATATGAACATTTTATATATATATATATATATATATATATATATATATTTGAAATTCATTTTGTAGGTTAGCATACAGAGTAATCAGTTGGGTTTTTTTTGTTTTTTTTCTTTTTTTTTAAAGAGGGAAGAAAAAGAGGAAGGGAGGAAGGAAGGAAGGGAGGGAGGGAGGGAGGGAGGCAGGGATGGAGGGAGGAGAGGGGAGGAGAAAGGACAGGGGAGGAGAGAGAAAGGGGGGCTGTTTTTGCTTTTTCAAGACAAGGTTTCTCTGTGTAACAGCCCTGGCTGTCCTGGATCTTGCTCTGGAGACCAGGCTGGCCTTGAACTCACAGAGATCTGCCTGCCTCTGCCTCCCGAGTGCTGGGATTAAAGGTGTGTCCTACCACCGGGTGGCCAGGGTAATGCGTTTTATCATGGCCTCTTCTCGTATATGTGTCATTATACTTGGTTCTCCTTTGTCCCCCTCCCTTCTGCCTAAGGCAGGGAGTGTAGGAGACAGTTTAGCCTAGGACACTAGTTTGCATTGCGCACACAGACGCCCCCTTGTGGCAGCTCAGCTCCTTCACTTGCACTTCCTATGCACAAACACCCCAATGAACAATGCGCCTAGCAGCCTCTGAGTTCCTCATGCCACACGCGTGTATCAGGCTACTGTGCTCCCGTCTCTGAAGACAAGTTTCCCTGGCCCTAGTAAGAAACAACCAGGAAGTGGGGGTCACTCTGAATGGACACTGTGCATGCATCCGTTGTCCTGTGATGCCGGTGCCCCGAGCAAGGCATCTCTACAGTGGGTGTAGAGAAGAGTCTGACATCGCTGGAGAGATGGAAGGCACGAGTTTATGTTGGAGTCTCAGATGGCGACAAAGAAAACCAAGATTGTGGCGGGAAAGCTCCTAAAGCAGTGGTTCTCAACCCATGGGCCCTGGCCCCTGGGGGGGGGCGGTCACACATCCGATATTTACATAATGATTCATGACAGAAAAATGACAGTTATGAAGTCGCAATGAAAATAATTTCATGGTTGGGGGCGGTCACCACAATATGAGGAACTAACTGTATTAAAGGGTCTGGCGTTAGGAAGGTTGAGAACCGCTGCTTAAAGGGAGACTGGAGATTGAAAGGTGACCTGAGGTGGAGAGCTTGTCAGTCAAGGTGTCAGAGACAAGTGAGGACAAGGAGACACCTCAGTCAGCAATAGAGGTCCTCTCCTCTCCTCTGCTCCCCTTTCCTCTGCTCCTCTCTCCTCTGCTCTGCTTTCCTCACCTCCCCCCTTCCCCTCCTCTCCTCTCCTCTGTTCTCCCCCTCTTTTCTTCTTTCTCTTCCCTCCTCTCCCCTCCACTCCGCTGATCCTTGTGTTGATGCTGGCCTCGATTTCTGTAGTAACCATAATTTACCAGAGAATTATTCCCAAAGAATGCCATTACTACGGGACAGTGAGATGGCTCAACAAGGAAAGGTTCTTGCATCCAACCCTCACAACCTGGGTTCAATTCCCAGGACTAGAAATAAACGTTAAAAAAAAAAAAAAAAACTTTGGATCCTGCCCTGGACTTCCCTTCTGGACAGAGAGAGAGAGGAGACAGAGAGAGAGAGAGAGAGAGAGAGAGAGAGAGAGAGAGAGAGAGAGAGAGAGAGAGAGAGAAGAACTCCCATCCTGCCCCGGACTTCCTGTCTGGACAAGAGCTCCCATCCTGCCCCAGAGTTCCCATTTGGACTAGAGAGCTCCCATCTGGACAAGAGAGAGAGACTTCCTGAATCTGTCAGCTCTGTCTGAACCAAGTATGCTGATAAGACCAAGAACGAACCACAAGGAGATGGGCAGATGCCAAGGCAGAAATACATACAACAAAATGAAGAGCAATACAGCATCACCAGAACCTAGCCCTCCTCCAACATCTAGACCTGAACATCAAAAATTGGAAGAAGCAGAAGAAAACAGCCTTGTGAATGACATCATGAAGAAAGTAGAGGTTTGTGTAGAGGAAAAGACAAAAAAAAATGGGAAGAACGCTGTAAACAACTAGAGGAAAGGGCAAACAAATTAGAAGAAAACAATGAAGTCCTAGAAGAAAACAATAAGGTACTGAAAGAAAATCAAGAAAAAGCAATGAATCAAATGAAGGAAACAGTCCAAGACCTGAAAAGGGAAATAGAAAAACTCAAGAAGACACAAACAGAGGGAATGCTGAAAATAGAAAATCTGCGTAAATGATCGGGAACTTCAGATGCAAGTATAACCAACAGAATGCAAGAGATGGAAGAGAGGATTTCTGGCATTGAAGATACAGTAGAAGAAATAGATTCATCAGTCAAAGAAACCACTAAAGCCAACAAAGTCATAAACCAAAATGTCCAAGAAATTTGGGACACCATGAAAAGACTAAACCTACGAATAATAGGAGTAGAAGAAGGAGAAGAAAACCAACTCAAGGGCACAAAAAATATATTCAACAAGATCATAGAAGAAAACTTTCCTAACTTAAAGAAGGAAATGCCTATGAAGATACAAGAAGCCTATAGAACACCAAACAGACTAGACCCCCCAAAAAAGTCCCTTCGCCACATAATAAACAACTAATCATACAAAATAAAGGAAGAATATTAAGAGAAGCAAAGGAAAAAGGCCAAGTGACTTATATAAAGGCAAACCCATCAGAATAACACCCGATTTCTCAATGGAGACTTTGAAGGCGAGAAGGACCTGGACAGATGTAATGCAGACACTAAGAGACCATGGATGCCAGCCTAGACTAATATACCCAGCAAAACTTTCAGTCATCATAGATGGAGTGAACAAGACATTCCAAGACAAAGCCAGATTTAAACAATACTTATCCACAAACCCAGCCCTACAGAAAGCACTAGAAGGAAAATTCCAACCTAAGGAAGTCAGATACACCCTCCAAAACACAGGCAATAGATAAAACCACAGCAGTAAACCCCAAAGAAGAGAAGTACACACACACTACCACCAAAAAATAAGAGGAATGAACAATCACTATTTCATGTATATGAGATTTTTTTCCAAATATCTCCCAGTAGAACTGGAGTTACAGGTGGTTGTAAGACATCATGTGTGCTGAGACATAAACCAGGGTCCTCTGGAAGAACAGCCCATGTTCTTAACCTCTTGACCATTTCTAAGAACCCCAGACATAAATATTTCTAAGAATAGACTTAGAAATGCAGAGATCTGCTCCTTCTAGGATCTGGAAATCATGGAGAAAGTTGTACCCAGAGGGTGTGGAGGCTCAACACCCCTGTAGTTTGTCCTATCCATCTCTTCATTGCATCCTCTGTAATATCCTTTTGTTTTGTTTTTTAAGAAAGGGTTTCTCTGTGTGACAGCCCTGGCTGTCCTGAAACTTGCTCTGTAGACCAGGCTGGCCTTGAACTCACAGAGATCTACCTGCCTCTGCCTCATAAGTGCTAGGATGAAAGGCGCCCTCCACCCCACCCCCCACCTTGACTGCTTAGCTATGATATCCATTTTAACAAGCCATTCTGATTTAAGGAATTGCTCAACATCCTTAGTCATCAGAGAAATGCAAATCAGAAGGACTCTGAGATACAACCTTACACCTATCAGAATGGCTAAGATCAAAAACACTAATGACATTCTATGTTACAGAGAATGCAGAGCAAGGGGAACACTCCTCCACTGTTGGTGGGAGTGCAAACTTGAACAACCACTGTGAAAATCAGTATGGCATTTTCTCAGAAATTGGGAATCGATCTACCTCAAGACCCAGCCATACCTCTCTTGGGCATAAACCCAAGGAATGCTCAATCATACCACAAAGATACATGTTTAACTATGTTCATAGCAGCACTATTTGTAATAGCCAGAACCTGGAAACAACCTAGATGCCCTTCAACTGAAGAATGGATGAAGAAAATGTGGTACATTTATACAATGGAGTACTACTCGGCAGAGAAACACAATAACAGCATGAAATTTGCAGGCAAATGCATGGAACTAGAAATATTCTGAGTGAGGTAACCCAAACCCAGAAGAACAAACATGGTACGCCCTCCCTCATAAGTGGATACTATTAAAGCAAAGGACAATCAGACTGCAACCAACAGATCCAGGGAGGCTACCTAGCAGGGAGGACCCTAGCATGACTGTGGCTTATAATAAGTTTTGGTTTTGCCCAATCACAGGCCATGCTGTAGTGAAACATTTCACTATTGAGATAAGAATTTTTTTAAAGAGTTCTTTTTTTAATGACCAAATGAATGATTTGTCTCTCTTCCTTTTGTTCCTTCTCTTCCACCTTCCTGGGAGGCATGAGCCCCCAGATACAGAAAAAATTTCTTTTCTTCTCCTCTTCAGACACCTTTTCCTCTAAGCCTTTCTGGCAGGGCCTGTTGTACAACAGCTACCGAATCTCTTTCCAGCGCAACTGTGCTGTTCTGATGGCATATGACCTTGAAGGGCAGTTCACACTTTCCAGCTTCCCTCTTTGGTCTGGACCCACCTCCTCTGACGTATGAGACAGCAGCTTGCAGTGAGGAGTCAGGAGCATGTTGAGTAAAAGAGAGAAATTAACTGGGATACATGACTGAACTGTGACCTCATTAGCACTTTGCCTTAACCGAGCTAACTGCTCCAGAATTCCGAAGGTCCAGTAGCCCTACAAAACCAATTTGCTTGCTGTTCCTCAACTAATTAAACAGCTAATTACTTCCATTTAATCCTTGCCTAGTTCATTCCCTTTACCTTTTCTTGTGTCCCTGCCATTCTGCACCAATAACTGCCTTCACCTGCTTCCTCCAGGAAGACCCTCCTGACTGAACCCAGGGCAGTACTACCCTGCATACTGACTTCCTGTATTTTCTCATTGTTTCATGTGTTTGTTATATTTTCTAAGGTTGTAAACATTTCGAAAAGAGACACTTGCCATAACTTACAAGTTTCTTTTTTTTTCTTTTTTTTTTTTTTCTTTTTTTTTGGTTTTTCAAGACAGGGTTTCCCTGTGTAGCTTTGCACCTTTCCTGGATCTCACTCTGTATGTAGCCCAGGCTGGCCTCAAACTCACAGAGATCCACCTGGCTCTGCCTCCCAAGTGCTGGGATTAAAGGAGTGCACCACCACTGCCCGGCAAGTTGCAATTGTTTAACTCTGTGAAACTGTTTTACAGTGCTGTGTAAAACATCTAAGAGTCTAATAAAAAGCAAAACAGCTAATAGTGAGGCAGGAGAAGGTTAGGTGTGGCTGGCATGCAAAGAGGATATATGGAAGGAGAAATCTGGAAGAGGAGAGTCCTAGAAGCCAGAGAAAGAAGAGGTCGCCAGGGGCCAGCCACCCAGCTACACATCCAACCACAGAGTAAGAGTAAGATATACATAAGTAAGAAAAGGAAAAAGACCAGAGGCAAAAGGAAGATGTGATAAGTAAAGGAAAGTTGGCAAGAAATAAGCCAAGCTAAGGCCTGGCATTAATAATTAAGAATAAGCCTAAGTGTGATTTGTTTTGAAGCTGGGTGCCCCCCCCCAACAAAAGAGACAAAACAATCAAACAACTTGCTTAAATTCTTAACATATTTGTTTTGAATTTAGAGTAAACTGACTTGCTTAACATTTAAGGTCAATTTGAGTGGTTCAGGGTTTAAAGTACCCTCCTTAAATATGTGACTAGGGGCTGGAGATATTTTTCAGTGGTTAAGAGCACTGGCTGATCTTGCACAGGACCCAGGTGGGTTTGGATCTGAGCACCAATATTGTGGCTCCCAACACTTATTAATTACAGATTCAGGAGATGCAGCACTCTTTTCTGAGCCCCTCAGGTACCAGCCACACATCCTGTGTAGGCCTAGCACCCATAAATATTTAAAGACCTGTGAGGATCCAGGCAGTAGGGCACATGCTTTAATCCCAGGATTTGAGAGGCAGAGGCCAGCCTGGACTACAAAGCACATTTCGGGAGAGTGAAAGGCTGTTGCACAGAGAAACCCTGTCTTGAAATATCATTTAAAAAAAATAAGGGGTTGGAGATTTAGCTCAGTGGTAGAAGGCTTGACTACTGAGTACAAGGTCTGGGAATCCCTCCTTAGCTCCAAAATAATCATAATCATAATATAATAAAGGTAATGAGGACATATACACAACTATAAAAGTGTTGTCTTTAGCCTGGGGGTGGTGGCAGCGTACCCCTTTAATCCCAGTACTTGGGAGGCAGAGTCAGGTGGATTTCTGTGAGTTTGAGGCCAACCTGGGCTACAGAGTGAGTTCCAGGAAAGGTACAAAGCTATACAGAGAAGTGTCCTTGGCCAGAGACCAAGTAATTTATTGGAAAATCACATTTTACAGTGTTATGAGGAGACAAACATCACTCCCGTTCTGTGACTCAATATTGACAACTTGAGAATAACAGCACCAAGTAAAAACAAAATATAACAAAAGCCATTCAAGAGGGGCATCTCAACACTCTGGGCAGAGGTATGAGTCCAGACACAAGTTCATGGCCAATCTGGGATACATAGATAAGTAGGTCTCTTTAGTTTCAAGCTAGCCTGGGCTGCATAGTGAGTTTCTAGGACAGCCAGTGACACATAGTGAGATCCTGTCTCAAACACACACACACACACACACACACACACACATACATACACACACACACATACATACACACACACACACTAGTGTGGCATAGTGAAACACAAATGTTCTCAGACCTTCAAGGGATGAGACATATCTTTAGGTGCTCCCAAGGTGTTGCCATGTAACAAGGGTAACCTAGCAACAGTCTCTCTAGGAAAAGACTTCAATCTGGATACAGACTCACAAGGATGACAAACATTTATTTTTTGTTTCCTTTTATTTTATTTTATTTTTGGTTTTTCGAGACAGGGTTTCTCTATGTAGCTTTGTGCCTTTCCTGGATATCACTCTGTGGACTAGACTGGCCTGGAACTCACAAAGATCCGCCTGCGCTGCCTCCCTAGTGCTGATTTAAAGGCGAGTGCCACCACTGCCCAAGGATGCCATTCTTGAATGGATTTTCATGTGTTGTTTCAGAGTCCCCTGATGTTTGAAGGCCTTGTCACACTCCTTACATCTGTAAGGTCTTGAATCACTGTGGGTCCGGAGATGGATATTAAGGTTGCCCTTGTGACTGAAGCATTTCCCACAGTGCTTACACTCGTATGGCTTCTCATTTGTGTGGGTCTTAGTGTGACCCCGCAGAGTGGACTTGTGGGCAAACCTCTTGCTGCAGATGCTGCACACGTAAGGCTTTTCACCCCTGTGGATGCGCTGATGGACCCGAAGGTCTGAGGATTCCATAAACCCCTTGTTGCACACGCTGCACTCAAAGGGTCTCTCTCCTGTGTGTGACCTCTGGTGGATGATGAACTGAGACCTGTACAGGAAGCTCTTCTTGCATTCACTGCACACAAACTGAGGCTGGCGGCTGAGTCGATCAACGGGCTCTACAGGTCGTAGGGTACCAAGCCCTAGCTGCCTATCTTCTGTCTTGTCCACACAGGAGTCCCCTTCTTGACAAGGGGGAACCTTGTCTCCATTGGAACTAGAGAATCTCTGAAGATCTGTGTGTGCAGCTAAATCTCTTTTTTCCAGAACGTGGGTGAACGGTGTGACAGCATCTGTATTTGCATTTTCCTGGGGCATCTTCACATCCTTTCCTCTGACAGAATCTGATGGAAGAATGTCCACATACAACATTTAAAACTTGAGAGTCCCTCTCAAAGATGGATTGCCTTTATTAATTGATTATGGAGGGGGGGGTGACACCCTAAGGATGTGGAGATCGGAGAACAATTTTGGGTTAGGTTAATTCTCTCCTGTCACCATGAGGGTCTTGAGATGGATCTCAGGCAGTCAGCTCAAGGGTCAGTGCCTTACTACACTGAGACACACAACACTTATTAAAGATCATCCCAATCATACCAGACTCATAAGATCTCAACTCTGGTGCTGGATGGGGACATCCCATCAATATCCCAAGCCTGAGAGCTCAGCCCGTAGAATGCTTTAGAAGGCTAGTGACAGAGAGTATGGGAGTGGGGGTCAGCTTTCTCCCACAGGGAAGGGAGTGCTGGACAAGGTATAGTAAGTCCCCAGTCCGATCCCACCTCGAACTCACCAGAACTCTGTGTCGGCTGAGGGTCCAGAGGTGTCAACACAGAGGTATCCTCCCAGTCCTGCACCGAGTCACTCCCCAGGCTCTGCTCATTTCTCGGGTCGTCCTGTTCTCTGCTTTCAGGAACTGAGTTCAGCAAAACTTCCTGTTTCTTGACATGGGACAGTGAAGATTTATGGGTGCGTGTTCATTCAATGGTGGATCATAGACATCTGTCTCTACTTCATCTTCACCACTCAATTGTCCCACATTTGTGGGAATGTTTGTTCTTCTATGGAACATCCTAATACTCCACATAAACAAATTTTCTTGTGTTATTATTAAGCCTGTTTCGGGATCGGATGCCTTCATTTGGCCTCCAAGAACAACAGATACATGTGGTGCACAGGATACATAGATGAAGAGGGAGGAGGAGGAGGAAGGGGAGGAGGAGGAGGAGGAGGAGGAGGAGAAGACGAAGAAGAAGAAGAAATAGAAGAAGAAGAAGAAGAAGAAGAAGAAGAAGAAGAAGAAGAAGAAGAAGAAGAAGAAGAAGAAGAAACAAAATGGGAGAGAAAAACAGAGCTTGTGCACTCTGATTCAAGATGAGCCTATTAGCTTACACTGGTTCCGATATGCACAATTCCTTGGCTTCTAAGCCAAGTGTCTGGGCCACATTCACAAAGACAAAACAAGCCCATAATGGTCCCCAGACATTGCCATTTATCACTTGGGAAGCCAAACTCTCCTCTTAGGAACCACTGACTAAGGGCAGGACCCTCAGTGGGTTCTGCCTCAAGGTCCCCACAGCCCCAAGGCTGTCCTTTCCCTCAGCCCACAGCTGAGACCCTGCTTACCCAATGTTGTGGTTTCCTGCCATCCCTCAGCATCTTCTCTAACTCTTTGCAGCTCTGCACTCCACTCTCCTTCACTAAGGCCTGCAGTTCTGGAGGCATGGAGATCATGAACTGCTCCAACACCAGCTGATCCAGGATCTCCTCCTTGCTATTCAGGTCTGGTCTCAGCCACTGATAGCATAGATCAGAGATCCTCTTCAGATCCTGGATGGGGTCTGACTGCTCTGAGGGGCTGAAAGCTCTGAACTTCAAGTGCCAAACCTCAGGGCTGTAGTCTTCTTTTTCTGAATTCCTGTCCTGGGGTGTAGGTGATGGTGTCTGCCCTGATGGGAGGCTGTCTGGTGGCAGGTTGGTAGCCATGTCTGCTGGGAATATTCCCTTGGTCTCTGTCAAGTTGGAATTCTATAAAATGACTCCTGTCTCAACAGACCTACTCCTTTAGGCACAGGGATGGGCTTGGTGTTGGTTCCGAATCCTAGGAGGAAATAAAGAGCCAGATCAGTTTAACTCTGCTGCCTCCTAAATGTCAAAATTCCTTATAATATACCGTCCCCCTCAGCACACTGGGACTGTTTAGTAAAGCAGAAATAAATCCATTCTATGGATCTGTGAGATGGCTCAGGCGTAAAGGTGTCTCCAGCCCAGCCCAATGACCCCACCTAACCCCCTGGACCTCTAGTGTGAAATGATAGTCTCAGCTCTGACAAGCTGTCTTCTGGCCTTCACGACGAGCACTGGTGCCCACCCCATATCCCAAGATAATTTAAAAAAATCAATTACTCTCTTCTAGCTGTGTATCATGGACCATATCTACTGTAACCTCAGAGGTGGGAGCCAGATGCATGTCACAATTTCGAAACCAACCTAGGTTAATATTAGGTACCAAGTCTAAAAGGGAGTGAAGGCTACAAGTGACTCACTCTCAAAGTCAAAGAACCATCCCAGCAGTGATTGCACACCTTTAATCCCTCAGCCCAGAGGCAGAGACAGGGAGATCTCTGAGTTCAAGGCCCGCTTGTGCTACCTAGCAGGTTCCTGGACAGCCAGGACTATTAAAGGTGTGAGCCACCATACCTTTAGTCCTAGGACTCAGGAGGTGGAGGAAGGCAGATCTGTCAGTCCCAGAGCAGCCAGAGCTATGCAGTGAGACTCTGTCTAAAAAAGAAAGCCAAAAAACATGGGAGAGGTAGAATTGGTTAGAAAACCTCGCTGCTCTTTTAGATAAGAGTTCAGTTCCCAGCCTTCACATTTATAAACATACAGAATTGCTGCTGGGTGTGGTGACCCACACCTTTAATCCCAGGGAGGCAGAAACAGGCAGATCTCTGTGAGCCAGCCTGGTCTACCGCTGTGTTCCAGAGCAGTCCAGAGACAGAAAGGCTATATCTCAAAAGGAAAAAAAATAACCACCAAACAAACAAAAACCCCACAAAACAAGCAAAAGCCCACAATTATTAAATAAATAGGTTAAATTTAAAACCTATTACTGTGTATAATTTATATGTTAATAATTTTAATTACATATAACAGGTCTAAATGACTAAGTATTTATGGCTCACAATAGTCATTAGAAAATTCAGTACAAAAGGTTAACAGAAAATAATTGTAGCCATTGGTGGTGCACACCTTAAATCTCAGTTTGAGGACAGTCTGGTATACAGATCCAGTTCCAGGACAGCCAGAACTACACAAAGAAAACCTATCTCAAAACAAGTCAAAACAAATCAAGGAACAATAAAATATGGTTGGTGATTGGATACTGTGAAAAAACAAGGCCAGAATGTTCTCTGGATAGACTAGGCTGTCCTCGAAATCAGAGATTCACATGCATTTGAATCCAGAGTGCTGGGGTTAAAGTTGTGCACCATTAATAACTTAAATTTTATGTGTTTGGATGTTTCATATGACTATCTCTGGACCACATTTGAGCCTAGAGCATAGGACTTGCAGGCCTTGGAGATGTATGTGATTGTGAGTCTCTGTGGGCACTGGAAATTAAATCTGAGTTCTCTAGAAGAGCAGTGGATGCTCTTAATTGCTGAGCTATGGCCACAGCACACAAAATGGTTCTTGAGACAGGGTCTCTCTGTGGAGCTCTGGCTGGACTCCAACTCACAGAGATCTGCCTTTCTCTGTGTGCCTAGTACCTGGTCTAATTCTTTATTTTGATAATTAAAATGATAATTTTAGTATAATAACACAGTTAATTGCAGGCTGGCCATTATGGTGTATATGCCTATAATCCCAGCACCCTGGAGGCAGAGACTGAAAGGTCTGAGAGTTCAAGACCAGCCTGGGCTACATGGGAAGTCCCTTTTCCTGT
This sequence comes from Peromyscus eremicus, assembly GCF_949786415.1. Lineage (NCBI taxonomy): Eukaryota > Metazoa > Chordata > Mammalia > Rodentia > Cricetidae > Peromyscus > Peromyscus eremicus. The sequence goes on from NC_081416.1 coordinate 179,555,206, forward strand.
CAGAGACAGAGAGATTTATTGTTCCAGTCCTACTCTCCTCTGAGGTCAACTTCTGCTCAGTGGAGCCCATTACTCCCCAAATCTTGTTTTGCCGAGCCTAGGATACATAGATTTATTGTTTCAGCCTTATCTTCCCATAAGTTCAACTTCAGCTCAGTTCTAAATCTGCTGGTCATTAAATACCTTTAAAGGAGCGGTGTGTGGGGGCGCGTTGGGGTTGGGGGGCTGTGGGCAGGGGTGGGGGATGGGGTGGGCTGTGGGAGGGTGTGAGAGCCAGGGGGGTTAGGGGGGTGGGGGTTGGGTTGGGAACGGATGTGGAGTGTGTGGGCGGGGTCGGGTAGTGGAGGGGGGAGGGGTGGCGGGAAGCGTCTCTCAAGATGGCTACTGATTTTTCGGTTTCAGCCTCACCATGACACCCGGGCTGGCCAGGGAACTCGGCAAGGCTTGCTCTTGCCTCAGCTTCCTAGTGCGGAGTTGCAGGTACTCAGTGCCCAGATAAATCTTGCAGCCTCTTTTCTGCATATGAACACACAGGCTCGCTAACCCACCTTCCGCCCTGGTTCACTTACCTACCCCTCCTGCCTTCGTGCCTGCGGCAGCCTTGACTCTTCTGAGATCTCTGCAAAGTGCCGGAAGCTCTAGGATCGTGGCTTTTGTGTGGATCCACGGGACTGTCTTCCGGTTGCTAATCTGCCCAGTGATTGACTCGATCCTTTAGATGCCATTTTACACTTCAATTTAAACGTACTGAGATTAAATTACAGTTTAACACTAGCACTGCCACAGGGAGGGCATGAATTTATTAAACTTCCCGGGTGTGGTCCTGTAGGCCTGTGATACTGTTATGCCCAGATTGTGGGGACCCCCAAAAGACCACCACAGAGACAATATCCGGTATGTAAAAGCAAAGACCCTTTATTTTCTTTTTTCTTTTTGGAGCTGAGGACCAAACCCAGGGCCTTGTGCTTGCTAGGCAAGCGCTCTACCACTGAGCTAAATACTGAACCCCTATTTTTAAGACTTTTTAATTTTAAGCTCCGTGGCTTGATGTCTCTGTCTGTCAGAGTTGGAGGTGAGAGCCAGGCAGGGTGGGGCTTTTATCACAGCAGAGGTTGGGATGAGGGGACTTGCAGGGTTTAGGACCCTGATTGGCTGACATTTGTCTAGGTGTATAGGGATGTCTGGAATGTCAGATATTTCCTCCTAGATGCAGCCCCACTGGTTATGGTCAGCTTATGGCTTTTCCAGGTACAGGTGTTGCCAGGAGCTTTGTCTGGGCCTCTAAGCTGTCATGGCAGCTGTATGGTCAAATGTTTTAGGGCCTACCACAATATCAGCCTGTGGGATAGGAGGAGGCAGGAGAATGGTAAAGTACAGGCTTGCCTGGCCTCCTGAGTGAGTGTAAGGCCAGATGAGGAAATTTAGTGAGATCATGTCTCAAACTTAAAAAATGAATGAAGAAAGAATTGTATCAGTCTCGGCTGGGGATGCAGTTCAGAGACCGAGTGCTTGCATTAGCCTTGCAGTAGGCTGAGGGTCTGTTCCTAATACTGTAGAAAACCGGGTGCGTTGAAACACAATGTAATCCCAGGTAGGAGGTTCAGAAGTTTAAGGCAGCTTGGGGCCAGCCTGTGCTACAAAAGACCATTTCTAGATAAACAAATATGTAAGATCTTGGGACAATCAAAGATGTGTCTCAGTGGCAAAGCATTTCGCCTAGTGTATTGAGGCCCTACCTAGTTCAATCTCTAAAGGATAATAGGGTAGATCTGGGACAAGTTAGGGCAGGAATAGAAGGAATATGATCAAAATATGTTGTGTGCATGTGTGCAATTTGTAAAACATTAATGAAAATATGTTTAAATGATGAATTACTTAGGGGTGGTGGCAGACACCTTTAATAGCAGCACTCAGGAAGCAGAGACAAGTGCATCTATGCAAAACCCAGACCGGTCCAGAGGATTGAGGGCTACATAAAAGCACTCTGTCTGCAGGGCTGTGGTGGCTGATGCCTAAAATCTCAGCACCTTGGAGGCAAAGGCAGGAGGATCTCTCAAAGCCATTATGATCTACAGAGGGAGTTCCAGAATAGCCAGAACTATTACACAGAGAAACTCTGTAAACAAAACAAAACAAAACAAAAACAAGAAGAGAGACAGTGACCCTGTTTCAAAAATCAATAAAATAAAATAAATGAGTAGGCATGCCTAGTTCTCTGGTCATGGACTAGGTCTGCATGCTCCTGCCATGATGATAATGGACTAAACCTCTCACATTGTGAGCAAGCTCCCAATTCAATGCTTTTTTATGATGTCTTTTGTCAGCAGTAGAACACTAAGTGTGTTGCCTTTTGTTTTTCTCCTGTGGCTTTGTCCTACTGCAAATATGTCTTAAGATGTTTTATTTTAGCCAGGCAGTGGTGGCACACGCCTTTAATCCCAGCACTGGGGAGGCAGAGCCAGGCGGATCTCTGTGATTTCAAGGCCAGCCTGGGCTACCAAGTGAGTTCCAGGAAAGGCACAAAGCCACACAGAGAAACCCTGTCTCAAAAAAAAAAAAAAGGTTTATTTTGGAAAACATATTCTTTTAAAAATACCATTCTAAGCCAGGCGTTGGTAGCACACGCATCTGTGAATTCCAGGCCTGCTTGGACTACAGAGAGAGATCCAGGACAGGCACCAAAAACTATGTGGAAAAATCCTCTCTCAGAAAAAAAAAAAAATTCATTCTATTTTCTTTCTTATTTTGTATGAATGATGGGGTAAGGGAAGGTGTGCCAAATGTGCATTCAGACACATGGCAACTTTCAGGATCCAGTTCTCTCCTTCCACCATATGGTTTACAGGTATCCAACTCAGGTATTGGTTGAAGCATGCTCCTTTACAAACTGTTCCAGACAAGGGCCAGAAAAAAATTTCTTTCTCTCTCTCTCTCTCTCTCTCTCTCTCTCTCTCTCTCTCTCTCTCTCTTTAAAAGTACTTTTCTTTCTGTCATGCATATGATATTTTTTTCCAAATATCTACCAGTAGAACTGGAGTTGCAGGTGGTTGTAAGACATCATGTGTGTGCTGAGACATAAACCAGGGTCCTCTGGAAGAACAGCCCGTGATCTTAACCTCTTGACCATTTCTCCATCCCCAGACATAAATATTTCTAAGAATGCATTTAGAAAACCAGAGATCTGCTCCTTTGAGGATGTTGAAATCATGGAGAAAGTTGTCCCCAGAGGGTGTGGAGGCTCAGCATCCCTGTAGTTTGTCCTATCCATCTCTTCATTGCATCCTCTGTAATATCCTTTTGTTTTGTTTTTCAAGAAAGGGTTTCTCTGTGTGACAGCCTTGGCTGTCCTGGACCTTACTCTGTAGATCAGGCTGGCCTTGAACTCAAAGAAATTCACCTGCCTCTGTCTCCAGAGTGCCGGGGTAAAGCCTGCCCCACCACTGCTCTGCTGTGATATCTTTTTAATAAGCCAGTCTGTGTGTTTCCCTGATGTCCGTGAGTCACTGTACAAGTCAACAGATCCCAAGGAGGAAATGTTATATTTTCTAGATTAAATAGGTATAATTTTAGATAAGTGATCTTCAAACACTTCAAAGACCTACAGAATATGGCATCTAAGATGCTTTGTTAACTTAAAATTTTTCGTGGCAATGAGAGACTCTGCTCCTGATTGTATCAATTTTTGTCAGAGATGATGGGCATTGAAGAAACTTCTTATGGATTTGCATTCACTGTGGCCAGGTTAGACACTGGGCCAAGAAACTGCTCTTGCCTTTGACTGCTGTGCAGACTTGACATGCAGGACACACAGGAAAAAGACTGTTGAACTTCCCACAAATGGTAGACATTCTTAAAATACCTGCTTCACAGAAGGCTCTGCCAGACCTTCTGCAGGACACAGGGGAAAGTGACTGAACTTTGCCAAAACAAGGCAGGACAGTCCAAATTTCCTGATTCATAGAAAAGTCTGCCAGATACTCTAGGCCTGTAGGCTGAAGATAGATGGCCCAACATTGCAGAGAAACTTTGGGTGACTGTCCAGGCAGACAAATGTCTCTGTTCTTAGATAATATTATATTCTTCTGGGTCTTTCTTGGTATATCTGTGGGGTCCTGTAAAAGCAGTAAAACAATGATTAAGTCTCATGAAGACTAGGTGTAAAGTTCTTAGCCAGTCTCAGAGTAATGGGTAAGGCTTATCTGAAGTTCTGGCTAGAGATGTAAGATGGTGAACCATCTCATCTAGTCATCTTGGAATAGTCTTTAGCAGTTTGGTAGGCCTAAGCTGATCTTTGAGTGGTGTTTATTGACTCAATAGCATCATTATGAACCAGGTAGTATCATTGTTATGGGGCCCTATCTTTCTTCTGGAGACTTCCAGAAGATTGCCATCAGGAAAATTTATTGTTCACTGTGGAAAACTTAAACATGATTAATATCAAAATGGAAAGTTTAAATTTTAGGGTAGCACTATTCCTAAAGAAAGGTTCCAAGGAGTCAAGAAGAAGTATGGGGAGAGATAGAATTTTGAAAAAAGAATTCCTAGATTTTTGGTTTTCTTCTGTTTCACACCAGGTGGCTCTTCTGATATGAGACAGAAACTCTTAATTTTTTCTTTTAACAACATGCTTAGATTTAGAGAAGAAAACTACACTCCAACTCTAAGCTAGCTTTAATTATATTGACTCAGGACTACAACATTTCTAGAAGTAAAGAGACAAGGATGTTTAGGTAGTGAGATTTTTACCTTGTATAGAATATTGATATCATTAGGTCAGGTTTTTTTTTTTTAATTTTTATTTTGCAATACAATTCAGTTCTACATATCAGCCACGGATTCCCTTGTTCTCCCCCCTCCCACCCCCCTCACCTTCCCCCCAGCCCGCCCCCCATTCCCATCTCCTCCAGGGCAAAGCCTTCCCTGCAGACTGAGATCAACCTGGTAGACTCAGTCCAGGTAGGTGCAGTCCCCTCATCTCAGGCAGAGCCAAGTGACCCTGCATAGGCCCCAGGTTTCAAACAGCCAACTCATGCAATGAGCACAGGACCCGGTCCCACTGCCTGGATGCCTCCCAAACAGATCAGGCCAATCAACTGTCTCACCCACTCAGAGGGCCTGATCCAGTTGGTGTAGGTCAGATTTTTTGCTTGTAAATTTTTCCTAGAAGTTTTCCCTTCTTTAGATGTCTAGACACCCAAGGTCTTTTGACTTCTGGAGGATGGGTATTTCTATTATCCTGCAGAGACAAACAGAACTCTGCCCTGGCCCTTGTTTGGAGTTTTCCTTACAACTTGTAGAACTTTCTGGAACTTTCTCCTGTTTGAATAGAATTTTTACCAATTTTGTTGGTATCCAAAGCTTTTCTTCTCCTGTGGAAACAAAAACAAAACCCCTTCCCCAGCGTAGCACATATCCTGGTTTCCATTCTGAGGTCAGCACATCTTTAAAGTACACAGGCTGATTTAACGTAGTAATGTTTTCTACTCTTCGGTGTCTCTCCACAGCTGTCGTTGCTTTCTCATTATCATTAAGAAAATTCAACGTTAATAAGACATTTTGCAATCTATCTTTGGGATTTTTAGCTCCCCCATTCTGTTTATTAAGCATTTCTTTTAAAGTGCAATTTGATCTTTCTACAACTGCTTGTCCTGTAGGATTGTGTGGTATACCTGAAATATGCTTATATTATAATAATCAAAAAACTTTTTATTTTACAGGAGACATATGCTGGACTATTGTCAGTCTTAATTCGTACAGGTATACCTATTATGACCATGACTCCTAATAGGTGTGTAATTACAAAACCAGCCTTTTCAGAACTGAAAGCAGTTGCCCATTGAAATCCTGAAAATGTATCTTGTGTATGTATACATATTTTAATTTTCTAAATTCTGCAAAATGAAACACATCCATTTGCCAAATTTCATTTCTTTATATACCTTTAGGATTATTTCCTGCACTTAACAAAGTTTGGTTATAGATAGAACAAGTAGGACGTTTACAATTTCCTTGGCTTGTTGCCAAGTGATAGAAAAATCCTTTTTAAGCCTTTGTTACTGACATGGTGTTTTTGTGTGAATTTCTGAGGTCTCCAGCATATTTCCTATTAATAATCAGTCAATTTCATAATTACCTTGTGCTATAGGACCTGGCAGACCCATACAGAATCTGATATGTGTTATATATGTATAGGATGTTTCCTATTCATGACTATTTCCTGCAACTGTATAAATAACAAAGTTAATTCTGTTTTATCAGGGATACATTTAGCAGTTTTGATTTTATCAGAAATAAATTTAGCAGTTTGAATATGTAAAACAACCCTTTCTGTGTATTGAGAGTCAGTAACTATATTGAGAGGTTCTGTAAAGTCCATTAGTACCATAAGACTGGCATACAGTTCTGCTTTTTATACAGAATCATAACAGCTCTGAACCCCTTTTCTTAAATCTCCTAATTTATGTCCCTCCTTTCCTGCTTTATTAGCATCCATATAGAATGTTGAGACTCCAGAAATTGGTTTCTCTATACAATGTGCTGAAGTACCCAACTGTTCCCCCCCCCCCCCCGGAGACAGGGTTTCTCTGTGTAGTTTTGGTGCCTGTCCTGGTTCTCGCTCTGCAGACCAGGCTGGCCTCGAACTCACAGAGATCTGCTTGGCTCTGCCTCCCAAGTGCTGGGATTAAAGGCCTGTGCCACCACTTTATGGTTCTTTTTATGAATTTAATTCTCTTGCTTTGGGGATAACTGTTGTTAATCTGCCCCCTGAAATTACTGCAAGCTCATTGGCAGTATTCGTTATCTTTCTATAAAGAGAAAATTTCCCCATTAGTTAAAGGTATTAAAATTTCTGCTGGGTCCATTTCTGTCAATTGAGAAGTCTTAATTTTCCTTTTAAAGTAAAATCAGAAATCTTTTCCATATATGTCTTTCTTGGTCTGTTTATGTGGTAGAAATATCCACTTCAATATAATATCTTCCCTCTGCATCAAAATTTCTGTAGGGTATTGCCTAGAGGGTAATATTGAAAGGACCAAGCAGATGCTATAACAGGCTGCTCAGCCTTCTCTCAGAGATCAGACCTCAATTTCAATTTCCTGAGACTGAGCAAGTCTCTGGGAGGGCTGTGAACAAAAGACATAGTCTTTGCAGTAGCTCCCTTTCTGCACCTACTCTCACTGCTCAAAGTTCAGCCAGATGTTACTGTCTGGGACCCCTCACCAATTTAGAGTTATGTGCATGAGTCAAGGACAGAGCCTGGACCACTGAGCCAGCCCCCACAGTCAGTATGTGCTAGGCCAGCCAGCCCCCATGGCTGCTCAAGGACAAAGCCTGGGACTTGTGCTGGACTGCCCCAAAAATGATAATTGTAACCCCCAACCAGTAAATTCAAAGGTTACATACCCTCACCCAATTAAAAGAGAACAGAGATAAAAGTAAACCAATCAGAGCTGCACCTGTGCCAAACCTCCCAAACTGCCCTGAAGGGCTTGTGGTTTTTGCCTTTAAAAAGCTAGCCTCTGTACAACCACTTTGGAAATCAATATGGCGCTTTCTTAGAAAATTGGGAATCCATCTCCCCCAAGATCCAGCTATACCACTCTTGGGCATATACCCAAGGAATGCTCAACCACACCACAAGAGCACTTGTTCAGCTATGTTCATATCAGCGTTGTTTGTAATAGCCAGAACATGGAAACAACCTAGATGCCCTTCAACTGAAGAATGGATAAACAAAATGTGGTACATATACACAATGGAATACTACTCAGCAGAGAAAAACAATGACATCATGAGGTTTGCAGACAAATGGATGGATCTAGAAAAAATCATCCTGAGTGAGGTATCCCAGACTCAGAAAGACAAACATGGTATGTACTCACTGATAACAGGATACTAGATGTGGAACAAGGATGACTGGACTGCTACTCACATCACCAGGCAGGCTACCTGGAAAACAGGACCCCAAGAAAGACACAGGGATCGCCCAATGACAGAGAAATGGAATGAGATCTACATGAACAGCCTGGACATGAGTAGGGGTAGTGAAGGGCGAGGGTCGAGGGAAAGAGAGCTTGGGTGAGCAGGAGATCCCAGCTGGATCAACAACAGAGAGGGAGAACAAGGAATAGGAGACCATGGTAAATGAAGACCACATGAGAATAGGAAGAAACAAAGTGCTAGAGAGGCCCACAGAAATCCACAAAGATACCCCCACAACAGACTGCTGGCAATGGTCGAGAGACAGTCCGAACTGACCTACTCTGGTGATGGGATGGCCAAACACCCTAATTGTCGTGCTAGAAACCTCATCCAACTACTGAGGGATCTGGATGCAGAGATCCATGACTAGGCCCCAGGTGGATCTCTGGGAGTCCAATTAGCGAGAATGAGGAGGGTTTATATGAGAGAGAATTGTTGAGACCAAGGTCGGATAAAGCACAGAGACAGATAGCCAAACAAACGGAAACACATGAAATATGAACCAATGGCTGAGGGGTCACCAACTGGATCAGGCCCTCTGAGTGGGTGAGACAGTTGATTGGCCTGATCTGTTTGGGAGGCATCCAGGCAGTGGGACCGGGTCCTGTGCTCATTGCATGAGTCGGCTGTTTGAAACCTGGGGCCTATGCAGGGTCCCTTGGCTCGGCCTGGGAGGAGGGGACTGGACCTACCTGGACTGAGTCCACCAGGTTGATCTCAGTCTGTGGGGAAGGCTTTGCCCTGGAGGAGATTGGAATGGGGGGCGGGCTGGGGGGAAGGTGAGGGGGGTGGGAGGGGGGAGAACAAGGGAATCTGTGGCTGATATGTAGAACTGAATTGTATTGCAAAATAAAAATTTAAAAAAAAAAAAGCTAGCCTCACAAAGAAAGAGCAACTCCTCCCTGCCTCTCTGTATTGGGTGTAGGAATGAGTTCCCTGTCTAGGCTTGTATCTATAGAATAAACCTTGCTATTGCATTCTGGACATCCACGGTCTTCAGTGGTCTCTTTGGGGTCCTGATCTGGGTATAACATTTGGTTCCCTGACCAGGAACCCCAGAGACCCCACTGGGACCCTCAAGGGTCCAGAGGTTCATTGTCATCTATCGGTAAGAGCGCTCTCTCTCTTTCTCTCTTGTCTGTGTCTCCATCTTGTTCTTTTTGTTTTGTACCGGTCGGCCGATTTGTACTTTGCAGGCTTTCACTGGGACAGACGTGTCTAGGCAGTGAACCTGGAGGGAATGAGAGACATCTTGTGTCCCCTGGTTCCTGAGCCATTTGTGGCCACCTCAGAAGTGTCCATTTGGTTTCAGGAGTCTCCTCCAGGGAGTGCTCAGGAGAAGCTTCTCCTGAGCATTTAACTACCGTTAGGAGCATCTTTGGGTATCTTCCCCCATGGTGGGAGGAAGTGCCACTTTGTATTTTGTCCCGAGAAATTGTCAGAGTCATTTTGTGTTTTTTGGTTTTATTATGGTCATTGTTACTTTACTCTCTCCTTTTCCAAGAAAGAAGGTGCATGTGTGACTGACGGGGATGTGGAAGCCCCCTGATGTCCGTTTAATCAAGGACAGAGATCCTTGAGTCTGGGTTGTTTTTGGTGTGATTGAGCCTGGAGGATCACTCACCACAGAGCACATCAGGCTGTCATTGTTCTTGGAGCTTTGTTGGTTGTCTCGTTGGGGCAAAGTCTTTTCGTGTGCCCTTGGTCTTGCCTGTGGTGTGTTAACTGTTCTCATTGTTGATTTGACTGTGACGGACGTTATGGGACAGTCTCTTTCTTCTGCCTAGCCCACTGGAAAGATGTGTGAGCCACAATAGAGGATTTGCTAGCTGTGAATGAGGCCATCGTCTCAGTGCTGATGTGCTGGTACTTGGATTGTCTGTGTAAATGTTATTTGTTTCTGTCTACTAACCTCCCTTATTTTCCTGAAAGAAAAAAAGAGAGAGACATAGCAAGGGCCACCTCTGTCCCTCCGTAGCTCTCTTGCTATCAGGACTGCAGCCAGCTGGTTGCTCACACAGAGGGTGGGGGTGCACGTTCTCAGTACAGGCAGGCAAAGAGGGGATCTCTGGACAGGGCAATGGGGACTGCCTGCAATTGACAAAAACTGTGTGAACACTGAACAGAGAATCTGACTTTAGTCAGAGGAGTTAACAAAAACTTTTTTTTTCAGGAACACTGGCAGCCAAGGACACACTCTATGCCCACTGCTTCCCCTACCTTCCTTGCTAAGCCAAGTTCTTCACAGTGATAACTTCAAGGTCTCTTCTGCCAGCCAGCAATTTCTCTTGTTAACCCTTCTCTGTCCTGATATTGCTTGAAAAAGAAATGTTAAATTACCAGTTCAAGATACTGGGAAAATTATGCTTTTGTTTCTACAGAAAAAATAAAAATTTACATGGGTTTTGGTCATTTGAGTTCAATGGGTTACAAATACTTACCATCATTTAAGAGACTTGGTTTCAAATTATTGTTGGATAAGATAAAAGTTTAAATAAATGATTTGTTGGTTTGAGGAAGCAGTTTAAGATGTAAAAATTTAAAGGTTTAAGCGTGTCATGAGGGTTTGAGTATGTGATATTTTCGGTCTAAATAAATAGTTTCAGATAAAAAATATGGAACTTTAAAGTCTAACTTTAAAGTTAATTTAAGGTTTATATAGGGTATAAGATATAAAGGTTTTAGGTATGGGAATATAAAAGAATGTTTTGGGAAAAAGAAAAGTATGTAAAATGCAAATTATTGGAATATGTAAAAGCAAGTTATAAAGGTCTGAGGATAAAAGGGCTTAAATAATGATTAAAAAATAACTTGAGGTATATAAAAGAATGAAACATGTTTCAGACTTCTTTCTCTTGCTATTCTGCTGTTACATTGAGACTCCAAAGGGTCATAGTTTTAAAAATGTCTGTCTACTCTTCAGGTATGAATGAAAATGTGGCCACACGTATGTCTGGTTTTGAATGTCTAAGTTTGCATGTCCTTTGTGTTAAGGAACACAAGTTAATACTAGTCATCTGGCTATCTAGATACTAGTTTAAAGCATAAACTGTCCTATTTAAATAGGAAGAAAAAATCCTGAGAGGTGCATTTGGCTAATATTTCTACAGGATAACAAATTGGCCTGGTTATTGTTACCAAACTTAGAGATATTTTCAAGATTAGGCCTAGATTTGTTTGGCTCAGATATATTTAATAGATAATTGTCCTCAAACCTGTCAAAGATCTGATGAACATGGCATTTAAATTATTTGATTAAAAACTTACTATAGCAAACAGAGACTCCCAGCTCCCCAGCTCCTAGCAATGACTCCCAAGGTCTCCAAAGAAGATATGGAACAACGCCAAGAAGATGCCACCTGAATTGCGGACAATACCGACCACTGGGCAAGACACTCTGACTCAACACCTGCTGCCAGGGATCTGGCCCAGAATGGACAAATGACACTGACAAGGTAAGGTCAGTCTTTACCAAGTTGCTCCTCCACAGGGAGAATTTCACATTATGGGCCCAGCAGCCAAGACTGATGCTGTCCTGACACCTGTCCTGCCAACACTATGATGACTACAGGAGCCTGGGATGATGGCGGTCTGGGTAATGGATAGTCTCTGTTGTTTTTAAATAGATTTAAAAGTCTGCACTCAGGTAAAATTTATCCTTCTCAGATCTTTGATGACATTGATGACTGGACTAGCTATGGCTTTGTCAGCTTAGTACCAGAGTATTCCACAAGGTTGCAGCCAACTTATTAATTGATTGATCAATGAATTAATTAATTAAAGCTAATAAGTCTCTTTAAAAAGATAAACAGGTTCTGAATATAGACTTACAGATGCTTTTCATTGGGCCAAAGACATTTCAGTCCAATCTATACCTGGCTCTCTAGATAGAAAAGACAGTATGATTTCAGGGCAAATGGATAATACTACAATTACTGAGACTATGGGTCTAAAAGTTCCAAATAAGTTCAAAAGTTTTAACTCCTGTTCCTAGTTTATATCTATCTCAACAGGTTTCCACGTGGCTGACAGATACATCCAAGCATCATTTGCTGGTGACAACCTACTGCAAATGATTGTGAGCCCTGAACTCGCTGAAAGCTGATATGGAGCAATTCAGCTGATATACATACCATCTCTTCACCTGGTCAATAAAACATTCCCTCTTGTCTTTGACTAACATTCTGGCTTTCCAGGGCCCTGACAGCAACATCCCAATGTCAGCAGGAAGTAATTGCAGAAGAGAAAACATCGTTCTTGTTTTCCCCCTGGAATGTTAAATCAAAAGGGAATTTCTTGTCATAGGGAACCTGAGATAAAGTAATGATTGGTCCAATTCTCATTTCCAAGTTCCTTCAGGATAAGGAACTCTGTCAGCCATCACAGGGCTTTTGGCCCTTGTGCTTCTGCTAGTTACTGTTGGCTCTTATATCACTGATGTCATATTCCTGTCTGGGTATCACTTAACTGGGGATGCTAGAATTCCAATATCCACCCCTGTACCCATGACACACTTGCAGATTGCAAAAACTGAATTAAGGGAAGCTCACTTTGCTGTTGATAATGGGAAAACTCTTATGTTATGGTTCATTTAGTCTCCAATACTACCCTGGTGATAAAGCCTTTTACCAAAAAGAAACATCTCCAATACTGGAAATGATATACAACTCAAGCGGGGAATGAAAGGACCAAGCAGATGCTATAACAGGTTGCTCAGCCTTCTCTCAGAGATCAGACCTCAATTTCAGTTCCCTGAGACTGAGCAAGTCTCTGGGAGGGCCGTGAACAAAAGACATAGTCCTTGCAGTAGCTCCCTTTCTGCACATACTCTGACTGCTCAAAGTTCAGCCAGATGTTACTGTCTGGGACCCCTCACCAACTTAGAGTTATACGCATGAGTCAAGGACAGAGCCTGGACCACTGGGCCAGCCCCCACAGTCAGTACGAGCTAGGCCAGCCAGCCCCCATGGTCAATACATGCTAGGCCAGCCAGCCTCCATGGCAGCTCAAGGACAAAGCCTGGGACTTGTACTGGACTGCCCCCAAAATGATAATTGTAACCCCCAACCAGTAAATTCAAAGGTTACATACCCTCACCCAATTAAAAGAGAACAGAGATAAAAGTAAACCAATCAGAGTTGCACCTGGGCCAAACCTCCCAAACTGCCCTGAAGGGCTTGCAGTTTTTGCCTTTTAAAAGCTTGCCTCACAAAGAAAGAGCAACTCCTCCCTGCCTCACTGTATTGGGTGTAGGAATGAGTTCCCTGTCTAGGCTTGTATCTATAGAATAAACCATGCTGTTGCATTCTTGACATCCATGGTCTTCAGTGGTCTCTTTGGGGTTGTGATCTGGGCATAAGAATATAACCAGAATGCAGTTAAGCTCTAGATCCACACAGTCCACATGTACATTCTGTAATTTCTTTTCCACCGAAACCAATTCCCTCTAACCTTCAGCTGATAATTCTCTTAGACTATTTAAGTCCCTGTCCCCATCTAGGGTACTGAAGAAATTACTCAGTTCATCAGGACTTAGCCCAATAGTGGGTCATATACAGAAAATGTCTCCTAGCAATCTTTGAAAGTCATTAAGAATCCACAAGTGATCTCTCCTGATTTATACCTCTTGGGTCTAATTTTTTTTGGGGGGGGGGGGTAGGAAAGCATCTTACATCTTGTAATCCATCATCCAGGAAAGTCAAGGCAGAAACTCAAGACAGGAACTGAATCAGATCCATGGAGGAAGTCTGCTTACTGGCTTGTTCCTGGGGCTGGCTTAGTCTGCTTTCTTATATACCCCAAAACAACCTGCCCGGGGTGGCACCACCCACCATGGGCTGGGTATTCCTACATCCATCACTCATTAAGAAAATGCACCATGGCCGGGCGTTGGTGGCGCACGCCTTTAATCTCAGCACTCGGGAGGCAGAGCCAGGCGGATCTCTGTGAGTTCGAGGCCAGCCTGGGCTACCAAGTGAGTTCCAGGAAAAGGCGCAAAGCTATACAGAGAAACCCTGTCTCGAAAAAACCAAAAAAAAAAAAAAAAAAAAAAAAAAAAAAAAAAAAAAAAAAAGAAAATGCACCACAGGCCAGTTTGGTAGAGGCATTTTCTTTCCTTTTTTCTTTTTTCTTTTTTTTTAATGCTGAATGCTGTTTATTGAAGAAGGGAGGAGGTCTTAAATACAGGCTTACAGCACAATGGGAGAACCCCGAAAGGCAGAAGTTGCTACAGATGTTTTACAATCTTGCATCTAAGCTGTTAATGCCCATTATGCAGGATACACAGACAAGGAACTTCCCTTAAGCATTCAGGAGGGTGGAACCCAGCAGGGAATTAGCATAGGGAGGATATCATGGTCAAGGTCAGCAAGCAAGGCAACAGTTACCTAAAATGGGGGCCAGGGCCCTACAGGTCCCCCTTTAACTAAAAAATGAGCTTCTGACTTAGGTTGTGTGGGACGTCAGCAGGTCACCTTACCCATCATGGAGATGCCTGCCCAGGCCACACATGCCCTCTGTCTTACATTCATGAGCGCCCCCCAGATAGCACCCGTCTCTGAATACTCATTATCATACAGGCTCAATCTTGTGTGAGCTGCAGAGTTAACTGCTGCCAAAGATCTCAAAGTGGCACTGGGCTTGCAATCTGTGTGTTCGACACAGAAAAGACCAACAGAGGTCCTATCCCACCCATAGCCAATAGGCAAAAGGCAACTGAGCCATTCCCTTCCTTAATGAGCCTTACTGCAAATTGGAGTCTTTGTAAGATGGTATCTGAAAAGCAAGTGGAACTTGAGTTTATAAATTTATAATTTTCAAAGCCAATCGAAATGTGTATAACTATTGAATTAAATTTATCATGCCCAATAGAATGAAAGATTAACTAACTGTGGTAGCTACTTTTGTTGCCAGGGTCTCCACTGTGCTAGCTGTAGTAAGCAATTATGAAACGGTAATCCCAGAAACAGTAGCAGCGGTGGGCACCATTGCTATAACAGCAACAGCGGCAGCAGCAATGTCAAATTCTCTTCTGGGGTATGTGGACATCCACTGGCATGGATACAACTCCAGGAGCATGAACCGCCAAGGCCCATTTTTCTGGATCCCAGCACGACTTAGGCTGGCAGCTCTTCTGGAGAATCCAAAAGCATGGCTACAGTTCCTAGGCTTACGTTAATGCTTGCCAAAGCTGGCCATATTGGGCTCTCAAATCCCATTGGCATCAGAAGGGGAGAGTTTTTTCATTAAGGCCCAATAGGTCTCTGTCATTTGGGTTTCAGTAGCAGCCACAGGGCGCACACAGCACTCAGGAATCCAAAGAGGAACCTCATTGTCCTGAGGAAAGACATAAACAGAACCCTGGACCCACACCAACAACAGATCGGGTCTCCTCCAAGTGCTAGTAGAAAGATCCTTCCATCCCTCCAGAGGGTGATTTGCAACAGGAGCCCTCCAGTGCTTATCTGCAGTGGATACTCCAGCAGAATCCACCGATAAAAAATTTAAAATATATAAAACAAGGGAATGAATAGAATGTGGAGAGGAATGATGAGTCCCCACTTCCCCCTTTTTTCACTCCAGCAAAATATGTTTGTTTGGCTCTTTTTTAAACAGTTCAAATTTTCTTGTATTTTTTATTTTTTTCATTTTTCACTTTTTCAAATTAATCAATTTATCCACCTTTCTATTACCAGCTTGATACAGTATGTTTTCCCATCTTAATTGTGAAATGTTTCATTGAGACTTGCTCAGTAATTGAGTAAAACCAAAACTTATTATAGGCCACAGTCGTCCTAGGGTCCCCCATGATATATATATATATATATATATATATATATATATATATATATATATATATACATATACACACACACACATATATATAGTCTCCATGGTTCTGTGGGTTGAAGTCTGACTGTCCTTTATTTTATATGTAGAATCCACTTATGAGTGAGTACATACCATGTTTGTCCTTCTTGGTTTGGGTTACCTCACTCAGAATATTTCTAGTTCCATGCATTTGCCTGCAAATTTCATGCTGTTATTGTGTTTCTCTGCCAAGTAGTACTCCATTGTGTATATGTACCACATTTTCTTCATCCATTCTTCAGTTGATGGGCATCTAGGTTGTTTCCAGGTTCTGGCTATTACAAATAGTGCTGCTATGAACATAGTTGAGCATGTATCTTTGTGATATGAATCAGCATTCCTTGGGTATATGCCCAAGAGTGGTATGGCTGGGTCTACAGGTAGTTCAATTCCTAATTTTCTGAGAAAATGCCATACTGATTTCCACAGTGGTTGTATAAGCTTGCATTCCCACCAACAGTGGAGGAGTGTTCCCTTTGCTCCACATTCTCTCCAACACTGACTGTCATTAGTGTTTTTGATCATAGCCATGGTATCTTAGAGTTGTTTTGATTTGCATTTCTCTGATGATTAAGGATGTTGAGCATTTCTTTAAATGTATTTCAGCCATTTGTGATTCTTGTTTTGTGAATTCTCTGTTTAGCTCTTTAGCCCTTTTTTAATTGGATTGTTTAGTATTTTGATGTTTAGTTTCTTGAGTTCTTTATGTATTGTGGAGATCAATTCTCTGTCAGATGTGGGGTTTGTGGGTCTAATTTTTTGTAGAAGTATTTTATACCCTAAGTAATTAATAGAATCTCTTCTGTATTTTTTCAGGAGCAATTTGTAATCCCCAGCTAGGCAATACTCTAATTCTTTTACATTATTTCTAAAGTGTCTACCTTTAAATCAGCTACCATGACACTGTCCATATAATGGTAAATTACAGATTTTCCAAACTATACAAGAATTATACACGAAATAAGGATAAATCTTCTTTAAAAAAAGAAAGAGTGATTTATTTCAGGACCCTTTAACAGGCTCAGCTTGTAAAGGAGCATGCTGCAAACCATGACCTGAGATGGATCCCTGGACACACCCACATGTGGAAGGAGAGAACGGGCTCCCCAATGTGGTCTTCAGACCACATGCCCTTCGGCACACCTGTCCCTGCCCTCATTATGTACACAAAATAAAGAAATAAAATGGCAGCCGGGCAGTGGTGGTGCACAGGCAGAGCCAGGCAGATCTCTGTGAGTTCAAGGCCAGCCTGGTCAGCAGAGTGAGATCCCGACAGGCACCAAAACCTCCCCAGAAAAACCCTGTCTTGAAAAAAACAAAAAACAAAAAACACAAGAAAAACCCAAAGAAATAAAATAGAATGAAAAATTTTTAAAAAAGTATTTTTCCACCATAAAACCTTTTTTTTTTTTTTTTGTTTTTGGTTTTTCAAGACAGGGTTTCTCTGTGTAGCTTTGCACCTTTCCTGGAACTCACTTGGTAGCCCAGGCTGGCCTCGAACTCACAGAGATCTACCTGGCTCTGCCTCCCGAGTGCTGAGATTAAAGGCGTGCACCACCACCGCCCGGCTCCATAAAACATTTTAAGACATATTTACAGTAAACAAAGGCACATGAGAAAATCAAAACAAAACAAAAGGCAAGTGACTTAGTGTTTTACTGCTGTCAAAAGACACCATAAGAAAGCATTGAATTGGCCGGGCAGTGGTGGCGCACGCCTTTAATCCCAGCACTCGGGAGGCAGAGCCAGGCGGATCTCTGTGAGTTCGAGGCCAGCCTGGACTACCAAGTGAGTCCCAGGAAAGGTGCAAAGCTACACAGAGAAACCCTGTCTCAAAAAAACCAAAAAAAAAAAAAAAAAAAAAAAGCATTGAATTGGGAGCTTGCTCTCAATGTCAGAGGTTTAGTCCATTATCATCAGGGCAGGAGCATACAGACCTAGTCCATGACCAGAGAACTAGGCATGCCTACTCATTTATTTTATTAATTTTTTTATCCTTTATTTAATTTTGAGACAGGGTCTCTCTCTCTCTCTCTCTCTCTCTCTCTCTCTCTCTCTCTCTCTCTTTTGTTTTTAGACAGGGTTTCTCTGTGTAACAGCCCTAGCTGTTCTGGAACTTCCTCTGTAGACCAGGCTAAGCTTGAACTCACAGAGATCCTTCTGCCTCTGCCTCCAAGAAGTTAAGATTAAAGGCATGAGACACCATTGCCCCTCTGAGACAGAGTCTCTTTATGCAGCGCTAGATACCCTGGAACTTGCTGTGTAGAACAGACAGGTATGAACTTTGCAGAGATCCACCCTTCTCTCCCTCCTGAGTGATGCTATTAAAGATGTGTACCACCACACATAAATAATTTATTTATTACTTAAAAAAATTTTAATTAATGTTTTACAAATTGCACACATGCACACAACATATTTTGATCATATTCCTCTATTCCTTGCCCTATCATGTCCCAGGTCTACTCTATTATCCTTTAGAGATTGAACTAAGTAGGGTCTCTCTACACTTGGAAAATGCTTTGCCACTGAGACACATCCTTGATTGTCCCAAGGTCTTACATATTTGTTTATTTAGAAAGGGTCTCTTGTAGCACAGGCTGGCCCCAAGCGACTTAAAATTCTGAACTTCCAACCAGAGATTACAGTGTGTGTCAACACACTGGGTTTTCTACATTGCTAGGAACAGACCCTCAGCCTACTGCAATGCTAAGGCAAGCACTCTGATGTCTGAGCTGAATCTCCAGCAGGGCCTGATAAAACTATTTATTCATTTTTTAAGTTTGAGACATGATATCACCAAATTTTCTAAGCTGGCCTTGACTTGAGGATCCTTCCTGCCTCATCTTCTCACTAGCTGGTATCACAAGCCTACATACAGGACCACGCCCGAGTAGTTTAATAAGGTCATCCCTTCCCTGTGGCAGTTCCAGGGTTAAGTTGTAATTTAATCTCGGGATGTCTGAAATGACATCTATAATGGTGTCTAAAGGCTCCAGGCAATCACTGCGAAAATTAGCAACTGGAAGACAGTCCCTTGGATCCATATAAAAGCCATGATCTTAGAGCTCTGGGCACTTTACACAGAGATCTCAGAAGACTCAAGGCTGCTGCAGGCACGAAGACAGGAACCTGGAGGTAAGTGAACCACGGAGGAAGGTGGGTTAGCAAGGCTGTGTGTTCAGATGCAGGAAAGAGGCTGCTGCAAGATGTAGCTGGGCATGAAGTACCTGCAACTCTGCACTACAGAGATGAGGCAGGAGGATGTCATGCTATACAGAGCAGGAGTTCCCTGCTGCTACTCAGGGCGGCAAGGTGAGGAGTTCACAGCAAACAAACAGAAGGACCCCCAGGTACATTGAACTTCTGCTGTGTCCTTTGATGAACACCTTTCTCCCTTGTGCCTGGATCCTGCTAATCACCATGATGCTTTGCAGATTCCAAGCCTGGATTCCACCTTGCTCCAATCTGCATCTCTTGACCCTCTTCTTGGGTCATATGGTTCCATGCTGGAATTTGTTTGTTTGTTTATGGTTTTACCAGACAGAGTTCTCTGTGTAGCCCTGGCTGTCCTGGAACTCACTCTGTAGACCATGCTGGCCTCAAACTCTCAAGAGATTGTTCTGTCTCTGCCTTCCAAGTACTGGGATTAAAGGCATGTGCCAACACCGCCCTGGTTCCACAGTTATTCCTTTTGTTGTTGTTGTTTTTCTTTCTTTTTTCTGAGACAGGGTTTCTCTGTGTAGCTTTTGAAGCCTTTCCTGGAACTCACTGTAGACCAGGCTGGCCTCGAACTCACAGAGATCCGCCTGCCTCTGCCTTCTGAGTGCTGGGATTAAAGGCATGTGCCACCACCGCCCGGCATTTTGGCAGTTATTCTTAATTAACACAATTGTACCAAGCCGTGGGAATGAAGAACACAAAAATCCGTTGTGGAGGGATATGGTTACGCTTACCTGTAATCTCAGTTCTCAGGAGACAAGAAAGCAGATGGTGCTAAGAGTTCACAGGTCAACCCGAACAACGGAATGAGTTTCAAGTCAGTTTGGGATGCACAGCCTTATCCTGTGTCGAAAACAAAATCCAAACCACTATGGAACACATCTAAATCAATGATGAAAATAGTTCTCTTTTAATGTTCCAACTCCAGACACATTAAAGTAGTAGGTTTTTTTCAACACCATTGCAGGGGTTGGGGGCTGATATTTGTTTTTAACTTTATTTCTGCAGTGCTGAGGACATGACCCAAGTCTCAAAGATGCCAGGCAAGCACTCTACCAACTGAACTACATCTCCAACCTTGAAATCACTTTTTGTCTCTGTCTCTCTGTCTCTGACAGAGACAGGGTCTTCCTATGTAGCCCAAGCTGGCCTAGAACTCACACCTTTCTGTCTCTGCCCCCAGAGTGCTGGTATTACAAGCATATACACCATACTGCCCAGTCTGCTATTAACTGTGTTTTTATTTTTAAATTATCTTTTTAATTATTAAAATAAAGAATTAGACCAGGTACTAGGCACACACAGAAAGGCAGATCTCTGTGAGTTGGAGTCCAGCCAGAGCTCCACAGAGAGACCCTGTCTCAAGAACCATTCTGTGTGCTGCTCAGCAGTTAAGAGCACCCACTGCTCTTCTAGAGAACCCAGATTTCATTTCTAGTGCCCACAGAGACTCACAATTGCCCACAGCTCCAAGACCTCCAAGTCCTGTGCTCTAGGCACAAATGTGGTCCAGAGACAAACAATCACATAAAACATCCAAACACAAAGTTTAAAGTTTTAATTTTTTTCTATTTTCTTTTGGCCAGGCGTAGTGGAGTCAGATGTGTGCAGATCTCTGAATTCAAGGCCAGCCTGGTCTCTGTGGTCATCTTTCACAGTATCCAGTCACTACCCATAGTTTTTTGTTTCTTGATTTGTTTTGTTTTTTTTTTGAGACAGGGTTAATTTGTGTAGCTCTGGCTGTCCTGCAACTGGATCTGTAGACCAGGCTGGCCTCAAACTGGGATTAAAGGTGTGCACCACCAAACTCGCTACAAACATTTTTTTCTCTCAACCTTTTATATTGATTTTCTAATGACTATTTTAAGTAATAAATAAACTCACTTAGACCTGACTTATATAATTAAAAATTTATTAGCATATAAATGATACATACTAGTAAGTTTTTAATTTAATACATTTATATAACAATTGTGTTTGGGATTTTTGGGTTGGTTGCTTTTGTTTTGTTTTCCAGTTTGGTTTTTTTGGTTTTTGTTTTTGTTTTTTTTTTGAGAGAGAGATAGCCTCACTATATCCTGACTGATCTGGAACTCACGATGTAGACCAGGCTGGGTCACAGAGATTTGACTGTTTTGTCTTCCTGAGATTAAAGGTGTGCATCATCACACCCAGCAGCAATTCTGTGTGTTTGTAAGATGTAAACTAGGAACTGAACTCTTATCTAAAACAGCAGCCAGAGTTCCTAACCACCTCTTCCTCTCCCCTGATTTTTGGTTGTTTGTTTTTTTTAGACAGGGTCTCACTGCATAGCTCAGGCTGCTCTGGGACTGACAGATCTGCATTCCTCTGCCTCCAGAATCCTGGGACTGAAGGTGTGGTTCATGGCTCACACCTTTAATCCCAGAACTTGGAGGTGGAGGCAGGCAGATCTCTGTGAGTTCCAGCCAGCCTGGTCTAGGGAGCAAGTTCCAGGACAGCCAGAGTTAAACAGAGAGATCCTGACAGAAAAAACAAAAAACAAAAAAAAGAATACTGTTACTTCTGTGTGCACATGGTGGAAATGATCCCACCTGTGTCCATTTGAAGACGAGATCAGGAACCATTGATTCTTTAACGCCAGCATGTGTAGGAACACGGAGTTGGAAGACTAGGGTGAGTGAATTTCTATATATTTGTTTTTGTGTTCTGAAACTGAATTTTGCTCTGTAGCCCAGGCTAGCTTCAAACAACCCTTCTCTTTCAGCATCTCCAGTGTTGGGATTATGGGTTGAGCCACCACACCCATATGTTTTGTTCATTGTTTTTGTTTTTTGAGACAGGGTATCTCTATGTAGATCAGGCTGTCCTCAGAGATCCTCCTGCCTCTGCCTCCAGAGTAGGGACTAAAGGTGTGTGCCACCACTGCCCAGCATGTTCTTTGATTTTGAGAGTCTCTTGTAGCCCTCAATTTTTAGACTTGGTATTTATATATGTAGTCTACAGTGGTTTTAAAACTATGGCAAGCATCAGGCTCCACCTCTTCCTTCGCTGGGATTACAGATGTTCCATCATACACAGCTGGACTAGAGTAATTCATTTTTTTTTGTTTTGTTTTTTTGAGACAGGGTTTCTCTGTGTAGCTTTGTGCCTTTCCTGGAACTTACTCTGTAGACCAGGCTGGCCTCGAACTCACAGAGATCCACCTGCGTCTGACTCCCGAGTGGTGGGATTAAAGGCATGGGCCACCACCGCCCCGCAGAGTTTCTCTCTCTCTCTCTGCTTTTTTTTTTTAATTTATTATGTCTACAGTGTTCTGCCTGCATATATGCCTACAGGCCAGAAGAGGACACCAGATCTCATTACAGATGGCTGTGAGCCACCATGTGGTTGCTGGAAGAACAGCTAGTGTTCTTAACCTGTGAGCCACCTCTCAGGCCCTTTTTTTCAACTGTCTTGGGAATGGGGTTGGTGCCAGGTGTCACACAAGGAGACCAGATGACAGCTTGTCAGAGCTGGTACTCTCCTTCCACTGTGTAGGTCCAGGGGATATAGTCTGGGGTCATTGGGCTTGGGTGGAGACACCAGTACCCCGAGTCATCTTACAGATCCATAGAATGGATTAATTTCTGCTTTACTAAACAGTCTCAGTGTGTTTATAGAGAGGATATATTATAAGGAATTTTGACATTTAGGGAGGCAGCAGAGTTAAACTGATCTGGTTCCTCCTTGCCTCCCAGGCTTTTGGACCAACACCAAGCCCATCCCTGTGACTAAAGGAGTAGGTCTGTTGAGACTGGAGTCATCTTATAGAATTCCAACTTGTCAGAGACCAAGGGAATATTCCCAGCAGACATGGCTACCAACCTGCCACCAGACAGCCTCCCATCAGGGCAGACACCATCACCTACATCCCAGGACAGGATTTCAGAGAAAGAAGACTACAGCCCTGAGGTTTGGCACTTGAAGTTCAGAGCTTTCAGCCCCTCAGAGCAGTCAGACCCCATCCAGGATCTGAAGAGGATCTCTGAGCTATGCTATCAGTGGCTGAGACCAGACCTGAATAGCAAGGAGGAGATCCTGGATCAGCTGGTGTTGGAGCAGTTCATGATCTCCATGCCTCCAGAACTGCAGGCCTTAGTGAAGGAGAGCGGAGTGAAGAGCTGCAAAGAGTTAGAGAAGATGCTGAGGGATGGCAGGAAATCTCAACATTGGGTAAGCAGGGCCTCGGCTGTGGGCTGAGGGAAAGGACAGCCTTGGGGCTGTGGGGACCTTGAGGCAGAACCCACTGAGGGTCCTGCCCTTAGTCAGTGGCTCTTAAGAGGAGAATTTTGCTCTGTGATAAATGACAATGTCTGGGGACCTTTATGGGCTTGTTTTGTCTTTGTGAATGTGGCCCAGAAACTTGACTTAGAAGCCAAGGAATTGTGCAGATTAGAAACACTGTAAGCTAACAGGCTCATCTTGAGTCAGAGTGCAGAAGCCTTGTTATTTTGGTGTTTTATTTTTATTTCCTTTTGTCTGTTTTTTTTTCTTGAATCTGTGTCTGGTGCTCTTGCAGGCCAGAAGAGGGCATCTGATTCCCTAGAGCTGGAGTTACAGACAGTTCTGAGCCACCACCTTGTGGATGCTGGGGATTGAACCTGAGCCCTCTAGAAGAGCAGTCAGTGCTCTTAATGTCTGAACCATCTTTCCAGCCCCACCTCACTCCTTGTTTTTTGTTACAGAGTCTAAAATGGCCCAGACTGGTCCTCAGTTCACTGTGTACCTGAGTATGACCTTGTGGGCCAATCTATGTCCAGGAAGACAGATTTGCAAACAAGTCAAGCTGGGCTGCTGAATCAGCCTAGAATAGTGCTGTGGGAGGTTCATCCAGGGTCTTACCCAAGGTCTCATCCTGTTCCCTTTCCCCCACAGTCCATAATCCACTCCCATGGACAACTATATCTCCTTCGGGATCCAAGTGTTAAGAAGGCTGAAGCCACAGAGGATGAATGGGATGATGTGGAATTGTCCCAGGAGCACCCCTGAAATGAGAGAGAGGAGCCTCTCAACAGAAGCCAGGCCATCCAGTCTGTGGTGGCCCGTCCCTTTAATTCCAGCACCCAGTAGGCAGAGGCAGGTGGTGGATCTCTGTCAGTTCGAGGTCAGCTTTTCTACAGAGTGAGTTCAAGGACAGCCAGGATTCTTCACAGAGAAACCCTTTCTTAAAAAACAAAATAAACAAACAAACAACAACAACAAAAATAACAGAGGCCAGGCCAGAACCTGGCAGAGACTGGAGAGCCATCCAGCAGCCAGGTGAGCCTGTGACACTATTTCTGGGGTGAGTTGTGAGAAGCAACTAGAAGTTGGGAGTTCTGAGAGATCTGGTAAGGGTTTGGGTTGAACATACTAGCAACAGATGGACATCCCATGCTTTGACATTGTCTGTAGAATGAAGACCCACCTACCTGTGTGCTTTAAAGCTTAACAATGAGTATGGAGAAAACCTCTCTGATGACATTTGGAACTGGCATTAATCTATGAGTACAGCAGGATGTCATTAGACATCATTGCATTGACATTTATTTTCTCAGTCCTTTTGGCTTCAGGCTGCATGGGACTGACCTAGGCTCTCTGCATATATGTGACATTAGTGTAGTTTGGTCTTCTTGGTGGACAGCTAGCAGTAGGAGCAGGGGCTGTCTCTGACTCTTTTACCAGTGTTTGGGACCCTGTTCCTCATACTGGGTCCCTTTGTCCAAAAGTAGTACATGGGGTGGTGCCTAGTCTTACTACACTTGATATGCCATGCTTTGTCGTTATGTAATAGGATGTCAGGTTGGCAATGGGGAGTTGTGACAGCTACCTCTAATGTCTTACCTGGGGTCTCATCTTGCTGTGTTTATCACTCTGTATAAATAAAGTGCTGATTGGCCAGTAGCCAGGCTGGAAGTATAGGCAGAAGAAGCTGAGAAGAGAATTCTGGGAACAGGAAGGCTGAGGCAGAGAGACGCTGCCAGATGCCACAAGAGAAGATGTTAAGATACCAGTAAGCCACGAGCCACATGACAACTTATAGATTAATAGAAATGGGTGGATTTAAGATATAAGAACAGTTAGCAAGAAGCCTGCCACAGCCACACAGTTTATAAATAATATAATTCTCTGTTTTGGGTCTGAGCAGCTGCGGGACTGGTGGGTGAGAGAGATTTGTCCTGACCAAGCACCAGGCAAGACCAAGAAAACTCAAGCTACAAATGGCACCCAATGTGTTGTCAAGGGTTTCCACCTAAAACCTGAGAAAAAAGATACTTAAAAGGAGCTAAAAATAGCTTCTCAGGCTGCGGGTTTGAGCTACTACAACGAGTTCCTGGTGTGTGTGTTTGAACGGCAGTATGGCAGGAATGAGATGTCTCCAAGCCGCACATTATGCTGAGTGGTGGATTTTGTCTTGCTAGTAAAAAAAAAAAAGTTTTCCGGGCTACACGCTGCTTGATAGAAGCATAGAACCACTGTTTCTGAGAGATGATGGCTCCCAGAGCTGATGGTAAATGGACCATCACCATGTTGGTAAGCTGAAATGGGCGGAGCCAGCAGCCACATTGCCATTCAGTGTTAGAATGCTGCAGTTAAAAGCAATAGGTTCACAATCAGACAGTGTAGAGAGCTGCGGGAAGCTGCACTCTTAAGATGGAGCTGGCTTCTGCCACCCCCCCCCGCCCTCCCGGTGGCGAGCGCTCTTTGTTTTAAGCAATACTTTATTTGGCTTGGTTTCAGATTTTGGCTTGCTAAGGCATACGTGTACCTATCCAGGAATCCCATGTGGCGCATGGGGGCTGGTGGACTGAGACCTATATAAGGCTGGGGCGGGCTCTCCCCAGGGGTAGAAGAACAAAGAAAAACAGATTAAAAGACCTGAATAAAACAGCTTGGAGAAGAGCTCTGCGTCGTGTCTTTCTTGCTGGTCGAGTTAGGCACGACAGTTGGCGGCCCCCTACGGGGAAAACTCTTTGAAAAGAGGGAGCTCAGAACTTCTCGCTGTCAGGGTAGGTATACCTGGTAAGTCCCCGGGTTAATTGGGGAACCGCGACAAGAGCGGATATTCGCAGAGCTGCCGACAAGAGGCAGACGGGAAACAAACTAGTTTGACTGTTACTTCCCCGCGGACGCAGGGAGCAAAAGTTAAAAAAAAAAAAAGTGATAAAACTGGGGCTGTTTGTCAAAGGCTCCGAGAAACCCCTTAGGTTAAAAAAACAGGGTTGTACAAGGATGGGCACTTCCTCCTCGCACCCAATTTTTTTGGCTCTCAACAAGCTGCTTCTAACAAAAGACTTAAAGATAAAGAAGGGAACTTTACAAAGATTCTTAGAGGAATGCGATGTCGTGGCCCCATGGTTCGCTGTTTCTGGGAGTCTCACCTTGTCCTCCTGGGAAAAATTGGGACGGGATTTGGACTTTGCAGCAGAACAGGGGACCCTGAAACCGGGGGTGAGACCAGTTTGGAAATTAGTACGTGGATGTTTAGAGAATCAACGATGCAGCAATGCTTTGGAAAATGGACAAGCCGCTTTAGAACAATTGCAAGAGGAGAGATCTGAGAAGGCAGAGTCTGTAAAATGCAAGGGCAGTAAAAAGACAATAGGAAAGGAGACACGACTCTATCCCTCCCTATCGGACCTTGAAGACCCCGAGTCTACTGACTCTTCTCTCGGTTCGGAGGAGGTAGAGTCTCTAGTTAGATCATTACAAAAGGTAAGGATTAAAAACAAGGTGAGAAAGAAAAACAAAAGAAAACAGGATTATGGGTCCATAATCCCCCCTGCTCCTCCCCCTTACCCTGAGGCTGCGGCAGCTCCCGGAGCGTTGCCGGTCAGCAGCAGCCTTCACCCACAGCTGTGGAGGGAAGTTAGGAGAGAAATGCAGGTAGCTTGTCCTGTTTTTGTAGATAATCAGAATCAAAGATATCATGAACCTTTGGATTTTAAACTTGTCAAATCTATAGCGGAGTCTGTAAAAAGTTATGGGGTCACGGCTGCATTTACACTTACTCAGATTGGATGAATCTTGCCCGTGCCTGTCTCAGTCCAGGTCAGTATTTGGACTGGAAAGCTTTCTTTATTGAATTTGCTAATGAGCAGGCGGCAGCCAACCACAACACAGGCCTGCAATGGGATACTGATATGTTGCTTGGTCTGGGCAGATATGCCAATCAACAAACTACTTACCCTCCTAATGTATATACTCAAATTAATCAAATAGCCATCAGAGCCTGGAAATCTTTGCCTAACAAAGGTGAAGTGAGTGGCAATTTGACCAAGATACTCCAAGGTCCCATGGAGCCCTTTTCAGATTTTGTGGCTCGCTTGATGGAGGCTTCTGGTAGAATTTTTGGGGACACATGCTGCAATGCCCCTAATAAAGCAGCTAATATATGAGCAGTGTACAAAGGAGTGCAGGGCTGCCATCACCCCATATAAGACCAGGGGGTTGGAAGCCTGGATGAAGGCTTGCAGGGAATTAGGAGGACCTCTGACCAATGCAGGTCTGGCAGCTGCAGTCCTTCAGCTTACCCAGAGAAAAGAAGGCAATACTCAAGATGCTTGTTTTAAGTGTGGGAAAAGAGGACATATAAGACACAACTGCCCACTAGGAGGGGTTAGTAGACAGGAACAAGGAAGTAGCCAGCGCCGCGTTCAGCCGGGGCTCTGCCCAAAATGCAGAAAGAGGAGGCACTGGGCTAATGAATGCCGGTCGGTTAAAGATATAAACGGGCAACCCATTGCGGTAGACAGCTTTCCAAAAAAAGGCCAGGGGGGCCCACGCTCCCAGGGCCCTCAAATATATGGGGCAATGGAGACCCCGAGACAGGACTCCCCTCCGGAGCAGTGGCCCTCCCTTCGCCATCCCAAGCACCACGGAGAGCTACTGTGGGCTCAACAGGACTGGACCTCCGTGCCACCGCCAGACTCGTACTAACTCCGCAAATGGGGGTACAAGTAATAGAGTCTGATTTTCAAGGCCCCCTTGACCCAGGAACAGTAGGGCTGTTAATAGGGAGATCATCTACCTTATTGAAAGGATCGCGTATTCATCCAGGGGTGATTGACTCTGACTACACAGGAGTAGTAAAGATTATGGTAGAGTCACCAAAAGGAATTACTGCCATATCCCCAGGGGATAGAATTGCACAACTTATTTTACTCCCCAGTCTGCATGGTGCCCACCCGGCTTATGACAAAGAAAGAGGAGTCAAAGGATTTGGGTCATAAGGGACAGATCTCACATTCTTATCACTGGATTTAGATCAGAGACCTACATTACAACTAACTGTTAACGGTATTAAACTTATGGGAATTTTGGATACTGGAGCGGACTGCAGTATTATTGCTAGCAAAGATTGGCCTCGGGATTGGCCAATACAAGTTTCTTCCCAGACATTACAAGGACTGGGTTATGCTAGCACTCCTAATATTAGTGCAAGTTTGCTAAATTGGCATGATGAAGAAGGATATTCCGGTGTTATGCAACCCTATGTCCTTGAGCTTCCAGTTTCCCTTTGGGGGAGGGACCTCATGAAGTCTATTGGTTTCAAATTAAGCAATGAGTATTCCAAAGAATCTCAAGATATTATGAAAAAGATGGGATGCCATCCCAATTTTGGATTTTTTTTACAAGGAAGAAAGCCAATACAGGCAACACCTAGAAAGCCCAGGCAAGGGCTGGGTTTTTCTTAGGGGCCACTGAGGAAGGAATTCCCATATCCTGGAAAACGGAGGAACCAGTGTGGGTTCCTCAATGGCCACTGTCCTCCTAGAAACTGCTAGCAGCAAGGCAGCTAGTGGAAGAGCAGTTGAGAGAGGGACATATCAAACCTTCCCTTTCTCCTTGGAATACATCCATTTTTGTTATAAAGAAAAAATCAGGGAAATGGAGATTGTTGCATGACCTTAGAGCAATAAATGACCAGATGAATATTATGGGGCCTGTACAGAGAGGTCTTCCATTATTATCAGCCTTACCAGAGAACTGGCCCATTATTGTGATTGATATTAAAGATTGTTTTTTCTCCATCCCTTTACATGACACGGATAGTGAAAGATTTGCATTTACAGTGCCATCTACTAATCATGAAGAGCCAGATAAGAGATATCAGTGGATTGTCTTACCACAAGGAATGGCTAACAGCCCTATTATGTGTCAGTTGTTTGTAGCACAAGCTCTAGAGCCATTAAGGGCCCACTTCCCTACTGTTAGATGTGTCCATTATATGGAAGACATCCTCCTCACAGCAAAAGAAAAGGATGTTTTACAAGCTGCATATCACTTTTTAGGGACAGTGTTAAGAACTAAAGGGTTGTACATTGCTTCTGAGAAGGTACAACAGGATCAGGTGGTTACTTATTTAGGCTCTAAGATTACCAGTCAACAGATTAGGCCTCAAAAGGTAGAATTGAGAAAAGATCATTTATGTACATTAAATGATTTTCAAAAATTATTAGGGGACATAAATTGGATAAGAGGCAGTTTAAAAATGGCAAATTATGAGCTAAAGCCGCTTTATGATACATTAGCAGGTGATACAGCTTTGGATTCCCCTAGACAGTTAACCACGGAAGCACGTGAAGCACTATGCAAAGTTGAGGATAGATTACAGGAAGCCTTTCTTCAGAGAGTTCGAGATCCCAACACAATTGTATTATGCATTCTGCCCACCTTTTTGCAGCCCACCGGTATTTTATGACAGGATGGACCTTTATTGTGGGTTTACACTAGAATTTCCCCTGCAAAATCCATTGAATATTATCCCACAACTGTGGCACTACTTGCCCAGCAAGGTATTCAGCAGTGCTTGCAATATTTTGGAACTTCCCCGCAAATGCTGATTGTACCTTATGATGTCAATCAGGTGAAAGTTTTATGTGCTACTGTTGATGATTGGGCCATATTGCGCTGTAGCTATGCAGGGCATATAGATTGCCATTATCCAAAACATCCATTATTGAATTTTTTTAAGGAACATCCTGTAGTCTTTCCTAAAATAACTGCTTCCTGGCCAATTCCCGGAGCCACCGTTGTTTTTACTGATGGATCTAAAACAGGTTGCGGGGCCTATATGGTAGGCTCAGGGGAGCCTGTGAAGCACCAATATTTACCGGGCGCACCTCAGCAGGTGGAACTTTTAATTGCTCTAGAAGTTTTTAAGGTTTGTCCATTTCCATTTAATTTGGCATCAGATTCCTGCTATGTTGTTAATGCCTTAAAAATTCTTGAATGTGCAGGGACTCTTAAATCCTCTAGTCCCGTACAGTCGGTTTTTTGCCAATTGCAACAACTGATTTGGCAGCGGAAAAATCCATTCTTTGCACAACATATTCATGCTCATACTGGCCTACCAGGCCCATTAGCTGAGGGCAACAATGTTGTAGACCTCTGTACCAGGCAAGAATGGATGTTTGTGGCCTCAGCAGTGCAACGAGCACAAGAATTCCACAAGGAATATCATGTTAATGCTAAAACATTACAACAAAGGTTTTCTCTCTCACGTGCTGATGCACGTAAGGTAGTTCTAGATTGTCCTCAATGTGTCGTTTTTCAGCACCCTCCTGCATTAGGAGTCAACCCTCATGGTTTGCTCCCTCTGAAAATATGGCAAATGGATGTTACACATATCTCTGAATTTGGACGGGTCAAATATGTCCATGTTTCTGTTGACACTTGTTCTGGAGTCATCCATGCCACCCCAATGGCAGGTGAGAAGGCATTTCATGTGATCACCCATTGCCTAGAGGCATGGGCAGCGTGGGGCAAACCACAACAAATAAAAACAGACAATGGTCCTGCTTACACGGGCCACAAGTTTGCCTCCTTCTGCCGTCAAATGGATGTTCAACTTGTACATGGCCTGCCCTACAATCCCCAGGGTCAAGGCATTGTGGAGCACGCACATCGCTCCTTGAAGGAACTGCTTCAAAAACAAAAAGGGGGAATAGGCCATAGCCGTACCCCTAAGGATAGACTCTCTCTTGCATTATTTACCTTGAATTTTTAAAATTTGGATGGATCAAACTGTTCAGCTGCAGATAGACATCAATGTCAGCACAGTCCCTCTAAAGGGATGGTAAAATGGAAAGATACCTTGACAGGTATCTGGTATGGACCTGATCCCGTGCTTGCATGGGCACGAGGCTCTGTTTGTGTTTTCCCACAGGGTCAACAAGATCCGATCTGGGTACCGGAAAGATTGGTGAGAAAAGCACAATTGACGCAGTCTCAGGAAGATGCTTCTGCAAACATGCCTGATGTTCCTGCTGAGTCTACAGCCAGGGAAGATGGAACAGAGATGGGGGATCCTGTCTGCATTCCCGAAACCAATGCCAGTACAACATGATGCACAGGTTTTTCCTAGGCTGTTTACCTCTAATAAAGCTATTAATCTCCCTTATTTGTATTTGGATCTGGAACAAATGCCTCTAGGAGAGAATTGTAGTTTCCCCGAAAAAGGATCCCTGTGCTTTCAAATAGATGAATCTGGAGACTGCATTCCCCTGACCAAAGGCCTTTATGGGTGGTTTAATGGAGCTAGAAATTATGTCCCAGGCATTAAGCAACAGCAAATTAGCCATGGGAATGACTGTTTTACCCTGAAACATAGTTATACTACAGCTGTTATCTGGCTGAATGGCACTATGCTCACCTATAATATCACCTTGCCTAATAATACTTATATACCCCCTAAGCAAGCCAAGTGGGGTCCTACTTGTTGGGGAGCATATGAAGGCGACCCCTGGTCCTGGACAGACTGCCAATCCACTATTGTCAGATGGGCCGATTGCTGTGGGATGTTCTGTATGGCAAATGTGTTGCTAATTAGTCAATAAATAAAACGCTGATTGGCCATTGGCTAGGCAGGAAGTGTAGGCGGGACAAGGAGGAGAATAAAGCTGGGAAGTGGAAGGCTGAGTCAGAGAGACACTGCCAGCCACCACGATGACAAACAGCATATGAAGATGCCGGTAAGCCATGAGCCATGTGGCAAGGTATAGATTAATGGAAATGGATTAATTTAAGCTGTAAGAACAGTTAGCAAGAAGCCTGCCATGGCCATACAGTTTGTAACCAATATAAGTCTCTGTGTTTACTTGGTCGGGTCTGAGGCTGTGGGACTGGCAGGTGATAGAGATTTGTCCTGACTGTGTGTGGGCCAGGCAGGAAAACTCTAGCTACAGCCAATAAAGTACAAAGATTTACTTTCTCACCTGATATGAGTGGCCCCCTTGAAAAGGGGGGTATCAAAGGAGACATGAAGACAGGGCTATTCTTGCAGGACCAGCGCATGAATCCGTTTCATAAATGGATGCTGTGCGGCGTAAATGGAAGCTGCACCGATACAGCCCCTATTGTCATGATTCAGGGAGGAAGTTATGGAGTGCATGAACTTCTTTGTTCTGCTCAGCATGATAAGTGCGGGTATGGAGAATATGCCTCTGACCCCAGAATGTTTCTATAACTTGCACTCAATTTTTTTAAGCCCATAGTGAATACCACCACTTTTAAAGCCAGTCCTGTATGTGTGCATCCTCCATTTCTGTTTATCTTGTCAAATTTTAGCTTTGCAAATTGTACAAATAGTACTTGTTGGATGTCCCAATGCTGGGACAGTAAGCTGTTTACCAGAGCCCTTATTGCTCGGGTGCCTCGGTGGATTCCAGTACCAGTAGAAGTGCCTAGTACTATGATGCTGTTTAGACCCAAGAGAGATTTTGGCATAACTGCGGCGATTATAACCGCTATCTCCATGGCCGCAGTCTCTGCCACTGTTGCAGGTATAGCTATGTCTACCACTGTGCAAACAGCCACAACTTTAAATGATTTGTCTGCTACAGTGTCCCAGGTCCTGGATGCCCAAACCTCTCTGAATGCACAGTTGAAAGGAGGCCTCATGGTACTCAACCAGCGCATTGATTTGGTGCAGGAACAAGTTGATATCCTTTGGCAAATGGCCCAGTTGGGCTGTGAGTGGAGAATGCCTGGCCTGTGTGTTACCAGTGTTCAATTTCAGAATGCTTCCCGAGCCGCAAATTTGTCTAAAGAACTTTCTAGATTTCTTGTAGGAAACTGGTCTGGAAAGTTCGAAGAAACCCTGGAGAAATTGAGAGCGGCGGTGGTGACCATTAACTCCACTCGAGTGGACATCAGCATGGCTGAGGGCTTGACTTCCTGGATCCAGCTTGCAGCAAATCATTTGAAGGAGTGGGCGGGACTAGGTGCCTTATTGGTTCTTGTGATACTTGCCTTCCTTGTTTGCCTGTAGTGTTTCCATAAGATGAGGTTTGCACAGCACCGTCAGGCAGCCATGATTGTCCAAGCATTTATCGCCATCGAGGCTTGTCAGTCCCCTCAGGCTTGGCTAGTAAAGCTGTAGCCTTGAAGCACAGGCTGCGAGGCATGGCACTGCACTTGAGGTCGAAATAACACTGACCTCAAGAAGAGCATGTTTGATTGCATGCGGGTTGGCATCTATCTCCCGCCTCTGAAAAAAGGATGCTGAACTGGTCTGGTACTCTCTAGGTGGATGACACCTGGATAGCATTAGTACAGGTTCTTGTTTTCTCAGAGATCAAACCTCTACTCTTGCCTGTTGTCAAAAACAAAAAGGGGGAACTGTAGAGAGCTGCAGGAAGCTGCACTCTTAAGATGGAGCTGGCTTCCTCCCCACGCCCTCCCGGTGGCGAGCGCTCTTTGTTTTAAGCAGTACTTTATTTGGCTTGGTTTCAGATTTTGGCTTGCTAAGGCATACGTGTACCTATCCAGGAATCCCATGTGGCGCATGGGGGCTGGTGGACTGAGACCTATATAAGGCTGGGGCGGGCTCTCCCCAGGGGTAGAAGAACAAAGAAAAACAGATTAAAAGACCTGAATAAAACAGCTTGGAGAAGAGCTCTGCGTCGTGTCTTTCTTGCTGGTCGAGTTAGGCACGACAAGACAGATTTAGATGGAATAGTTTACAATGTGTGTAAAACATATGTAGGTTTGAAAGAGACAAAAAAAAGTGATATATACAGTTATATAAAGAAATACATAGTTTTAAAAAATAAAGTCTTTAAAAAGACAGTAAATGTAGTATAAAAAATAAGCCATGTAAAGATGGATATTACACAGAGAATCTGGATTGTGTTGTCTTTGATATTCTTAACTGCAGAAAGAAATTTGATTGTAAAAGCTGTTGAGTTAAGCCAATATATATATTTTAAAGGTACTATGACTTCAAAATTTGGATCTAAGGATATGTTGCTTTGGAAAGGAGGCTCTGCTTTTGTTTCCACAGAAAGCCAGAGGCTATGGATTTGTTCTAGATTAAGATACATCCGGTTTGACCAGCCAAGACCCCCTGAAAGGTCTCAGATGACATCATGGCTCAGATGATCCAACATCCAGAATGGTTTCAAAGCAACTGGCTCAGATGATACACACCCACGGACTACTCCATAATCCTAAAATTTTCTTTGTGTCCCCATAAGATACAGTGCCCCCTTCAAGCAGGAAGTAGTAAGAGAAGCTATGCCCAAATTCCCAAATATACCAAACTGGCTTTGGAGATGGAATAGGCTCACTTCTTCTCTAACCCAAACATATTGTTTTTAAAAAAAAGGTTGAGAGATTCTTTTATCCCATATCAGAAGAGCCCTCTGGTGTGGGACAGAAAAACCAATATTTTTATTTAAATCAGGTTGATTATAAATGCAATCCCTTTCTAAAGAAAAAAGGGGTTTGGATCTTCAGCACCCACATAAAAATGAGGGTGCCAGGAGTTTAGTCCTACCTAGGCTAGCTGATTGGTCAGCTCCAGGTTCTGTGAGAGACCCTACCAGCTTCAGGTTCTGAGAGAGACCCTGCCTCAAAAAACAAAGGGAGGAAGAGGAAAGATGGCTCAGTGGTTAAAAGCACTCTACTGATCTTGCAGAAGAACCAGATCCCATCCCCAGCACCCACCCAAGAGGCTCACACCCATCTGTAACTCCAGTCTCAGGGAATCAACACCCTTTTCTGGCCTCTGTGAACACCAGACACACATGTGGTACACCGACATATATCTGGGCCAAACATAAGCCAGTCAACTGGAGTTTGATTTCCGACACCCAGATAAAGGGTGACCCCACAATGGAAAAGAATTGACCCCATAAAGTTGTTCTTCAAATTTGACACATGCACCATGCCACATGCTTATACACACTACACACCCCCTACACACACCACACTACACATACAATGCTAATAAATAAATTTTAAGAATTAAAAATTGAAAGGGCTTTAATAGGCACAGAACACACCAAGACCAAACAAGAAAAAATGGAAAATCTGGGATGACTAGAGTCTTTCCTCTCTAGCCTCACTCCTAATCTCAGGAATGCACAAAGGAGATTTATTTGCTCCAGAGAGACAAAGGGCAGGGAATAAGAGACAAAGACAGGAGATAGAGGATGAGGGAGAAGGGGAGAAGGGGTATTTGTCCCACAGGGACAAAGGATTGCCTCTGCATAGAGAGGAGACAGACATGGCACATAGGCAAATGGCAGTTTATAAAGGTAGAAGGGGAAACCTCGTGTTAGAATGAGGTGTTTAATTTCAATTGGGCATGTTGATTAGGATAGCCAAAAGGGGGCCTTTGACTGCCGGACTTCAATACTTTGACAGCTGGACTTTGGTTGTGAGCCTGAGGAGGAGGAATTGGTCAAGTAAGGGAATGGACCAGGTGGCTAGCCTTAGGAATGTAATCCAATGGTCTTTAGCCAGGAGGGGGCGGGGTGGAAAAAGGCAAACCTGTCTGTACTGTGTTTGCAGGACTCGGGCCTGCCAGAGCCTTCCAAAATTAACCCATCTGCTCTTGCTCTCCTGTTACAGATCTGCACGGACTGGACAGGGATATTCCCAGCAAAGAAGCTGCCCTACCCTAAAGTCATAGAGACTTAACCACACCTTACCCTTCATTCTTTTCCAGCTCATTCTGCCCCCACAACCCTCCACCGCCATGAAGCCCTCTCAATGCCCTGAGACTAAGACCCTATAACTATATCCCCAAATGTCGCTAAAACATGTTGTACTATTTAAAGAATTATGTTGACATAAATCTGGAATGTCCCCAATTTTTTTTTTGTTTGTTTTGTTTTTGTTTTATCATGTAGAGTGTTCTTTCTGCAAGTTTGCCATATGCCAGAAGAGGGCACCAGATCTCATTATGGATGGTTGTGAGCCACCCTGTGGTTGCTGGGAATTGATCTCAGGACCTCTGAAGGAGCAAACAGTGCTCTTAACCTCTGAGCCATCTCTCTAGCCCGTGTCTATAGTTTTATTGATTGATCTTGGGGTAAGAAGGACCGAAGAGATGGCTCCCTGGTTCAGAGCAATGTTTGCTCTTCTGGAGAGCAATGTTTGCTTTGCCCCTAGTGAGGCAGCAGGTACCTGCCACACCTGCGTATGACCTGCCCCTGGGCCGTGCCTGAGATGGGGACCCCTTAAGACCTGGGATGCATACATGCTGGTTCTCTCTTGGCTCCCTCCTGATCCCGGATGCTGGATGCTAGATTGCAGTCCAAGTCAGAGTTCTCCAGAGAACTGCATTGGACTGCACCTCACCTCTCCCGGATCCTGTAACCATGGGTCCATTTGCTGTCTGTAAGTCACACCAAAAGAAACCTCTCTGACTATCAGATAAGTTATGTGGAATTGCCTCATAAATTGCCGCTTTAACCAGAGGCTCTGATGCCTCTGGCCTCCATAGGCACCAGCATTCACTTTCATATATTCGCACACAGACACACACACACATCACACACTTAATTTTAATAAATCAATAATAAAAATAAATATTAAAAAAGATAAATTGGGTGGTGGAGAGAGAGCCCATTGGTTAAATGTATTTCCTACAAAGGAAGAACCTGTGTTCCGTTCTCAGCATCCATGTCCAGGAGTTCACAAGTACCTAAAACCCCAGCTTCAGGGAAGCCAACAGCTCTGGCCTCCAAGGGCACCTGCACTCAGGTGCACACAGCCACATGCAGACATGGAAAAGATGGCATAAGAGGACTAAGAGGAATGTGGGGACTCTTTGGGGAAGGTGGGTTATCATAGAACATTCCTGCAATATATTCTGACTAATTGCATTCTTTTTCTTTTTTAAAACATATTTAAATCATCTTTTAAGATTATTTGTTTATTTTATTAGTGTCCAGTGAGAGTGTTGAACTGGAAGAACAGAAAATACATAAATAGAGCACTATGATGGGTGCTTTTCTTTCTTTCAATACTAAGAAACATTTCGGGGTTGTGGATTTAGCTCAGTGGTAGAGCACTTGCCTAGCAAGCCCAAGGCCCTGGGTTCGGTCCTCAGCTCCCACAAAAAAAAAAAAGAAAAGAAAAGAAAAGAAAAGAAAAGAAACATTTCTTTGTACTTTAGCTAGGCATGCTAACAGAGGGTTGTGATCCTGGCACTTAGCAGATGGAAGCAGGAGGCTTAGATGTTCAAAGTGTTGTGGACTACCTGGCAAGTTTGAGACCAGCCTGGCCTGCATGAGATCCCATCTCAGAGTGATGACGATGATGATGACAATGGTGATGATGAGGATGATGATGATGACAATGACAGTGCCAATGATGATGATGATGATGATGATGATGATAAACCAAAAAGGGAGGATACAATTGAAAACCAGTTCATTGTAATGTCACATTTTATTTCACTATCTGTTTTTATTTTGTATATACGGATGGTTTGCCTCCATGTACGTCTGTGTAATACACATGATTGCAGAGTCCATAAGGGCCAAAAGGTCCCTGATCCCTTTAAAATGGAGTTACAGGTGGTTGTGAGCCACCATGTAGGTGTGGGTCCTGTGGAAGAGCAGCAGGTGTTCTTAACCACTGAGCCATCTCTCCAGCTCCTGTATCTCTGAGATTTGTAATGGTCTTCAAAGTCTTTATGTATATGAGGGTTTTGCCCATGTGTATATCTGTGCACCACATGCATGCCCTGTGCTCCAGGTCAGAAGAGGGTGTCAGGCCCCCTAGGACTGGAGTTACAGTGGGTGTTCAGCAACTAAGTGGGTGCTGAGAACTGAACCTGGATCTTCTGGAAGAGCAGCCAGTGCTCTTAACCACAGAGCCACCTCTCCAGCTCCTGTATCTCTGAGATTTTTAAAAAGGATAGTGCATGAGAAAGACAAAAAAGAAGAGACAGACAGACAGGAACAGAGAGACATAGAGCCCGTGTCACAAAAGAATGTTGTCAGGAAAGGAAGGGTAGCCGTATTGCAGTAAGAACTTCTCAGCACTTGGCCGATTACTGCCCATTGGTGCTATGTCTAGTGTTGTTAATTGTTTTTCCTGTTTTGGGGGGCCTGCCATCCAGCTCCCAAATAAAACACACACAGAGTCTTATTCTTAATTATAAAAGTCTGGCCTTAGTTTGGCTTATGTCTAGACAGCTTCCATTAACTTCAAATTATCCCACTAATCTTATGCCTCTGGGCTTATATCTTTCTCTATTCCATATTTTTTTCTTTGTTTCTTATTCTTTTGCTTGCTGTGTAGCTAGGTGGCTGGCCCCTGGAGTCCTCCTCCTTCTCTGACTACTTCTCCTTTTTCCTCAAAGATTTCTCCTTATATGTATTCTCTCTGCCTGCCAGCCCTGCCTATCCTTTCTCCTGCCTTGCTCAGTTCTTTATTAGACCATCAGGTGTTTTAGACAGGCACAGTAACACAGCTTCACAGAGTTAAACAAATGCAATATAAACAAATGTAAACACCTTAAAATAATACTCTTCAACAACCTAGAATTGACAAGTCTTAGCATTTTTGTTCCAAAACCCTTGGAAAACAGGAAGCCATTGCTAACATGAGTGAATCCTGGTGATGTTTCCACCTTCTCTTAAAGCTTTGCTCATCCTAGATTGACTGACTGATTTAGCATCAACCTATCCTGTATAAAAAAGGAGGGTTGGCAGGATATCTCAGAGGGTAAAGGCGCCTGCTGCCAAGTCTGATGAGCTGAGTTCCATCCTGGGAACAAACAAGGTGTCGGGATTGAACCATCTCCTACAAATTGTCCTTTGGCCCCCACATACACCCATACATCAATGATGTACACAAATACGAAATACTTTTTAAGGAAACCAGAACAGAGTGCTTGTGTACCTTGCAGGTTTGGGAAACATTTATTATTATTATTCATTTTGGAAAGGTATCATATTGTGTAAGTCAGTGATTCAATATTGAATAACAATGAAGTGTGGGCAGAGTTTGGAAGCTGTATGGTGTTAGTCAAGGGATACCCAAAATTCTCTCAGAGTTCTGACACATTTGTTTTGAATTTAGAGTAAACTGACTTGCTTAACATTTAAGGACAATTTTGTGGGAGCCCATTTTCAGATTCCTTGTGGCTTTACCCAGCAGGTTCTCAGAGAGGATGATTCGGACCAGGGCCCTGAGTGCAGATGTCTGAGATGGTCTGCACTTGGCTGTGATGGGGGGGAGGTCTTTTGCTCCACCCCATTGGCCTCTTTATAAATACCCTGGGGCAGAGACAGTCATGGCTTTTTGGAATAGGTTCCAGGCCCTCTCGAGGCTATCCTTATTTTCTATGTGTTTATCTCCACAATCTAAATTCTTCTATTTAATATTTCCTGCTGCTCGCACTCAAGAAAACTCAGGGGAATTCTGGAAACTGTGGGGTTGGTGGGTAAATGCCCTGCAGAATGGCACCATGAACAGGGCCTAAAGAAAAAAGGGAGGGGGTGGCTAAAGACAAAGAAGGGGGGACTAAGGACCAGAAAGGGGGGCTAGGGACCAAAAAGGGGGGCTAAAGACAAAAAGGGGGCTACAGACAAAAAGGGGGCTACAGACAAAAAGGGGGGCTACAGACGAAGGAACAGGGACTATAGACAAAGGAAAATAATATTTTTTTTTTTTTTTTGGTTTTTCGAGACAGGGGTTCTCTATGTAGCTTTGCGCCTTTTCCTGGAACTCACTTGGTAGTCCAGGCTGGCCTCGAACTCACAGAGATCCGCCTGGCTCTGCCTCCCAAGTGCTGGGATTAAAGGCGTGCGCCACCACCGCCCGGCGGAAAATAATAGTTTTATTACAGAGTTTTTGGCAAAAGTGTGAGTCAGCCCTGCCAGTGAAAAGGCGACATGCCTGGTGTTGCGGAATATATATATAATTGAGGGGCAGGGGTTTTATCCTTGAGAGAAAAGGAAAAAGACTGCAAAGATGTTCAATGCTGCAGTGCAAAATTCTCCTGTCAAAATTTTCTATCTTCTATCCCTTTCTCAATTTCTATCTGTGAAAAATAAGTATAAGGTATAGGGTAGTAAAATAGAGTAGGAAAAACTTAGAAGCGTAAGACCTTGTAGAAGAAAATAAGTAAGGCAACTACACAGAAAAACTCTTCGATTTTCTAACTTTAGGGGCTTTGAATGCAAACTGGGGGAAAAATCTTTCTATGAGCTTTACGGGTAGTAAAAAAGCTCTTCTTTGAGCTTATGGGGAAGAAAAAGTTTCCTATGGAAGCTTTTGACCTGGGGTCAGCTGAAATGCTAAGTCCAAGCAGCAGGAGAAAGTGATTTCTCCCTAAGGCAAAAATGGGGGTGTAAAAAGCCAAAAAGTTTAAAGTTCAGAAGTTATGGAAAAAGTTGGTCTTTTTCTCTTGGGAAAAAAAAAACTTCCTCTTAAACTAAAAGCTTTTCTTGGAAAATTTGGGGGGGAAATCACTCTATAAAGCCTTAATCTTTAACTAAAAGCTCTCTTTAAAAAAAAAACAAACAAAAAACTTAAACTACTTTAACTTTCTCTCTCAGAAGGACAAAAATTAGAATCACCTGAAGATATTAATATGGGAATCACCTGTAATTAGCTCTAAGGGAAAACAACAAACTTCTTAAGACAGCAAAGCCTCTCTAAGTTCTTTCTTTCAAGCTTTAAAAATCCTCCCTGCAATGCAGGAGGCAGGGATGGAGTTCCTAAAAACCTTCTAAGCTCTGTCTTTTCAAACCAGTAAAAGGCAGTGGGTCAAAGTCCCTTGAGGGAAACACTTGAGAGTGTGGTTGAAGAGCTACAGAGAGCCCAATAGGGCAGGGAACTTTACTGGGAAAAGCAAAAGTGTCAAGCTTTTCAGTTACAGCCCAGCTGAGGCATCAAGGGTTTAGTTTCTGAGTGAGCATTTCAGGATGAAAAGGTGCTCCTAATCCTAATGCAAAGATCCCCTGAAGCAATGCAAACTGTTAGCATGGTATCCTCCATTCTGACCAAAAACCCAGAAGTGACTGGCCAGTGTCTGAGTTGAAATGCATTTCGGGGATACTAGGGTTCCTGTAGTTAAACTTCCTGGAGCACAGAGCTGAGGCAGGAATGTGCAGGACCCAGGGCAAGATTGCTAATGAACAAACAAAGCTAAAGCCAGTGGGAACAGCACAGTTGTATGCTTTCCTACAAGTCCCGGGTTGGTAGGTCCACAGCTGCAAAAAGAAGTCTGAGAAAAGCTTTCCCATCCGAGAAAGGACCTTTCTGGGAAAGCAGTAAAGCTGAACTGTGTCTGCAGTTGGTCAGTTGAGTCAAGAATGCTGTCTGGGGAAAGAGTCCAGCCAGGGCAGAACAGAACTATCCAGTAGTAAAGCTTTCTTTTCTGTCAGAGAAAGCATCTTTTTGAGAAAAGCTTTGTTTCAACTGACTCCCATGAGATGAGGGAGTGTAGCCCTAAGAGGTGATTGCCTCTGGCATAAGCTCTGTCCTTGAGCACAGGGACAAACAAACTCAACCCACTGGGGGACTGGGTCAGGTGAAGGCCTGATGAAGCAAAACACCTGTCCTAATGGGAGTTTAGAGATGGCAAAAACCTCCCCTGTTAGAAAAGCAGAAGCTTGATTTAAGAACACAAACTCCACAGACCCCAAAACAGAAACGGATAAAAAGCCCCTACCTTCAGGAGCAGGGAAAGGCACCACTGTAATGTCAGAAACTGTTTCTGGGGTAGAGGGAATTTACTGAGACCAACTGGGAATTGACACTCTGAAGAAATGGAGAAGGGACAGATTCCTCTCCAGAAAATGCAGAACCTGATAAAGCTGCTAGTGTTTGAGGCAGATTTGGGGGTGGGGGAAAGCCCCTACCTCTAAAGGCAGCTAGCAGAGGTACAAAGCCGCAGAGACCTGAAGTTCTGCATCTGGGGGCGAGGGGAGGAACAAGCAAAATACGATGATCTATCAATGGGAGAAAATGTCTTTGATGAAGTTATTGAAAAGCTCTGTTGTAAATGTTTGTGTTTTTTCACTGACTGGCTAAGGCAAACACAAGCCCTGAGGAAAGTTGCTATCAGGAATGTCAGCCTCAATGCCGAACTAAAGAGGCAGGTGTGCTTCTGACCTGGGGCCAGTGGCAAATGAAGGAGAGACACCTGTTGAAGCCAGCTGAGGAGAGAATAGAAATCTCTCAATGTCCCGTAGCTGAAAATGTAAAACACTTGTTCAAATCTCCCATTGCAAAAGCAAAAAAGTTGGTTCAAACCTCCCGGACAAGAAATTGTAAGCAAGTCCAGCAAAGAGAACCAGTGGACTCTCAGACCCGAAAAGAACTATGAGAAATAAAGTCTGAAAGCTAGTTTGCTACAAAGGACTGGTATAAGGGAAATGCATTCTGAGAAAGGTAATTTTTCCGCTAAAGATGGCGACATTGCCCTGAAACACTTCTGTCCGCTTGAAAATACGTTCACAGTAAACTTAAAATGCATCTTTCAAAAGAATAAGGAGGAGGAAAATCGTCTAAGTTTGTTAAATGTCAGTTCCAATGAAAAATTGAAAGGATACGGAACTAGGAGCTTCACGGTTTGGGGCTGCTTTGGTAAAATGGCTTATTTACTCTAATAGCTGTGCAAATTTTTACAGTAGTTGGATGAAAAAAACGATCTTCATAAGCAAATAAGCCACTTTAAAATCCCTAAGAAGGCAAGAGAAAGCAGTTTATACACTGAACATTGTTTTAGATATTTTCCCATAAGTTTCTTCATAAAGTTATTTGTCTTTTGAACAAACAGCGGGCAATGAATGATTACTTTGCAAATGGAATGAGGGAGACCAGGAAACAGGAAATCAAAAAAGAAATGACTGCTTTATAGACTGGAAACAAACTTCAGAAAGGCTGTCTTTAAAAAATAGTTGCTTCAACAGACTCCAAGACCACATCAAAACAATTATCCACCATGATCAAGTAGGATTCATTCCAGGGATGCAAGGATGGTTCAACATACGAAAGTCTGTCAATGT
This sequence comes from Peromyscus eremicus, assembly GCF_949786415.1. NCBI lineage: Eukaryota > Metazoa > Chordata > Mammalia > Rodentia > Cricetidae > Peromyscus > Peromyscus eremicus. Next base: position 179,598,549 of record NC_081416.1, read on the forward strand.
GATACACCATATAAACAAACTCAAAGAAAAAAAACACATGATCATCTCACTAGATGCTGAAAAGGCATTTGACAAAATCCAGCACCCCTTCATGATAAAGGTCTTGGAGCGATCAGGAATACAGGGAACATACCTAAACATAATAAAGGCAATTTACAGCAAGCCAACAGCCAACATCAAATTAAATGGAGAGAAACTCAAAGCAATTCCACTAAAATCAGGAACGAGGCAAGGCTGTCCGCTCTCCCCATACTTATTCAATATAGTACTTGAAGTTCTAGCCAGAGCAATAAGACAACATAAGGAGATTAAGGGGATACAAATTGGAAAGGAAGAAGTCAAGCTTTCCCTATTTGCAGATGACATGATAGTATACTTGAGCAACCCCAAAGATTCCACCAAGGAACTGATACAGCTTATAAACACCTTCAGCAACATAGCAGGATACAAGATCAACTCAAAAAAATCAGTAGCCCTCCTATATACAATGGACAAAAAAGCGGAGAAGGAAATCAGAGATACATCACCCTTTACTATAGCCACAAGTGACATAAAATACCTTAGGGTAACACTAACCAAGCAAGTGAAGGACCTATATGACAAGAACTTTAAGTCCCTGAAAAAAGAAATTGAAGAAGATGTCAGAAAATGGAAAGATCTCCCATGCTCATGGATAGGCAGAACTAACATAGTAAAAATGGCAATCTTACCAAAAGCAATCTACAGATTCAATGCAATCCCCATCAAAATACCAACACAATTCTTCACAAACCTGGAAAGAATAATACTCAACTTCATATGGAAAAACAAAAAACCCAGGATAGCCAAAAGAATCCTGTACAATAAAACAACCTCTGGAGGCATCACGATCCCTGACTTCAAGCTGTACTATAGAGCTACAGTAATAAAAACAGCTTGGTACTGGCATAAAAACCGACATGTGGACCAATGGAATCGAATTGAAGACCCTGACATTAATCCGCACACCTATGAACAAATAATTTTTGACAAAGAAGCCAAAAGTGCACAATGGAAAAAAGAAAGCATCTTCAACAAATGGTGCTGGCAAAACTGGATATCAACATGTAGAAGGCTGCAAATAGATCCATATCTATCACCGTGCACAAAACTTAAGTCGAAGTGGATCAAGGACCTCAACATAAATCCAGCTACTCTGAACCTGCTAGAAGAGAAAGTAGGAAGTAGTCTTGAACGCATTGGCATAGGAGACCACTTTCTAAATAGAACACCAGTAGCACAGACACTGAGAGAAACAATCAATCAATGGGACCTCTTGAAACTGAGAAGCTTTTGTAGGGCAAAGGATACGGTCAACAAAGCAAAGCGACAGCCTACAGAATGGGAAAAGATCTTCACCAATCCCACATCTGACAGAGGACTGATATCCAGAATATATAAGGAACTCAAGAAATTAGACATCAAAATGCCCAACAGTCCAACTAAGAAATGGGCTATAGAACTAAACAGAGAATTCTCAACAGAGGAAACTCAAATGGCTGAAAGACATTTAAGGAATTGCTCAACATCCCTAATCATCAGGGAAATGCAAATCAAAACAACTCTGAGATACCACCTTACGCCTGTCAGAATGGCTAAGATCAAAAACACTGAAGACACCTTATGCTGGAGAGGATGTGGAGCTAGAGGAACTCTCCTCCACTGCTGGTGGGAATGCAAGCTTGTACAACCACTTTGGAAATCAATATGGCGATTTCTTAGAAAATTGGGAATCCATCTCCCCCAAGATCCAGCTATACCACTCTTGGGCGTATACCCAAGGAATGCTCAATCACAACACAAGAGCACTTGTTCAGCTATGTTCATATCAGCATTGTTTGTAATAGCCAGAACATGGAAACAACCTAGATGCCCTTCAACTGAAGAATGGATAAACAAAATGTGGTACATATACACAATGGAATACTACTCAGCAGAGAAAAACAATGACATCATGAGGTTTGCAGACAAATGGATGGATCTAGAAAAAATCATCCTGAGTGAGGTATCCCAGACTCAGAAAGACAAACATGGTATGTACTCACTCATAACAAGATACTAGATGTGGAACAAGGATGACTGGACTGCTACTCACATCACCAGGCAGGCTACCTGAAAAACAGGACCCCAAGAAAGACACAGGGATCGCCCAATGACAGAGAAATGGAATGAGATCTACATGAACAGCCTGGACATGAGTGGGGGTAGTGAAGGGCGAGGGTCGAGGGAAAGAGAGCTTGGGTGAGTGGGAGATCCCAGCTGGATCAACAACAGAGAGGGAGAACAAGGAATAGGAGACCATGGTAAATGAAGACCACATGAGAATAGGAAGAAACAAAGTGCTAGAGAGGCCCACAGAAATCCACAAAGATACCCCCACAACAGACTGCTGGCAATGGTCGAGAGACAGTCCGAACTGACCTACTCTGGTGATGGGATGGCCAAACACCCTAATTGTCATGCTAGAAACCTCATCCAACTACTGAGGGATCTGGATGCAGAGATCCATGACTAGGCCCCAGGTGGATCTCTGGGAGTCCAATTAACGAGAATGAGGAGGGTTTATATGAGCGAGAATTGTTGAGACCAAGGTCGGATAAAGCACAGAGACAAATAGCCAAACAAACGGAAACACATGAAATATGAACCAATGGCTGAGGGGTCACCAACTGGATCAGGCCCTCTGAGTGGGTGAGACAGTTGATTGGCCTGATCTGTTTGGGAGGCATCCAGGCAGTGGCACCGGGTCCTGTGCTCACTGCATGAGTCGGCTGTTTGAAACCTGGGGCCTATGCAGGGTCCCTTGGCTCGGCCTGGGAGGAGGGGACTGGACCTACCTGGACTGAGTCCACCAGGTTGATCTCAGTCTGTGGGGAAGGCTTTGCCCTGGAGGAGATGGGAATGGGGGGCGGGCTGGGGGGAAGGTGAGGGAGGGGAGGGGGGAGAACAAGGGAATCTGTGGCTGATATGTAGAACTGAACTGTATTGCAAAATAAAAAAAATAAAAAAAAAGAAATTTAAAAAAAAATAGTTGCTTCACCTGAAAGTTCCTTATAAGAAATCAATGCTAAATATTACAGCTGCTAATAATGATAACATCAGGAGTTAAAGCTAATGAAGTGAAAATACTAAATCCTGAAAATGCTTTTTCTCAAAGTAAGCTAATGATTATGTTTCATGAAAGAACATCTATGTTCTTGATTCCTTTCAATAGTAACAGTTTGGGTGAAAATATTGGAACTAACAACAATCAAGTTAATGTTTCAACAAATTCAAGACTCTATTCACAAAAGAAAGCTGCCATGCATTGTGGGCCATATTAGAGCTCACTCCAATCTTCCTGGTCCTTTAGCTGAGGGTAATGCAATGGCTGATAAGCTAACAAAGATAGTAGCATTATCCCAAGTGGAAATGGCTCAACAGTCACATGCTCTTCATCATCAAAATAGCAAAAGCTTAAGAAAGCAATTCAATCTTACCAAAGAAACAGCTGGTCAAATAGTTAAATGATGTGGGATATGTCCAAAATATTTTCCTGTCCCTCACTTAGGGGCAAACCCTAAAGGTCTTCTTCCTAATCATCTATGGCAAATGGATGTTACTCATGTTGTAGAATTTGGCAAATTAAGATATGTACATGTGACCATTGACACTTATTCAGGATTTTTAATGGCTAGTGCACAACCTGGGGAAGCTACAAAACATGTAACTATGCACTGCTTGAAGTGTTTTGTATGAGTATACCAAAAATTATAACTGATAATGGTTCTGGATACAGTAGTAATGCACTTCAACAATTTCATGCCCAATGGGAAATCGTACATAAAGCAGGTTCCGTATTATCTTCAGGTACAAGGTATTGTAGGAAGGGCTCATAGCAGTCTTAAAATACAACTTCAAAAAGTAAAAATAAGAGGAAGAAATTTACCCTCAATAACCACATAATGCATTAAATCATGCTCTTTTTGTTCTGAACTTTTTGAATATGGATGTCCATGAGCAGTCTGCTGCAGATTTTGGCACAGTGGCACCCAAGCGACTTTTGCTCAAGTGAAATGGAAAAATCCCTGCTCGGGATTATGGAAGGGTCCCGATCCTGTTTTAATATGAGGTCGAGGACATGTTTGTGTTTTTTCACAAGAGGAATGAAGCTCGGTGGTTACCAGAGCATCTGGTAAGGAGCGTGGAACTATGAAAGGTCAGCTCCAATGACGTTCCTGTAAAGGAACCAGAATAAAAGTGGCTCGATTAGTGTTTCTGAGGTTTTGTTACTGGTTAATGCAAACAGTGAGGAACTAGAGTTCGGAGCTGTGCCGCTTTTGGCTTTACTAACTCCTTTAGAAAAATACTTTATATTACCTAATAGCTGTGCAGTATTTGGCAAAGAGCTTTACAGCAGCTAAATACGGTAATTTCACCCTCAGGGTGAAGTGAAGTTTTTCAGTAGAACAAACCAAAAGTACTGCTGTAATAGAAACATTTGTCTGAATTGAAGCACTTAGGGCAACTATTATGAATTTGGGTGAAGGGACAGCCTCTAGTTAAAAACTGTCTACCGCTGACAGTGCATCTCTGCCGGTTCCAGAACGGCTGAGAGAACTGGCAACTTTGGAGTGTGGCTTCGTCCCGAGAAGGTTATAGTCCCCTAGCAATAACTATCACAATTCCATAACAACAACACTCACTAAATCCCAGTGCTTTATAAGAAAGCTGACTATAAACTCTAAACTTTAGAAATGATGTACATACTTCCTATCTAGTTAAGAGAATCTTTCTAATAGAGATAGTGATAATAATTAAGAGTAAGAAGTAGAAAAAGATGAAAATAAGATATGTGAGTTTGTAGAAATTCTGTCTTGTTAAATCAGTGTTAAGAAATCTTTAGGTGTTTGCTAAGTTAAATATATGCTAATAGTAGCCCTATATAAGTTTGTAAAATAGATCTATAGAGTTCCTTTAAGAATGTAAGCTTGCGGGGCTGGAGAGATGGCTCAGAGGTTAAGAGCACTGGCTGGTGCTCTTCCAGAGGTCCTGAGTTCAATTCCCAGCACCCACATGGTGGCTCACAACCATCTATAATGAGATCTGGTGCCCTCTTCTAGCCTGCAGGGATACATGCAGGCAGAAAACAATGTATACATAATAAATAAGGAAAATATTTAAAAAAAAAAAGAATGTAAGCTTGCAAGAAGTATCTAAGGTAGTCTTAAGACATAGTAACAAGCTTGTAAGAATTAAAGATGCTAGTTATAAATGTAAGTTTAAATAAGAAAAGATGGAATGAATATAAGAAATATATAAGAAGTAATAAGAAATATATTTGCTAAAGTAGTTCCATAGTTTCCTTAAGGAGTATAAATAAGTAGATGTTAATGTTATGAGTTTGTAGAAACATGTAAATGTTGAATGTGAGTCTAAATGCTTTGCAAAAAATGTTATATGTGAGTTTGTAAAAAAGTGTAAATGTTAAGTGTGAGTCTATTCTTAATGTATATGGTGAAAGAACCTGAGATACAGAAGTTAGTGTCCTAGCAGACTGCAAAGCAGGCAGTCTGAGCGGTTTTCAAAAGTTCCAGAAACCGCTAAGAAGCTAAGAATGGCGGATGCCAGAACCGGCACAACAAGGCAGCTGAGATCCATGGAAAAATCAACGCAACACAGAAAAACCTGAGCTAACAGCAAAAATGGTGCAGTTTAAAATATTACTATAACTAAAAGGGTCTCTGGCTTGAGAATAAAAGTTGCAGAGACGCTTGTTTGAACTAAAATTGTTAACTGCAAAAAGTTTTGGTTGTAAAACGTCTCTTCATATTTGGAAGTGAAAGCCTGATACCAGAATTTATTTCTTGTTTGAACTTTTTGAACTTAAAATGAGATAAAACTACAAAGATTTTGGTTATGGATTTCTTCATATTTGGAAGGCTAGTACCAGAATTTATCTTTTGAATTTTGGGACTTAAGAAATGAAATGAACAATAGAGATTTCATTGCAATGGGACAATTTTGAGTTTACTTATAGTAATGACCTAGGAACTGTTTTCTGGAATTGGGTTAACAATGGAACTGTTTAAATGAATAAATTTATTGATTCTACCTTAACTCATGCAGTTTTGTGTATGCATATATGCTGGTGATTCATGTATTCTGTGTTAAATGCAATTGTTTTGTGGAACTGTTTATGTAAAAATGGAATTACATACAGAACTGGTTTTGTGTTACAAATGGAACTGTTTAAATGGAAAAGTTTGGGTTTTCTAACTAGGCTTGATTTTGCCTAAAAAATTATAAAAAAAAAAGGGAGAGTTAATATTCCTTAGTCTATTTAAAATTAAATATTTTCTTGTTTGAGTGGATTAATGTCATATTTTGCTAGTAAGAAATGCAAATGGGGTATACTAAGAGACTACATTTAAAGTGTAAAGAGTTTTATTAAGAAACTGCTTTTGGATGTTTTGCTAAAAGTTTTCAAAGTGTTAATGGTTAGATTGAAAATATTGCTTTTCAATATGGGTTTGTAGGAATTGTATAAGTTTGGGTTCCTTTAACTAGGTTTGAGATTTTGTTTAAAAAATTATAAAGAAAAGGAGGAGTTATGAGATTGAATTATGTTTGCAGAAACCTATTGGTATTAATGCACCCTGGTTTTGTGGAGTTAAGGAAATATTTAAGTTTGTTGTGAATACATCGAAGTTTTTCCTATGTTCTGTTAGCAAGAAAATTCAAATGATTGAGTTAAAGTTGTAAGACGGAGAAAATTGTTCACTATATATAGCACCATATATGCTAATTCCAATGATTCTGTTAAGAGTTTGCTTTGAATTGTAAGATTGAGAGAGTTGTGACTATGTATAGCAATATTTATGTTAACCTGTTAATGGTAATGATGAAGCTAAGGGATTCTTTAAGTTTGTAATCGCCTTAAGAGTTTTTAGTTTAGAAAGGGCTTGAGGCAGCTAAGACTGCTGTAGTCACCTTGGACCTAATTCAAAAGAGAAATGCCATCTTTATCATCCTCTACTCCCATACTGGGAGGTGTAACAGCTTGGAGATTGCTGTAAGCCATTAATAGTTATTTTTTTATATATTAAGAAAGGGGGACCTGTGGGAGCCCATTCTCAGGTTCCTCGTGGCTTTACCCAGCAGGTCCGCATAGAGGATGATTAGGACCACGGGCCTGAGTGCAGGTGTCTGAAATGGTCTGCACTTGGCCATGCTGGGGGAGGAGGTCTTTTGCTTTACCCCTTGGCATCTCTATAAAAACCCTGGGGCAGAGACAGTCGGGCCCGTTGGAAAAGGTTCCAGGCCCTCTCGAGGCTATCCTTTATTTTCTATCTGTTTATCTCCGCAATAAATCCTTCTATCTAATATTTCCTGCTGCTCACACTCAAGAAAACTCTGGGGAACTGTGGGGGTGGTGGGTAAACGCCCCACAGGGTTTGTGGGTAAATGCCTTGAACAATTTGACCAGTGCACGTTTGAAAGTGAACCTCTTTAAATATGTGAGCAGGGGCTGGAAAGATGGCTCAGTGGTTAAGAGCACTGGCTGCTCTTTCAGAAGACCCGGGTGGGTTTGGATCCCAGCACCCACATAAGGGCTCCCAACACTCAGAAACTCCAGTCTCAGGAGATGCAGCACTCTTTTCTGAGCCCCTCAGGTACCAGCCACACATCCTGTGCAGGCCTAGCACCCATAAATATTTAAAGACCTGTGAAAGGCAGGCAGTGTTGGCCAACACCTTTAATCCCAGCATTTGGGAGGCAGAGAAGGTTGGGAATCTGAGTTCCAGATCAGTCTGGTCTACAATGTGAGTTCCAGGACAGCCAGGTCTTTTACACAGAGAAACCCTCTCTGGAAAAATAAAAAATGTATAAATGATAATGGTAATGGGGAAATACACACAACTGTGAAAGTGTTGTCTTTGGACAGGTAGCAAGTAATTTATTGGAAAATCACATTTTACAGTTTATGAGGAGACAAACATCACTCCCATTTTGTGACTCAATATTTACAACTTGAGAATAACAGCACCAAGTAAAAATAAAATATAACAAAAGCCTTTCAACAGGGACATCTCAACACTCTGAGCAGAGGTATGAGTCCAGTCACAAGTTCATGGCCAATCTGGACTACATACATAGGTAAGGAGATCTTTTGAGTTTCAAGCTAGCCTGATATACATAATAAGTTTTAAGACAGGCAGATACATAGTGAGATCCTATCTCAAACAAACAGACACTCACTCAGTGGGGCATAGTGAAACACAATTGTCCTCAGACCTTCAAGGGATGAGGCATCTCTTTAAGTGCTCCCAGGGTGTTGCCACGTAACAAGGGTAACCTAGCAACAGTGTCTCTAGGAAAAGACTTCAATCTGGATACAGACTCACAAGGATGCCATTCTTGAATGGATTTTCATGTGTCTTTTCAGAGTCCCCTGCTGTCTGAAGGCCTTGTCACACTCCTTACAACTGTGAGGTTTTGAGTCGCTGTGGATGCTGAGATGGACATTGAGGTTGCCCTTGTGGTTGAAGCATTTCCCACACTGCTCACACTCATAAGGCTTCTCCTTTGTGTGGATCCTAAGGTGACCCAGAAGGGTGGACTTGTGGGCAAACCCCTTGCTGCAGATGCTGCACACATAAGGCTTTTCACCCCTGTGGATGCGCTTGTGGACCCGAAGGTCTGAGGATTGCACAAACCCCTTGTTGCACACGCTGCACTCAAAGGGTCTCTCTCCTGTGTGTGATCTCTGGTGGATGATGAACTGAGACCTGTACAGGAAGCTCTTCTTGCATTCACTGCACACAAACTGAGCCTGGCCGGGGAGACAATCAACAGACTCTACAGGTCATAGGGTAGCAAGCCCTAGCTGCCCATCTTCTGTCTTGTCCACCTGACAAGTGGGAACCTTGTCTCCACTGGAACCAGAGAGACTCTGAAGATCTGTGTGTGCAGCTAAATCTCTTCTTTCCAGAACATGGGTGAACGGTGTGACAGCATCTATATTTGTATATTCCTGGGGCATCTTCACATCCTTTTCTCTGACAGAATCTGATGGAAGAATATCCACATACAACATTTAAAACATGAGAGTCCCTCTCAAAAATGGATTGTTTTATTTACTTGATTATGGAGGGGGGTGGCACCCTAAGAATGTGGAGGTCAGAGGACAACTTTTAGGTTGGTTCTCTCCTGTCACCATGAGGGTCCTGAGATGGATCACATGCAGTCAGCTGGAGGGCCAGTGCCTTTCCCCACTAAGACACACAACACTTATTAAAGATCATCCCAATCATACCAGACTCATTATATTTAAACTCTGATGTTGGCTGGGGACATCCCATCAACATCCCAAGCCTGAGAGCTCAGCCTGTAGAATGCTCTGGAAGGCTAGTGACAGAGGGGGTGGGAGTGGGTGGTCAGCTTCCTCCCACACAGAAGAGAGTAGGCAAGTTATAGTAAGTCCCCAGTCAGTTCCCACCTAAACTCACCAAAACCGTGTGTGGGCTGAGGGTCCTGAGGTGTCAACACAGAGACCTCCTCCCTGTCCTGCACTGAGTCACTCCCCAGGCTCTGCTCAGGTCTTGGGTCATCCTGTTCTCTGCTCTCAGGAACTGTATCCAGCAAAACTTCCTCTTTCTTCACAGGGGACAGTGAAGAATTATGGATGAGTTTGTTCAGGGGACAGGTGGAACATAGACACCTGTCTCTACTTCATTTGGGCCACTCACTTTCTCCGCGAGTTGTAGGATGTTCACACTTCCATGACCCACTCCCATACCCCACATACACCAATTCTCTCCTCTGACTTGTAAGTCTGTCATGAATGAGAAGCCACCACATCTCAGCACCTCATACTGGTTGCTATTTTAATTCTCTATGCACGATCTTCTCTGCCCTCAACTCTAAAGACAAAATGCCTCTCATCTTGGTACTATTAAGATTTGGGGCTAATGAGGCTAGAGGAGGGACAGCTCAGAGGTTAAGAACACCAGCTGCTTTGCAGAGGACCTGGGTTTGAGTCTCAGCACCCACAAGGAGGCTCACAGCCATCGGTA